>NC_090325.1:194893873-195193873 GCF_035084215.1 Heptranchias perlo | reverse complement strand
CAGACCTGGGACAAGGTCTGGACAACCTCTACAGCCTGAAGAAGACAAACAAAATAAGTAAAGGTCCCACTGCTTAACAAAAGGGACGTGAAGTAATTACTAGGCATTGGAAATTACAATTGTAAATGGGTGAAATTTATGAATGAATCATTGGGACCAATATTACTATCAGAGTCACCTGAAGCATTGCAGATTATTGGATGCAGAGGATGAGGCCAACTCTATGCTTAATGCACATTGCTCATGTCTTTGTGATTCAGAAGAGTTTTGCATGGTAGGAACTCGTAAATAGACTGTGCGCAAGAATCATTAAAGGACCAAATTTGATTTAAATGATAGGTCCTCCCCATAATGCAATCCCGAGGCCTAAGTAGAACTGAAGTACTTCTGAAGTGTAGTCACTGTTGCCATGTAGGAAACGTGGCAGACAATTTGCGCCCAGTAACATCCCACAAACAGCAATGAGATAAATGACTTTGGCAGGGGGGGCGGTTTTAGGTGTTGGTTGAGGGATAAATATTGGCCCAGGACACCGGGGGAGAACTCCCCTGCTCTTCTTCGAAATAGTGCTGTGGGATCTTTTACGTCCATCGGCAAGGTCCACCCTGGCAGACATCAATACAAGCCGCTGTACGTATTACCTGTTCGGGGTTCACATTTTGTTTCTCATCAAGTTGCTTATTTCTTTATTTGCTGCAGTCTTCAATTCAACATAACTGTCAAGGTCTCTGAAGTGGGAATTAACAGCCGTCATGTAAACAAGGCATCAGCGTATACTTTAGAATTCCTGTATGTTTGTCGCAAGGTCGTGACTCATCAGTTACACTTTCAATTTGCAAGAAAGGGAGGGTCATTACTTAGTTATCAGGAAGTTAAGTTCTGAGAAAGCACTTTGAACCATGAACGTGCCGATTGCAACACCAGTACGTTCGGTCTGCTTTTAATTTGTAGTGAATAGATGTGTTCTTTGTTTAAATTTAACTTGCTGTACTTTGCCGGTAAAAAGATTCAATTTGCAGAAGTGAACTCAGCAATTATGATTTTCTATTTAGTTGGTGTGTCAGGGAAATTAAATTGAGAACAATGGATGATTTTGATTGTATGTTCACAGATGCTTTCATTCAAATCCCTCCATGGCCTCGCCCCTCCCTATCTCTATAACCTCCTACAACCCGCCAAGATCTCTGCGTTCCTCCAATTCTGGCCTCTTGCGCATCCCCAATTTCCTTCACCCCACCATTGGCGGCCGTGCCTTCAGCTGCCTGGGCCCTAAGCTCTGGAATTCCCTCCCTAAACCCCTCCGCCTCGCTACCTCTCTCTCCTCCTTTAAGATGCTCCTTAAAACCTACCTCTTTGACCAAGCTTTTGGTCACCTGACCTAATATCTCCTTTTGTGGCTCGGTGTCAAATTTTGTTTGATAATCGCTCCTGTGAAGCGCCTTGGGACGTTTTACTACGTTAAAGGCTCTATATAAATGCAAGTTGTTGTTACAGAGAGGAATACTCAACTCGATGCTTCTCCTGAGCTAGAAGGAAGGGATAGCTTGTGAGATTCTGATAGTTCTGGTTCATCTACACATAAGACATAGGACCAGGAAAGACTTGCAGTCCATTTGGCAGGTCCAAAAAATTAATGCTTCTCAATTGCCCGGTCCTGCAAATATCTATCCAATTTTCTCATCACATAGTCTACATATCCATAACCCTCTGTGTAAAGTAGTTCAATCTAAATTGTCTGTTCACATTTTAAGCTTGATGCCATGTCCCTTGATTCTACAGTTGTGGAACTCTTGAACATATTATTAGAGTTCAATTCATCTATTCCCTCCCAGACTTTAGGCAAAGCTCAATTACAATGCCCTTGTCTAATACCTATGGATGGCAGATGGACTGTAGCTTTAAGAAGGTGTGAATTGTAGTGAAACTCAAGGGTACCAGGCTGGATCAACATGCAACTACTTGAGGCAAGTATCAACCAGAAGCACAAAAATCCAGGCTGACACTCCGGTGCAGTACTGAGGGAGCGCTGCACTGGCGGAGGTGCCGTCTTTCAGATGAGACGTTAAACTGAGGCCCCATCTGCCCTCCCAGGCTGACTTAAAAGATCCCACGGCCACTATTGGAGGAAGAGCAGGAGAGTTCTCCCTGGTGGCCTGGCCAATATTTATCACTAAAACAGATTATCTGGTCAATATTGCATTGCTGTTTGTGGGATCTTGCTGTGCGCAAATTGGCTGCTGCGTTTCCTACATTACAACAGTGACTACACTTTGGGAGGTCCTGAGGTCATGAGAGGTGCTCTATAAATGCAAATCTTTCTTTCTTTTCAAACTTGTTGATGAAAACAGAAACATGGAGCTCCACAGACAATGGAATATTTAGCCCAATGGCTATGTACTATGTCACAATAACACCAATAACCAAATAGGGTTTCTTTGGCAATAAAAATCGATGCTGTGTGCACTGCGAGATCTAACCTCCGTGTTAATTGCGTCCTGGCGGTATCGGTGCACGTACTTTATTACTTCTGACCACTGTGAACTGTCCGTGTAAAGCTTGAGGTGACACAAAGCTGATTCACAACTGCAGCCAATTCACTACAGACGGCGATACGCAGACTCCACATTGGGAGGTAGCAGTTGTGTCCTAGCAATGTGGATAGGGGAGGCTGTGCCAAAGTAAAAAGGCAATTAGAACTTGATGTGCATTTAAAACTTTCATAAGTGCCTTGTTAGTGAGTTAGTCCTCAACATTGACTCCAGAACCCATGAAATCTCATGGCATCAGGTCAAACATGGGCAAGGAAACCTCCTGCTTATTACCACCTACCGCCCTCCCTCAGCTGATGAATCAGTCCTCCTCCATGTTGAGCACCACTTGGAGGAAGCACTGAGGGTAGCAAGGGCACAGAATGTACTCTGGGTGGGGGACTTCAATGTCCATCACCAAGAGTGGCTCGGTAGCACCACTACTGACCGAGCTGGCCGAGTCCTGAAGGACATAGCTGCTAGACTGGGCCTGCAGCAGGTGGTGAGCGAACCAACACGAGGGAAAAACCTACTTGACCTCATCTTCACCAATCTACCTGTCGTAGATGCATCTGTCCATGACAGTATTGGTAGGAGTGACCACCGCACAGTCCTTGTGGAGACAAAGTCCCGACTAAGGACAACGTCCATCGTGTTGTGTGGCACTATCATCATGCTAGATGGGATAGATTCAGATCAGATCTAGCAGCTCAAAACTGGGCATCCATGAGGCGCTGTGGGCCATCAGCAGCAGCAGAATTGTATTCCAGCACAATCTGTAACCTCATGGCCCGGCATATCCCTCACTCTACCATTACCAACAAGCCAGGGGATCAATCCTGGTTCAATGAGGAGTGTAGAAGAGCATGCCAGGAGCAGCACCAGGCGCACCTAAAAATGAGGTGCCAACCTGGTGAAGCTACAACACAGGACTTACATGCATGCTAAACAGCGGAAGCAGCATGCTATAGACAGAGCTAAGCGATTCCACAACCAACGGATCAGATCAAAGCTCTGCAGTCCTGCCACATCCAGTCGTGAATGGTGGTGGACAATTAAACAACTAATGGGAGGAGGAGGCTCTGTAAACATCCCCATTCTCAATGATGGCAGAGTCCAACACGTGAGTGCAAAAGACAAGGCTGAAGCGTTTGCAACCATCTTCAGCCAGAAGTGCCGAGTGGATGATCCATCTCGGCCTCCTCCCGCTATCCCCACCATCACAGAAGCCAGTGCTCAGCCAATTCGATTCACCCCACGTGATATCAAGAAACGGCTGAGTGCACTGGATACAGCAAAGGCTATGGGCCCCGACAACATCCCGGCTGTAGTGCTGAAGACTTGTGCTCCAGAACTAGCTGCGCCTCTAGCCAAACTGTTCCAGGACAGCTACAACACTGGCATCTACCCGACAATGTGGAAAATTGCCCAGGTATGTCCTGTCCACAAAAAGCAGGACAAATGCAATCCGGCCAATTACCGCCCCATCAGTCTACTCTCAATCATCAGCCAAGTGATGGAAGGTGTCGTCGACAGTGCTAGAAAGCAGCACTTACTCACCAATAACCTGCTCACCGATGTTCAGTTTGAGTTCCGCCAGGACCACTCTGCTCCAGACCTCATTACAGCCTTGGTCCAAACATGGACAAAAGAGCTGAATTCCAGAGGTGAGGTGAGAGTTATTGCCTTTGACATCAAGGCAACATTTGACCGAGTGTGACACCAAGGAAACCTAGTAAAATTGAAGTCAATGGGAATCGGGGGAAAACTCTGCAGTGGCTGGAGTCATACCTAGCACAAAGGAAGATGGTAATGGTTGTTGGAGGCCAATCATCTCAGCCCCAGGACATTCTTGCAGGAGTTCCTCAGGGCAGTGTCCTAGGCCCAACCATCTTCAGCTGCTTCATCATAAGGTCAGAAGTGGGAATGTTTGTTGATGATTGCACATTGTTCAGTTCCATTCGCAACTCCTCAGATAATGAAGCAGTCCAAACCCGCATGCAGCAAGACCTGGACAACATCCAGGCTTGGGCTGATAAGTGGCAAGTAACATTCACGCCAGACAAGTGCCAGGCAATGACCATCTCCAACAAGAGAGAGTCTAACCACCTCCCCATGACATTCAACGGCATTACCATCGCCGAATCCCCCACAATCAACATCCTGGGGGTCACCATTGACCAGAAACTTAACTGGATCAGCCACATAAATACTGTGGCTATAAGAGCAGGTCAGAGGCTGGGTATTCTGCGGCGAGTGACTCACCTCCTGACTCCCCAAAGCCTTTCCGCCATCTACAAGGCACAAGCCAGGAGTGTGATGGAATACTCTCCACTTGCCTGGATGAGTGCAGCTCCAACAACACTCAAGAAGCTCGACACCATCCAGGACAAAGCAGCCCGCTTGATTGGCACCCCATCCACCACCCTAAACATTCACTCCCTTCACCACCAGCACAAAGTGGCTGCAGTGTGTACCATCCACAGGATGCACTGCAGCAACTCGCCAAGGCTTCTTCGACAGCACCTCCCAAACCCGCAACCTCTACCACCTAGAAGGACAAGGGCAGCAGGCACATGGGAACAACACCACCTGCACGTTCCCCTCCAAGTCACACACCATCCTGACTTGGAAATATATCGGCCGTTCCTTCTTCGTTGCTGAGTCAAAATCCTGGAACTCCCTTCCTAACAGCACTGTGGGAGAACCTTCACCACACGGACGGCAGCAGTTCAAGAAGGCGGCTCACCACCACCTTCTCAAGGGCAATTAGGGATGGGCAATAAATGCCGGCCTCGCCAACGACGCCCACATCCCATGAATGAATAAAAAAAATTGTAATTATTGTTGATTGAAGTGAATGCATATTTGCAACAGTGTGATGTCGTGCAGTATTTTTCATGTGATATATTTGATGTTACAGAATGTAAGTTTGCTGATGAGCCCTCACTGAGTTACTGATCATAGAATTCTAAGCATAATCAGCTCATCTGCTGCTGAAACCCTCATCCATGCCTTTGTTACCTCCAGACCCAACAATTCCAGTGCTCTCCTGGCCGACCTCCCACCTTCCACCCTCCGTAAACTTGAGCTCATTCAAATCTCTGCTGCCCCGTATCCTAACTCGCACCAAGTCCCGTTCTCCCATCACTCCCTGTGCTCGCTGACCTACATTGGCTCCCGGTCCGGGAACGCCTCGATTTTAAAATTCTCATCCTTGTTTTCAAATCCCTCCATGGCCCTCGCCCCTCCCTATCTCTGTAACCTCCTCCAGCCCCACAACCCTCTGAGATCTCTGCGCTCCTCCATTTCTGGCCTTTTGCGCATCCTTGATTTTCTCCCCTCCACCATTGGCGGCCGTGCCTTCAGCTGCCTGGGCCCTAAGCTCTGAAATTCCCTCCCTAAACCTCTCCGCCTCTCTCTCCTCGTTTAAGACGCTCCTTAAAACCTACCTCTTTGACCAACCTGTCCTAATATCTCCTTATGTGGCTCAGTGTCAAATTTTGTTTGATTATCGCTCCCGTGAAGCGCCTTGGGACAGTTTTGCTCCGTTGAGGCCGCAATATAAATGCAAGTTGTTGTTGTATATCAGCAATCCCTTTCTCCAAGGGCTAAAGAGATAATTCAGTGATCCCACACTCCCAGCAGGGAGCTGCTTTTGAAGGGAGCATTAGTTGTCGTATTTACGCCACAGTGCGGTAACCCCATCTCAACCCACGTTTCCTATGAGTGCAGTTTCCCACTGGGAGCGTGAGTTCAGTGAATTTACTCATAAATATTAAGCTTCATTTCACAAGTGTGAACCGGTAGGCACACACGTGAAGCTAAGATTGTGCAAAGAGTCCACACCTTCTTTGATTGTGAGTCCGGGTGCACACTCGGTGCTCCTGTCTGCAAGCCTCTGCACCCTGGAGTGCGACTTTGTAAAACCAGCTCTTTGCTCTCTAATCATTAACCTAACTTTTTAGACCAATCTACAATTAATGCTGTGCAGCACAACAGTGATTTCAGTGTTTGGTCAACAGTGAATGTTTTTCCTAACGCATTGCCTTTATTTATTATATAATCATCGGTGCTATTTTAGCATCAATATACATTACCATATTGCTATCTGCGAGTCACCTAAAGTTATGGTGGATCTCTTTTCTTGATTTGTGTTATTTTGTCCGAGTGGAATATAGAATGTATTTCACACTTCTTAAATGATGGTGCAGGGTTTTTAATTCCCTCTTTACTTTTTAGGATAATTCAGAGGTAAGGATCAGCCAACTAACTAATTGGTTTTATTAATATTAAAATACAACAAGTTTTATAGATAGTCATACAACATTAATTAGAAGTATATCTCTCCTCAAACATCCCATTCTACCTCTCCCCACACGTCCCATTCTATCTCTCCTCAAACATCCCATTCTACCTCTCCCCACACGTCCCATTCTATCTCTCCTCAAACATCCCATTCCACCTCTCCTCAAACATCCCATTCTATCTCTCCTCAAACATCCCATTCTACCTCTCCCCACACGTCCCATTCTACCTCTCCTCAAACAGCCCATTCTACCTCTCCCCACACGTCCCATTCTACCTCTCCTCAAACATCCCATTCTACCTCTCCTCAAACATCCCATTCTACCTCTCCTCAAACATCCCATTCTACCTCTCCTCAAACATCCCATTCTATCTCTCCTCAAACATCCCATTCTACCTCTCCTCAAACATCCCATTCTACCTCTCCTCAAACATCCCATTCTATCTCTCCTCAAACATCCCATTCTACCTCTCCTCAAACATCCCATTCTATCTCTCCTCAAACATCCCATTCCACCTCTCCCCACACGTCCCATTCTATCTCTCCTCAAACATCCCATTCTACCTCTCCTCAAACAGCCCATTCTATCTCTCCTCAAACATCCCATTCTACCTCTCCTCAAACAGCCCATTCTACCTCTCCTCAAACATCCCATTCCACCTCTCCTCAAACAGCCCATTCTACCTCTCCTCAAACATCCCATTCTACCTCTCCTCAAACATCCCATTCTATCTCTCCTCAAACATCCCATTCTATCTCTCCTCAAACATCCCATTCTACCTCTCCTCAAACAGCCCATTCTACCTCTCCCCACACGTCCCATTCTACCTCTCCTCAAACATCCCATTCTACCTCTCCTCAAACATCCCATTCTACCTCTCCTCAAACATCCCATTCTACCTCTCCTCAAACATCCCATTCTATCTCTCCTCAAACATCCCATTCTATCTCTCCTCAAACATCCCATTCTATCTCTCCTCAAACATCCCATTCTATCTCTCCTCAAACATCCCATTCTACCTCTCCTCAAACATCCCATTCTACCTCTCCTCAAACATCCCATTCTATCTCTCCTCAAACATCCCATTCTATCTCTCCTCAAACATCCCATTCTATCTCTCCTCAAACAGCCCATTCTACCTCTCCTCAAACATCCCATTCTATCTCTCCTCAAACATCCCATTCTATCTCTCCTCAAACAGCCCATTCTACCTCTCCTCAAACATCCCATTCTACCTCTCCTCAAACATCCCATTCTATCTCTCCTCAAACAGCCCATTCTATCTCTCCTCAAACATCCCATTCCACCTCTCCTCAAACATCCCATTCTATCTCTCCACAAACATCCCATTCTACCTCTCCTCAAACATCCCATTCTACCTCTCCTCAAACATCCCATTCTACCTCTCCCCACACGTCCCATTCTATCTCTCCTCAAACATCCCATTCTATCTCTCCTCAAACATCCCATTCTACCTCTCCCCACACGTCCCATTCTATCTCTCCTCAAACATCCCATTCTATCTCTCCACAAACATCCCATTCTACCTCTCCTCAAACATCCCATTCTACCTCTCCTCAAACATCCCATTCTACCTCTCCCCACACGTCCCATTCTATCTCTCCTCAAACATCCCATTCTATCTCTCCTCAAACATCCCATTCTACCTCTCCTCAAACAGCCCATTCTACCTCTCCCCAAACAGCCCATTCTACCTCTCCTCAAACAGCCCATTCTACCTCTCCTCAAACATCCCATTCTATCTCTCCTCAAACATCCCATTCTACCTCTCCTCAAACATCCCATTCTATCTCTCCTCAAACATCCCATTCTATCTCTCCTCAAACATCCCATTCTACCTCTCCTCAAACATCCCATTCTATCTCTCCTCAAACATCCCATTCTATCTCTCCTCAAACATCCCATTCTACCTCTCCTCAAACATCCCATTCTATCTCTCCTCAAACAGCCCATTCTATCTCTCCTCAAACATCCCATTCTACCTCTCCTCACGTCCCATTCTACCCCAGGTAAGGTGAAGTAAGGTGAGAGGAGGCCCGTGTGGAGCATAAACACTGGCATAGACCTGTTGGGCCCAACGGCCTGTTTCTGTGCTGAAAATACTATGCAACTCAAAACTCAGAATGAGCATTTCTTTTGCTTCGGAAGACTGAGAGGTTAATTCTCCATCGGCATCCTGTGTGATGCTCTTCTGGTCTGATGCTGAACTGTCTCCATTGTCTCCCTCCGTCTTTCACTTTAGAATGGCTGCTCTTATATCATTCTCACTGACAAAAACAAGCTTCTCAGTAGCTTTCCCTTCTCACTTTCCCTTCTCACTTTCCCATCGTTACACAGACGGATACTACAGAAACACCACCTGGTATTTAAGATGGTTTCCCACAGTCTCTCAAGGCCTCCTTATCTGTAGCTGTCCAGACAGTCTGAATAACACATTTGCCAGAAAAATTTGGCCAACCTTCCCAGCAGAAGAATTAACAGAAAGCGTAGACAAGGGTAATGCAGTAGATGTAATATATTTGGATCTTCAAAAGGCCTTCGATAAGGTACCACATAGTAAGGTCAGACCATTTGGAGTCAGGGGAGAAGTAGCAGGATGGATAGCAAGCTGGCTACAAAACAGAAAACAGAGAGTAGGGGTTAAAGGTAGTTACTCACTGGCAAAAGGTGGGAAGTGGTGTACCACAGGGCTCGGTGCTGGGACCATTGTTGTTCACCATTTACATAAACAATTTGGACTCAGAAATCGGAAATACAATTTCAAAATTTGCAGATGACACCAAATTGGGGAGTGCGGTTAATACTGAGGAGGACAGCGACAAAATACAGGAAGATGAATAAACTTGCAGAATGGGCGTGTAATTGGCAAATGAATTTCAATATAGATAAGTGTGAGGTGGTACATTTTGGTAAGAAGAATAAGGAGACCACATACTGCTTGGAAAATAAGAGTCTAAATGGGGTAGAGGAGCAGAGGGATCTGGGGGTACAGATACACAAATCACTAAGAGTAGTGACGCAGGTTAATAAGGCCATAAAAAAGCCTTCCTTAAAACTGGTATTGAAAAGTTCAAAGTCCTTAAACGCCCCCCGACTCTGGCCCATGCTGTGGAAGGCAGAGTGCACTTCACCTGACCAGACCGCCGTGCTCCTCTAATCTGCTGGGGTGGGTCATTCCCATGCCTGGTCTCACCCCAAGCGCAGGCCTGACCCCTGGCAGGGCCTTGTGCTGGGAGATGGGAGGGGGCGGGAACGTAGGCAATGCTGCATGCCTGGCTGTCGTGCACAGGGCCTCCTGGCTGCTGTTGGAGATATAATGGGTTGATTCTCATCCCCTTGCCTGGCGTCGCTGGATTGGGATCCAATATAGGTCAGCGAGAACAGGGAGTAATGGATGAACAGGACTCGGAGTGAGTTAGGATACGGGGCAGCAGAGCTGTGGATGAGCTGATGTTTATGGAGGGCAGAAGATGGGAAGCCGGCCAGGAGAGCGTTGGAATAGTCCAGTCTGGAGTTAACAAAGAAATGGATGAGGGTTTCAGCAGCAGATGAGCTGAGGCAAGGACGGAGACGGGCGATGCTTTGGAGGTGGAAGAGGATATGGGGTCAGAAGCTCATCTTGGGGCCAAATAGAAGCCAAGCAATTTCCAACATTCGGGTGTGTGACGCCTACAGGTACCCATGTGTTGACTTCGTGTGTTGTGTTTGGGGTTTGCACGTATCTTTGATGTTGGCAACGTCTGTTTTCTATTGGCACTGTATGTAAAAGTGTGACCTAATTCCACTTGATTGTTCAGGTTGTACGGGATCAGTTTGTGGAGTGTCTATTTGCAAGCCCTTGTGGTGTAAACAATCTCACCCATCCATAGACGAGCCCAGTTTCCCATTGTTCTGCACAAAGGCTTCTTGTCAGGGATGAGCTATTGGCTCCCAGTCCAGCAATGCCTTAAACTTAAAAATCTTATCCTTGTGTTCAAATCCCTCGCTCTTTAAAACCTACCTCTTTGACCAAACTTTTGGTCGCCTGTCCAAGTATCTTCTCATGCGGCTCGCTGTCAACTTTTTGTCTGATAATCGCTCCTGTGAAGCTCCATGGGGACGTTTTTACTACGTTAAAGGCGCTATATAAATGCAAGTTGTTGTTGCTGTTGAATGAACAACTTCTGCAGAGTCCGAAGACACAGTATGGACTGTAAATAGTAAATCAGTTCTACTGTGACTGCATACAGTGTCTCATCTGAGTAAAATTCATTTACTTGTCTGTCCATTGAATTGACTTCTGTCCCAATGAAACCCAGTCTACAGTTATAGTTTCACTAAGACAATGGTTCCCATTACTTGCTTATTGATATAAGCAAGCGAGCTTTAGGTCAAACTGCTGAGCACAATGAACAGTGGAAGCTCTACATCTTCGGAAAATGGAGAACTTCACTATAAAAGGACTTTCTGTTCAAGTTGCTCACATTTGACATTAAAAAGGCAAATTGATTTTTATCTCATGCCCAGAAAATAGATTGAAAAGACTTCTTGATGTTTGCGATATTAAAAAAAAATCATTTAGCACTATAATTGGACCTAGAAAACCCTGCAAACTCTATCAGCTGCATTTAAATACTTTGGGAGATGGGGCGGGGTGGGGGCGATTTTAACCCTACCCAATGGGCCAAAACCGTGTGGATGGGCAGT
This sequence comes from Heptranchias perlo, assembly GCF_035084215.1. Taxonomy (NCBI): domain Eukaryota; kingdom Metazoa; phylum Chordata; class Chondrichthyes; order Hexanchiformes; family Hexanchidae; genus Heptranchias; species Heptranchias perlo. The sequence goes on along the minus strand of NC_090325.1, from coordinate 195,182,328 downwards.
TAAAATTTCCCAGGTTAGCAGTTAGAATCAACCACACCTTAGCTGAGAGTACTGTGCATAGTTCTGGTCTCCACGTCACAAAAAGAACATAGACGCAGTAGAGAAAGTGCAAAAAAAAGATTTACCCCTGTGCTCGCTGACCTACATTGGCTCCCAGTCCGGCAATGACTCGATTTTAAAATTCTCATCCTTGTGTTCAAATCCCTCCATGGCCTCGCCCCTCCCTATCTCTGTAACCTCCTACAACCCTCTGAGATCTCTGTGCTCTTGCAATTCTGGCCTCTTGCGCATCCCCGATTTCATCGCTCCACCATTGGTGGCCGTGTCTTCAGCTGCCTGGGCCCTAAGCTCTGGAATTCCCTCCCTAAACCTCTCCACCTCTCTCTCCTCCTTTAAGACGCTCCTTAAAACCTACCTCTTTGACCAAGCTTTTGGTCACCTGTCCTAATGTCTCCTTATGCGTCTCGGTGTCAATCATTGTCTGACAATCCCTCCTGTGAAGCGCCTTGGGATGTTTTTACTACGTTAAAGAAGCTACATAAATGCAAGTTGTTGTTATGTTTGTTCTTGCAATATGGGCACCTTAACAAGGTGCAAACTAATGAGTAAACACAGCTGTTTCTGCCCAAAATACATGGAGCACTTAAGATGTTATAACCGGCAATTTTGAAATTGACATTAATGCAAATGCATAATTGTTATCACTCTTTCGCCAATATAAGTGACTGCCCATTTTAAACATGGACATTTTGTGTGGTGGGGACTGTACTATACATTTGCCTACATAACAGGCACTTCAAAAAGTAGTTCATTATGCGAGGGACTTTGAGATGCAATAAGGTGCTGCATAAATGCAAACATAGAAACCATAGAAAAGATACAGCACAGAAGGGAGCCATTCGGCCCATCGTGTCCGTGCCGGCTCGAAGAACAACCAGGTGCCCATTCTAATCCCACCTTCCAGCACCCGGTCCGTAGCCCTGCAGCTTACAGCACTTTAGGTGCAGGCCCAGGTACTTTTTGAAAGAGTTGAGGGTCCCTGCCTCTACCACCAATTCGGGCAGCGAATTCCATACACCCACCACCCTCTGGGTAAAAAAGTTTTCCCTCATGTCCCCTCTAATCCTTCCGCCAATCAGCTTAAATCTATGTCCTCTCGTTCTTGAACTCTCCGCTAAGGGAAACAGGTACTTCCTGTCTACTCTATCTGGGCTCCTCATAATTTTGTACACCTCAATCAAGTCTCCCCTCAGCCTCCTTTGCTCCAAGGAAAACAACCCCAGCCTATCCAATCTCTCCTCGTAGCTGCAATTTTCAAGCCCAGGCAACATTCTTATAAATCTTCTCTGCACTCTCTCCAGAGCAATTACGTCCTTCCTGTAATGTGGTGACCAGAACTGCGCACAATACTCCAGCTGTGGCCTTACCAGCGTTTTATACAGTTCCATCATTACATCCTTGCTTTTGTATTCTATACCTCGGCTAATAACGGAGAGCATTCCGTATGCCTTCTTCACAACCTTGTCTACATGTTCTGCCACCTTCAGGGACCTGTGCACGTGCACTCCAAGGTCTCTCACTTCCTCTACCCCTCTCAATATATTCCCATTTACTGCGTATTCCCTTTTACTGTTTGCCCTCCCTAAGTGCATTACCTCACAGTTCTCTGGGTTGAACTCCATTTGCCACTTATCCGCCCACTCCACCAACCCATTGATATCTTCTTGGAGTCTACAGCTATCCTCTTCACTATCAACTACACGGCCAATTTTTATGTCGTCTGCAAATTTGCCAATCATGCCCCCTATATCTCTTTCTTTCTAAAACTATTATTAAATATAATTCAACTTAACTGCACCAGCTAGCTTTCTTATGGCTTTGCATCAGTATGAGGTATGTGCTCCACACTTCAGCAACCTGATGATTTTTAAATATATTCTGGGCACCACACTTTAGGAAGGATGTCAAGGCCTTGGAGAGGGTGCAGAGGAGATTTACTAGAATGGTGCCAGGGATGAGGGATTTCAGTTACGTGGAGAGACTGGAGAAGCTGGGATTGTTCTCCTTAAAGCAGAGAAGGTTAAGGGGAGATTTGATAGAGGTGTTCAATATCATGAAGGGTTTTCATAGATTAAATAAGGAAAAACAGTTTCCACTGGCAGGAGAGTCGGCATCCAGAGCACGCAGAATTAAGGTAATGGGCAAAAGAACCAAAGGGGAGAGGAAGAGAAACTTTTTTTAACGCTGCAACTTGTTCTGATCTGGAATGCGCTGCCTGAAAGGGCGGTGGAAGCAGATTCAATAGGAACTTTCAAAAGGGAATTGGATAAATACTTGAAGGGAAAAAATTGCAGGGCTATGGGGGAAGAGCGACTAATTGGATAGCTCTTTCAAAGAGCCAGCGCAGGTACGATGGGCTGAATGGCCTCCTTCTGTGCTGTATGATTCTATGAAGTGGTTTGGTGGTAGGAGACTGACTGAGGGGCCCAGAAAGGGTGGGGCAGTGGGAGTGGAAAGAATGGAGAGGAGGTTGGAGAAATTAACTCCTGGAGAATAAAGTGGGTAGTACAGAGAGATAAGTTTCATACAAGGTTAGTTAATCCAGGACAAGAATTACACAGAATCTACAGCACAGAAACAGGCCATTCAGCCCAACAGGTCTATGCCAGTGTTTATGCTCCACACGAGCCTCCTCCTTCCCTGCTTCATCTCACCCTATCAGCATATCCTTCTATTCCTTTCTCCCTCATGAATTTATCTAGTTTCCCCTTAAATGTACCTATACTATTCGCCTCAACTCCCACATTCTCACCACTCTCTGAGTAAAGAAGTTTCTCCTGAATTCCTTACTTAATTTATTGGTGACTATCTTATATTTATGGCCTCTAGTTTTGGTCTCCCCCACAAGGGGAAACATCTTCTCTACGTCTACCCTATCAAACCCTTTCATAATCTTAAAGACCTCTTTTTGGATCATCCCTCAGCCTTCTCCTTTCTAGAGGAAAGAGCCCCAGCCCATTCAGCGTTTCCTGATATCAGAAGGCAACTGAAGAAGACAACGGCCAATATCGAGTAATTGCCAAACACATCCCCCAGAGCGTAAGTGAGCATCCCAGAGTAACGCAATGCTGTATCACAGTCACGTCTTATGTTCATACTTCACAGGAATAACCGAATGCAGCAACGTGTCAGCGACATGTTGAATACACATTATAAACCAAACCTTGCTAAGCCGTACTGCAATCCTAGAGATTGAATGTAGCTCTGTAATATTGTTAGAAAGCAAACCCAGCTAATGCTGAGACTCTGCAACTTAACTATTTTTGTGCCCGTAACGATTTGGGCTCTTGTCAGTTAATTATATACATTTAAATGCTTTCTGGAGTCCTCAGTGTGTAAGCTCATCACATTATTCACCTCCTGTGCTGTAAGATTCTATGATTCCGTGACACATCGAGTGACACTGAGTCACAGAGCTAGAAATTTACATCAGCATCTACACTTTAAAACATTTTGGACCTTTGACTGAAGCAGAACTGAGTGGAATGTAGGGAAATAGTTCCATTTCCCAAAAGATGGATAAATTATGTAAATAGTAGACCGCTAAATAACAAAAATACATGGAACACTCTCCATCTCCGAGCTTGTGGTATAAAATATTGTGATATGATCGCTCTGATTCCAACAGGTTTTGCACATTGCATTTTTACTTTGCACTTTATCTGTGGTAAGTTATACTGCCCTTTATGTACAAGTTTGGCTCATTTGCTAGCACTCTCACCTCTGAGTCAGAAGGTCGTGGGTTCAGGCCTTAAGTACATAAACTAGTCTGACGCTCCGGTGCTTTGCTGAGAGAGTGCAGCTAAATTGGCCGTGTCATCTTTTGGATGAGGACATTGAACCAAGACCTGTACACGTCCCATGGTACTATTTTTTAAAATGTGTTCTTGTGATGTGGACAACACTGGCAAGATGGTATTTAATGCCCATTCCTTGTTGCCTTGAAAGCATTAAGAACTAACCACATAGTATGGGACTGAAAAGAAAGAACTTGCATTTCTATAGCACCTTTCACGACCTCAGGACGTCCCAAAGCGCTTTACAGCCATTGAATTTTTTTTTTGAAGTGTAGTCACTGTTGTAATTTAGGAAATGCGGCAGCCAATTTACGCCCAGCAAGATCCCACAAACAGCAATGTGATAATAACCAGATAATCTGTTTTAGTGATGTTCGTTGAGGGTTTAATGTAGAACTCCCTTGCTCTTCTTCAAAATAGTGCCTTGGGATGTTTTACATACCCTTGAGAGGGCAGACTGGGCCTCTGTTTAATGTCTCATCCAAAAGACGGCACCTCCGACAGTGCAGCACTTCCTCAGTACTGCACTGGGAGTTGTCAGCCTAGATTATGTGCTCAAATCTCTGTTGTGGGACTTGAAATCACAACCTTCTGACTCAGAGGCGAGAGTGCTACCCCACTGAGCCACAGCTGCTTACTTGATAGGAGTGTGACTCAGAGATTTGGGCATGGATGAAAATCAGGAGCACTGAAAACCGGGTGGGCAGAACTCTGCACCCAGTTCTCTGAGATGGTGGAGACCCGAGGCTGGGAACCGAGTCTCATAAAATGTATCCAATAATCTCCGTTCATTGACCATCTCCACTGGTGGAGCTAGCAATTTTTGACACATATGCAATTCCAAGACATGAACACCCATAACGGAGCCGATTTTTTTTTTCCGTCGTCCACTGCCCAGACACGGAAGGGTTCCTGGTTAATGACCAGTTATCTGCTTCTGCTGGTGTTGGCGTTGGAATATTGGCCAGGACACCGGGACGACTCCCTCCTCTTCTATGAATTGTGCCCTGGGAGCTCTTACATTCATTGGACAGACAGTTGGTAATTTAATATCTCATCCAAATGAAAAATTGGGGGGTGAGAAGTGAGGGTGAAAATACCAATTGAAAAGTGAGGGGCTCAGTTTAACGTCTCATCCTTAAAGACGGCACCTCTGACAGAATCATAAAATAATACAGCGCAGAGAGAGACGATTCGGCCCATCGTGCCTCCGACAGTGCAGCACTCCCTCAGTACTGCACTGGAGTGGCAACTTAGATTAGACACTCAAGTCCTCAAATGGGTCTCGGATTCCCAAGTCTCTGATTAGAATTGTAATTTGACAGGATTGTCTTGATCCTATTTAAAGGACTTTCGACTATCGCACTGGTTTAATTTATTCCTTACGCAGCTAAAACATCCTTTCATCCTCATGGAATTTTCCAGTACAATCATCATCCTTTGAGTCGACCGTGGAATGAAAGTTTTATTCTGTGCAGTGCAAGGGAAGGTCTGTTACCATGACAACCGATCGCGGTAATGAGAACTGAAATGCCACCTTACAGCAATGGATTTACTGTCTGGTAGATGGGTCAAAAAGATGCTTTGAAGAGTTTATGAGTAAGTCATTTCGTATTAGAGTTTAAGTGACTGAACATTTGATTCAGCGGGATTAATCTGTTATTGTCAGATCACTTCTTTTAGGGACAGAACATTCCACACTCCTTCATTCACCTTAAATGTTAAACAGTTTTTAAAATACTATAAATTGCGGCTCGATTACACGACGGATGGAATTTTCCTTTGGACAAGTATTCAATCCGGAGAAGTGTGAGGTAATGCGTTTGGGGAGGGCAAACAAGGCAAGGGAATAGACAATAAATGGGAGGATACTGAAAGAACATAAAAACATAAGAAATAGGAGCAGGAGTAGGCCAATCGGCCCCTCGAGCCTGCTCCGCCATTCAATCAGATCATGGCTGATCTGATCCTAACCTCAAATCTAAAGAACACAAGACGTAGGAGCAGGACCCGGCCACTCAGCCCCTGGGCCCTCTCCGCCACCCACAGGGCATTGACCGATCCAAACTCAGCTTCATGTCCAATTTCCTGCCCGCTCCCCGTAACCCCTAATTCCCTTTACTTCTAGGAAACTGTCTATTTCTGTTTTAAATTTATTTAAAAGGTGTAGAGGAAGTGAGGGACCTTGGAGTGCATGTCCACAGATCCCTGAAGGTAGCAGGACAGGTAGATAAGGTGGTTAAGAAGGCATACGGGATACTTTCCTTTATTAGCTGAGGCAGAGAATATAAGAGCAGGGGGGTTATGCTGGAACTGTATAAAACACTGGTTAGGCTACAGCTTGAGTACTGTGTACAGTTCTGGTCACCACATTACAGGAAGGATGTAATTACATAGAGTGGGTACAGAGGAGATTTACGAGGATGTTGCCAGGGCTGAAGAATTTTAGCTATGAGGAAAGATTGGATAGGATGGGGTTGTTCTCCTTGGAACCGAGGAGGCTGAGGGGTGATTTAATTGACGTGTACAAAACTATGAGGGGCCTAGATAGAGTGGACAGGAAGGACCTATTTCCCTTAGCAGAGAGGTCAGTAACCAGGGGGCATAGATTTAAAGTGATTGGTAGAAGGATTAGAGGGGAGCTGAGGAAAAATTTTTCCACCCAGAGGGTGGTGGGGGTCTGGAACTCACTGGCTGAAAGGGAGTTAGAGGCAGAAACCCTCAACTCATTTAAAAAGTACCTGGATGTGCACCTGAAGTGCCGAAACCTACAGGGATACGGACCAAGTGCTGGAAAGTGGGATTAGGCCGGGGGGCTCATTTTCGACCGGCACGGACACAATGGGCTAAATGGCCTCCTTCTGTGCTGTAAATTTTCTATGATTCTATGAATTCCATTTCCCTTAACAAATCCACGCTGACTGTCCTTGATTAACCCGTGCCTTTCTAAATGACGATTTATGCTGTCCCTCAGAATTAATTCCAATAATTTTCTCACCACCGAGGTTAGACTGACTGGCCTGTAATTACTCGGTCTATCTCTTCCTCCCTTTTTAAACAATAATACAACGTTAGCAGTCCTCCAATCCTCCAGCACCACGCCTGTATCCAGGGAGGATTGGAAAATGATTGTTAAAGCCTCCGTTATTTCCTCCCGTGCTTCTTTTAACAGCCTGGGATACATTTCATCCGGGCCTGATGATTTATCTACTTTCAAAGATGCTAATCCCCTTAATACTTTCTCTCTCACTATGTTTATCCCATCCAATATTTCTCACTCCTCCTCCTCAACTACAATCTCTGCATCGTCCCCCTCTTTTATGAAGACAGGCACAAAGTATTCATTAAGAACCATACCCACATCTTCCGCCTCCACACGTAGGTTACCTTTTTGGTCTCTAATGGGCCCTGCTCTTTCCCTAGTTATCCTCTTGCTCGTTATGTATTTATAAAACATTTTTGGGTTTTCCTTAATTTTACTTGCCAGTATTTTTTCATGCCCTCCCTTTGCTTTCCTAATTTCCTTTTTAATTTCACTCCTGCACTTTCGATACTCCTCTAGACTCTCCGCAGTATTGAGCTCTCGGTATCTGACATAAGCTTCCCTTTTTTTGCCTTATCTTACCCTGTACGCTCCTTGTCATCCAGGGGTCTCTAGATTTGGCAGTCCCACCCTTTTTCTTTGTGGGAACATATTTACTCTGAACCCCTTGAATTTCCCCCTTGAACATCTCGCACTGCTCTACCTTCAAGTAGCTGTTTCCAGTCCACTTTAGCTAAATCACTTCTCAGCTTATTAAAATTGGCCTTTCCCCAATTTAGAACTTTTACTCCTGTTCTATCTTTGTCCTTTTCCATAACTCTGCTAAATCTGCCTGAATTATGATCTCTACCACCAAGGGAGACAGGGCCTTGGTTTAACATCTCATCCGAAAGGCGGTGCAGCACTCCCTCAGCACTGCACTGGAACGTTAGCCTAGATTTTGTGATCAAGTCTCTGGAGTGGGACTTGAACCCACAACCTTCTGACTGAGAGGTGAGAGTACTATCAACTGAGCCACAGCTGACACTTGATATCCTGGCTAATATTTATCCTTCAACAAACATCACTAAAACAGATTATCTGGTCATTATCACATTGCTGTTTGTGGGATCTTGCTGTGCACAAATTGGCTGCCACATTTCCTACATTACAACAGTGACCACACTTCAAAAGTACTTCATTGACTGTAAAGTGCTTTGGGGTGTCCTGAGGTTGTGAAAGGCTTGATATAAATGCAAGTTATTTCTTTCTTTGGGGAGACCCCCCCCCCCATTGAATTCTTTTTGGGAGCTTTAATGAGCTTTGTGCATTATTTGCGTGCAGGCGTCCAGTGTCCCACTCACTGCCCGTCTGCATTTGGGTCTCCGGGGACCTCTTGTGGGTTGCACACCGGGGGAGGGGAGGATGGCCAGCCAATGTGCTTCAGCATATGAGGCGCCTGCCATAGGATTATTGGCCTCACTGTGATCTAATGTGAGAGGCGGTGATCTCGTGGTGGGTTTCCGCCTTTGGACGATGTAGTCAAGAGGGAGGAATGGGTCTCCTGGTGGGTAATTTCTTTCCAATAGAAAAGAATTTGCATTGATGGCTGGCCTCACATCTTCCACCCTCCGTGAACTTCAGCTCATCCAAAACTTTGCTGCCCGTATCCCAACTCGCACCGAGTCCCGTTCACCTATGCTCGCTGACCTACATTGGTTTTAAAATTCTCATTCTTGTGTTCAATTCCCTCCATGGCACCCCCTCCCCCCCCACCAACCAAATCTATGGTCTACATGGTTGACTCTTAATGCCCTCTGAAGTCGTATACCAAGCCTCAATGTTCAGGGAAGCTAAGGATGGGCAATAAATGTCGCCTGGCCAGCGTTGTCCAGATCTCAAGAATAACAAAAAGTTAAAATGTTGATCGTTTCATCATTCTTCTTACTGCAAGCGGAAGAGTCTTTGTAATCTTATATCTGTAGTCTCCTCCAGTCCTCCAAGATCTCAGCCCTCCTCCAATTCTTGCCTCTTGAGGATCCCCGATTTTAATCGCTCCACCATTGGCGGCCGTGCCTTCAGCTGCCTAAGCCCTAAGCTCTGGAATTCCCTCCCTAAACCTCTCCGTCTCTCTACCTCTCACTCCTTCTTTAAGACGCTCCTTAAAACCTACCTCTTTGACCAAGTTTTTTGGTTACCTGTCCTAATATCTCTTATGTGGCTCGGTGTCAAATTTTGTTTGATAATCGCTCCTCTGAAGCGCCTTGGGACATTTTACTACGTTAAAGGCGCTATATAAATGCAAGTTGTTGTTGAAGTTGTTGTTGGACTCAGTTACAGAGGACCTGAATCAAATCCACGCCTTAAATAATCTTCAGTGCTCATCCTTAGCCACAACTATTCCTCGCCCTGTAATATTACAGGAAAATGTAAGATTGATCTTAAGCTTTGTCCTGTGCCTGAATGATGCAGTTGCACTGAGGAAAAAAATAATTATTTTCAAAGAAAACTAGTTAATTTTATGAAGGGAAATATATTCAGGATTCAGGAAGGTTTAGATAATTGCTCTTGGGATGAATCTAGTCAGGGCCAGACTTTGTCCTAGAGTAGGCAGGCAGGGGCACTTTTCTCTAGAAAAGAGAAGGCTGAGGGGTGACCTGATAGAGGTCTTTAAGATTATGAAAGGGTTTGGTAGGGTAGACGTAGAGAAGACGTTTCCACTTGTGGGGGAGACCAGAACTCAAGGCCATAAATATAAGATAGTCACTAATAAATCCAACCGGGAATTCAGAAGAAACTTCTTTACCCAGAGAGTGGTGAGAATGTGGAACTCGCTACCACAAGGAGTAGTTGAGGGGAATAGCGTAGATGTATTTAAGGGAATGCTGGATAAACACATGAGGGAGAAAGGAATAGAAGGTTATGCTGATAGGGTGAGATGAAGTAGGGAGGGAGGAGGCTCGTGTGGCGCATAAACACCAGCATGGACCTGATGGACTGAATGGCCTGTTTCTGTGCTGTAGACTGCGTGTAATTCTATGTAGTATAGCCAGGATCTGGGTTTTTTGGGGGGTTGGTGGGGGGGGAGAATTTTAGTGTTCGCTGTATAATTTTGGCACAGTATTAGTAAAGTGATAACAATTTAACAATAATTTAGCTCCAATCATAATATGGGACAGCTCCCTAATTTTAGGGGCCCACTGAGCCTCGAGCTCAGTTTGTGCACAGGCTCCCAACCCTTGGCATTGGCCATCCACTTTGGGGCATGCTGGACAACCAGGGTTGCCAACCCTCCAGGGTTGCCCCGGAGTCTCCGGGAATTATAGGTTAATCTCCAGGACATTACTGCGAGCAACACCCGGGAGAAATATCACAGGGGCATTAAAAACATATTGTGTGTTCTTTTGTTCATTTTCTTTGAACACTTTTGTTTATTAGTTATAAAAATATTGGAGATGGAGGGGAAAAAAGGGCTGTTTGACTGACAGTCAAGAATCATCCATTCGGGCAACAAAGAGTCTGTTTGCTTTCCGGTCTGCGCTGGAAGGATCTGTCAGGTGACCAATGGCGGGAGTGTTGGGGCGGGGCAGTCGGGAGCGCGAGGTCATGTGATGAAACCTCCAGGAATACGTCCAACCAGGGTTGGCAATTCCATGGGCAACCTGGGCCTGTTTGAGGCCTCAGACCTTCATGTCCGATAATCTGGATTTGGCCACCAAGGAGATTGGCGTCAGTGGAAAGTAAAACTCCAGTGAGATACTTAACGATATGCAAAAACCTCAACATAGTACTAACGAGACATCGGTAAGCAGTTGTTTAGAAGAAACAGTAAATCGCGCACTGAAAATAATATTGATGATAGATTGCAAAAGCAATTAAAATGAACAATCTTTTAATGTCTTTATCTTGTTCATGACTTATTCATTTAAAAAATAAACTTTTTCCTGTTAGCTGAAAATGATTCACATTTTACTCACCTAATAAAATAAATGTCAGCGCTGCCCTAAAACTGTCAGTTACAGTTTACGTGAAAGAACCCAGATAACTGGCTGTGATTAAGGGTAAGGACAGTTCAGATGGAGGTAGTATTGAAATATCTTATCAATGAAAGGGATGAATTTGCAACTATTTGTACCATTCTTCGCCCCAACCTTTTCCTCACCGGAGTGAATAACACTCAAAGTTTTGTTGCCTGTTGATCAAACCTCACAAGGAAGCTGATTGGTGATACGGTTGGGAGGAGGGCAGGTAATAAACACAAGCTTCAGTTATCAATATTAAGGGTTATGGAATCAAGGAGGGTAGGTGGAGCTAAGATTCAGATCAGCCGCAGATCCAATTGAATGGCGGGAACACGCTCGAGGGGCTGAACGGCCTCCTCCTGTACCTGTGTTCCTAGTAAGATCACAGACCAATGCTGTGGCCTGCTGGTGATAACAGTGTCTTGTTTAAATGAGATGTATATCGTTACGCAACGTTGAGCCATTTATCTGGTGACTGGATGATCAAGTGTCGCAGGCTGACTCTTGTGTGCCAAAAGCCTGTTCTAAACATCTTTTGATCAAAAGTAAAATTTTCAAAGTTCTTTTAATTGCAAAATATAAATAATTCATGTTTGCTTCTGGATACATGTCATGTCAATACATGAGAGCAGTTTCTTGGAACAGTCAAAAAGGAAAGCATGCTTTTTTGAGTTTTCTGCAACATGAAAAGGCAGTGGGAAGTTTAAAAGCTTTTTTTTTATTGCTTCATAGAGGAGTCTTCGGATAGATTGAGTTCCGAGGATAGATTGGAAGAACTTGCTCAAAGTACAAACCACCCACAACATAACCCCTTATAGCCCGGGTGCTAAAAGGGTTAAATTATGAGGATAGGTTGCATGGACAAGACTTGTGTTCCCTCGAGTATAGAAGATTAAGGGGTGATCTAATCGAGTTGTTTAAGATGATTAAAGGATTTGATAGGGTAGATAGAGAGAAACTATTTCCTCTGGTGGGGGGAGTCCAGAACAAGGGGGCATAACCTTAAAATTAGAGCCAGGCCGTTCAGGGGTGATGTCAGGAAGCACTTCTTCACACAAAGGGGAGTGGAAATCTGGAACTCTCTCCCCCCAAAAAGCTGTTGAGGCTGGGGGTCAATTGAAAATTTCAAAACTGAGATTGATAGATTTTTTCTAGGTAAGGGTATTAAGGGTTACGGAACCAAGGTGGAGATAGGATACAGATTAGCCATGATCTAATTGAATGGCCGAACAGGCTCGAGGGGCTGAAAGGCCTCCTCCTGTTCCTATGTTCTCTTCAAATTTATTATGACTGAGATTAAAAATAACAATTGTACAGCACGACTTGTAATCCTATGCCAACTCATTATTGTACTCTACTGTCTGCTAGCCTGTCTTGTAACAATTTACCAGATGGAAATGCCTCTTTAATGTTGATCCTATATCATTCAATTATATAATTAGGGCCCACTCTACAGGCCTGAGCATTTCCACTGGCATTTTTGTGCTGCAATTAATCAACTAAATATGATAGTGTGGGACAAGTTATTGATTTTATTCCAGTTAAGAGCTGTGCAGTTTACTGGATATGATCAAACAGTATTGCCCACTGGGCAAATGCAATCTCACTATAACCAAGAAAATGAAGGCTCGTTTCAGAATATGATCAGATATACACAGATATCCAAAGACTCCCCTATGAAGCAATAAAAAAAAAGCTTTTAAACTTCCCACTGCCTTTTCATGTTTGGGAAAACTCAAAAAATACTGTTCGACTCTAATCAGAGTGCAGATCAATGATCTGTGTGTAAAACTTATTTTGCTTATATAACACCAACAACTTGCATTTAAATAGCACCTTTAATGTAGTAAAACATCCCGAGGCGCTTCACAGGAGCGATTATCAGACAGAATGTGACACCGAGCCACGTAAGGAGACATTAGGACAGGTGACCGAAAGCTTGGTCAAAGAGGTAGGTTTTCAGGAGCGTCTTAAAGGTCGTGAGAGGCAGTATATAAATGCAAGTTCTTTTTTCTTTTTTGAGGCAGAAGGTGTTTAGCGTGTTTTCTAAATATTGAGAAGCTGGGAACTATGGAGGAGTGGAGGGATTTAGAGATACAGAAATCACCGAAAGCTAGTGGACAGGTACAAAAAAAATAATTTAAAAAGCTGATAGAATGTTGGCCTTTATCACAAGCGGGCTGGAATACAAAGGGGAGGAAGTCATGTTACAGTTTATATAAAGCTCTGGTTAGATCCCACTTAGAATATTGCATCGCAACTCAGGAAGGATATATTGACCTTGGAGGGGTGCAGATTCACCAGAATGATACCAGGGCTAAAAGGGTTAAATTATGAGGACTGGGGTTGCATAGACTGGGCTTGTATTCCCTCGAGTATAGAAGATTAAGGGGTGATCTAATTGAGGTGTTTAAGATGATCAAAGGATTTGATAGAGTACATGGAATATGGAAAAGTGTGGGCTAATAAATGAAAGCCACCACAGATTTATTAAAGGAAAATCATGTTTGACTAACTTGATTGAGTTCTTTGATGAAGTAAAGGAGAGGGTGGATGAGGGGAGTGCGGTTGATGTTGGGTATATGGACTTTCAAAAGGTGTTTGATAAATTACCACATAATAGACTTGTAAGCAAAATTGAAGCCCATGGGATTAAAAGGACAGTGGCAAAGTGGATACAAAATTAGCTAAGTGACAGAAAGCAGAGAGTAGTGGTGAACGGTTGTTTTTCGGACTGGAGGGAGGTGTACAGTGGTGTTCCCCAGGGGTCGGTACTAGGACCACTGCTCTTTTTGATATATATTAATGACTTGGGTAAAATAGGACATAATTTCAAAATTTGCATATGACATGAAACTCGGAAATGTGGTAAACAATGAGGAGGATAGTAACAGATTTCATGAGGACATAGATTGGAGAAATGGGCAGACACATGGCAGATAACATTTAATGCAGAGAAGTGTGAAGTGATACATTTTGGTGGGAAGAATGAGGAGAGGCAATATAAACTAAATGGTACAATTTTAAAGAGGGTGCAGGAACAGAGACACCTGGGGGGTGTATGTTCACAAATCTTTGAAGGTAGCAGGACAAGTTGAGAAGGCTGTTAAAAAAGCATTTGGGATCCTGGGCTTTATTAATAGAGGCATAGAGTACAAAAGCAAGGAAGTTATACTAAACCTTTATAAAACACTGGTTAGGCCCCAGCTGGAGTATTGTGTCCAATTCTGGGCACCGCACTTCAGGAAGGATGTCAAGGCCTTAGAGAGGGTGCAGAGGAGATTTACTAGAATGGTACCAGGGATGAGGGACTTCAGTTACGTGGTTGACTGGAGAAGCTGGGATTGTTCTCTTCAGAGAAGAGGGTTAAGAGAAGATTTGATAGAGGTGTTCAAAATCATGAAGGGTTTTGATAGAGTAAATAAGGAGAAACTGTTTTCAGTGGCAGAAGGGTCGGTAACCAAAGGACACAGATTTAAGGTAATTGGCAAAAGAACCAGAGGGGAGATGAGGGAAAAAAATTTGTACAGTGAGTTGTTATGATCTGGAAGGCACTGCCTGAAAGGGCGGTGGAAGCAGATTCAATAGCGACCCTCAAAAAGGAATTGGATAAATACTTGAAGGGGAAAAATTTGCCGGGCTATGGGGAAAGGGCAGGGGAGTGGGACTAATTGGATAGCTCTTTCAAAGAGCTGGCACAGGCATGATGGGCCGAATGGCCACCTTCTGTGCTGTATCATTCTTTGATTCTATGAAACTATTTCCTCTGGTGGGGGGAGTCCAGAACAAGGGGGCATAATCTTAAAATTAGATCTAGGCCGTTCAGGGGTGATGTCAGGAAGCACTTCTTCACACAAAGGGGAGTGGAAATCTGGAACTCTCTCCCCCAAAAAGCTGTTGAGGCTGGGGGTCAATTGAAAATTTCAAAACTGAGATTGATAGATTTTTGTTGGGTAAGGGGTATTAAGGGTTACGGAACCAAGGCGGGTAGATGGAGTTAAGATACAGATCAGCCATGATCTAATTGAATGGCGGAACAGGCTCAAGGGGCTGAATGGCCTCTTCCTGTTCCTATGTTTTCACTGCTACCATCACTCATTTCTTCTGACCTTCTGCATCCAATTGTGCAGGTCTTGATTCAGAGTCTCGACCACAAGAAGAGCATCTCGAGAGATTGAATGGGTGCATTTTTTGCCCTATTAAAATCAACGGACAGAAACCGGTGAGTTGCCCCTCCATCCTTTCCTGGTGTGTGCTTCCGGCTGGTGAGGCTCCAAGGTTGGGAAGAGAAAGAAAGAAAGAACTTGCATTTAAGTAGCACCTTTCACAACCTCAGGACGTCCCAAAGCACTTTACAGCTAATGAAGTACTTTTGAACTGTAGTCACTGTTGTAATGTAGGAAACGCGGCAGCCAATTTGCGCACAGCAAGATCCCACAAACAGCAATGTGATAATGACCGGATAATCTGTTTTATTGATGTTGGTTGCGGGATAAATATTGGCCCCAGGACACCGGGGAGAATTCCCCTGCTCTTTTTCGAAATAGTGCCATGGGATCGTTCACATCCACCTGAGAGGACAGACGGGGCCTCGGTTTAACGTCTCATCCGAAAGACGGCACCTCTGACAGTGCAGCACTCCCTCAGTACCGCACTGGGAGTGTCGGCCTAGATTATGTGCTGAAGTCTCTGGAGTGGGGCGCGACCTCCTGACTCAGCGGTGAGAGTGCTGCCCACTGAGCCACGGCTGACACACTCAGAAAATCTACCCTGATGTGTACACACAAGAATGGAAGCAGTAGTGTACACTGTAACACGTTTAAAAAAGGGTATAGCTTCATCCCTATTCACAGCTCACAAAAGAAAACCTAGGGCTTGCAAGAGTCAGCAAAAATAACATTCAGTGTGATATCCCCACAGCTAATAATAAACCAAGGTGCGAGAACATGTCTCATTAATCATTTCCTTTCTGTCCTTTGTCTGGTAACCACAGTTTCAGTAAAACAGTTGCTTAGTGATGCACAATCTCTGTGTTTGAGCTAAAACAATAATAAATGAATAACATTTCAAGTATTATTTACCATATATCAGTGCACATTGCTGAGCTAGTGTGGCAATGAGGCTAGACTTCATGAAGTTCCATTTTAGCCCCTGCTCTTTATTATGCTGTCTCAGTTATACTTAAGTGGAACAGAACAAGGTTTGTATTAAGTGGAAGGTGATGTACTCCCTTGAAAGCTTCCCCTAGCAATCAATTATTGCTTTTATTTCTTTATAAAGAAACAATATTTCTCGGAATCTTGAGACCGGAGCTAAATTCCTTAATTACTGACAATCACTTATTCTGCCGTGATCAATACTGTCTGCAGTAAACTCTGACGGTTGCATGTGTTTGAACAAAATTGATTGTTTTCGTTTCATTTTCTCGGAGCTTCTCAAAAGACATAAACTTAGCGCTTTGTACTTAATCTGGCATAGTGTGAGACAGGACATGTACCCAGGGATGGTGATGGAGGAGTCAGAGACATTACCTGATAGATATGATTCTAGGAGTATGACTGTGTCAGGCTGCTGCTGGACTAGGCTGTGGGACAGCTCTCCCAACTTTGACCCCAGTCCCCAGATGTTAACGAGGAGGATTTTGCAAGGTTGACTGGGCTGTGTGTCCTTCGTCGTGTCCTGATTCGATGGCTAGGTTGCAGCCGAGAGGTCCGTCCAATTTGATCCTTATTTCTCCCGCTAGAGGCCTGCTCGGCCGCTTCAGAGCCAGGTGTAGGCCAGACCAACTAAGGACCCTTCCTAAAGGGCAGTGGTGAACCAGTTGGGTTTTTTACAACAATCTGTTTCATGCTAATACTGATACCAACTTTTTATTAACTCTGAATAGAAACTGGATTCCAATTCTCAAACTGCCACCGTGGGATTGAACTCACGTTTTACTGGATTATTGGCTCTGGCCTCTGGATTACAAGTCCAGTAAAAATCTTGTGTGTAATAGTGGTACAGTAGCCACTATTGTAATAGTGGTACAATAGTGGCTACTGTACCACTATTACACACACGATTTTTAATAATATATAGATTAGAACTGCCAGGATAATGAATAGTGATAGGAATCTAAATGCAGCACAGACTCCCATTCAGTGCTGATCACTGGTTGGAGTCGCCACGGGGAGGTCCACAAAAAGCTGCCGGCTGATTTGAACGATAATTACACTTTGCCAGAAACACAATTCGAGATATCATCGCGTAGCCTAATGCTTTACCCACCAGCCTCCCCTCAAGGTTAATCAGTTCTAATCTCTTGAAGATGCATTGACAAAATTAGTTGCTGACTTGAGATGACCTCATGCCAAGGGTCAGCTGCCACTATCTGGAGATCTGAAATCACTCATGTCAGCTCTTTCTCTTCGCTTGTGTCTTTCCTTTGCTTACTTAAGTAACTGATGAGTTAACAAAACACAAGAAGACATTAATAAACTTGCAGAATGGGCGTGTAAATGGAAATCAATTTCAATATAAATGTGAGTTGGTGCATTTTGGTAGGAAGAATAAGGAGGCCACACACTGCTTGGATAATAACAGTATAAATGGAATACAAGAGCAAAGGGATCTGGGGGTACAGATACACAAATCACTAAAAGTAGCGACGCAGGTTAATAAGGCCATTAAAAAAGCAAACAAAGCCCTGGGGTTCATTTCTAGAGGGATAGAATTGAAAAGCAAAGAAGTTATGTTAAACTTGTATAGAAACTTGGTCAGACCACACTTGAAGTACTGTGCACAGTTCTGGTCTCCATATTACAAAAAGGATATAGAGGGACTGGAGAAGGTGCAAAAAAGATTTACTAGGATGATATCAGAACTAAGGTTATACCTATTAGGAAAGACTGAACAGGCCGGGGCTCTTTTCTCTAGAAGAGAAGGATGAGGGGTTACCTGATAGAGGTCTTTAAGATCATGAAAGGGTTTGATAGGGTAGAGAAGATAGGGGAGACCAGAACTAGGGGCCATAAATATAAGATAGTCACTAATAAATCCAATGGGGAATTCAGGAGAAACTTCTTTACCCAGAGAGTGGTGAGAATGTGGAACTCGCTACCACAAGGAGTAGTTGAGGTGAACAACATAGATGCATTTAAGAGGAAGCTAGATAAACACGAGGGAGAAAGGAATAGAAGGATATGCTGATAGGGTGAGATGAAGTAAGGAGGGAGGAGGCTCGTGTGGAGCATAAACACCGGCATAGACCTGTTGGGCCTGTTTGTGTGCTGTGAATTTTATGTAAAGAGATTAAAGACAATGTAAAAGAAGGGTGATAAAATGAAATGCAGAGCTCATACGCCTTCTCAGGCCATCAGCAGAGGTTATGTTTTTCAGTATGTTACTAATTTTATTATTTATAATTTTTATCTATAAATCTTTCACTAAGAGATGCTTTTACTTTCCACCTTCAGCTCCTTGAAGTTGTGTCAATATTGGTGTAACTTTGTATCCATAGTTAAGTACAGGAAAGTCTGGGTCTGTTCTCCACAGTCTTTATTAATGACCTGGACGGTGGTGTTGGGACAATGGTCAGTAAGTTTGCAGATGACACCAAAATCTGTGCGCAGGTTAAGACGGTGGAGGAGTGCAATCAAATCCAAAAAGATTTAGATGTGCTTGAGGAGCGGGCCACACATTGGCAAATAGCGTTTAATTTAGATAATTGTAGTGTTATGGACGATGATAGGGCCAACACCGAATACACGTGTCATTTCAGGGAACAATACTGAAAGAGGTTGAGAGAGAAAAAGATCCAGATGTTATTGTGCACAAATCACTAAAGGTTCACGACCAATGTAGAGAAACTGTAGCTAAAGCGAACAAGGTATTGGTATTGGAAATCTGACAATCCATCCATGAAGCCAAGCCAGAGGAAAACCCTTAGAGGGAGGTACAGGTCAACGGGGTGCTGGTGGGGGGACAGAGGCGACAGAAGGTAAGGCGATGGTCGGGAGCATTTTTATGGAGGTGCAGGAAGACTAGCTAGGCCCATCCTGGCCCCCCCCAAAAAAGGCTGATGTGGGTAACCTAATCCCCTCTCCCCCTAATCCCCTCTCCCCTTAATCCCCTAACCCCCTCTCCCCCATACCCCCTCTCCCCCAACCCCCTCTCCTCCAACCCCCTCTCCTCCTAATCCCTTCTCCCCCCAATCCCCCCTCCCCTTAATCCCCTAACCCGCTCTCCCCCATACCCCCTCTCCCCCATACCCCCTCTCCCCCATACCCCCTCTCCTCCAACCCCCTCTCCTCCTAATCTCTTTTCCCCTAACCCCCTCTCCCCCATACCCCTCTCCCCTTACCCCCTCTCCACCTAATCCCTTTTCCCCTAAATCCCTCTCCCCTTAATCCCCTAACCCCCTCTCCCCCATATCCCCTCTCCTCCTAATCCCTTTTCCCCTAAACCCCTCTCCCCTTAATCCCCTAACCCCCTTCTCCCCCATATCCCCTCTCCTCCTAATCCCTTTTCCCCCTAATCCCGCTCCACCTGATCCCCTCCCCCTAATCCCCCACTGTGCCCAGACAGGTAAACTCAATGGTTGATTCTCACATGGCAAAATCTCAGGAGCTTCATTGGAGACATCATTACCTCTGAAAAGTTGTCAGGTGATCTTTCACCCAAGGTTTTGTAAACATGTGAAGGCATTCTATAATTTCTGATGCAACAACACCACCGCGTTGGAAAACATGTTGTGAAAACACAACGCTCTAAAGATCTTGTGATGTCACTTACTCTGTGATCAGCTCCTGTCCCAGACTTTCCCTCTTGTGAACAGTATCAATCTCCTTTTAATATCACCTTTCCTTGTGGCTTTGAGGTGAACATTGTGGTGTGCCTGGGTTTCCCGCAAGCTTTGATTAAAGTTCCTCCTGAAAGGCTAACTAAGCAGGAATTCAAAGTAGACCCTTCTCCTCGGTATTACCTCAATGGCCAGAGTGCTCGAGGTGACCGGCTGCTGGGATGCAATAGGAGGCTCCTGGAACTGTTGGCAGCCTCGAACAATGACGCTTGACACATGGAAGTAAAGTCCAGATATGACCCTGCACCTTTTGTGTTGCTGACCGGGGCAGCCTGGCTTTGCGTCCTTCGCTCACATATGAGGGCATCAGAGGGTCTTACATGTGTTGGCCATCTCACTCGGTCTGGGCTGTGAGTCAGCGTAACTATTGAGCTGTGGGAAAGCCAGTCTAACAGTCCTATTATTGCCAAGTGTCCAGAGATTAAAGATTAATCTCCAGAACACTGCAAACCCAGGAGAAATAATCATTGGGGTGTTCAAAAAAATTTGTGTTTTTTTTTTCATTTCCTTTAAACACTTTTGTTTATTGGTTGTAAAAATATTGACGGTGGGGGATAAAAGGCTGTTCGACTGAAAGGTCAAGAATCATCCAATTGGGTAACGAAGAGTCTGTTCGCTTTCCGATTGGATGTCACTGCGAGGACGGACGTGTTGGGAGACCAATGGCGGGAGTGTGGGGGCGGGATGTCATGCGATGAAACCTCCAGGAATACGTCCAACCAGAGTTGGCGATCCCGAATAGCCCCGGTGAGATTGGTGAAGTCCGATGTGATACTGGGCCCAAAATCAGGCACTGGGCCTCCCGTTTCGGACGCGGCCAAATGGTCACCTGCACGCCCGTAACCCGGGCACCGATAGACTTCCACCCAAAACATTTACCGTTCTGTTGGCAGCCTCGAACGGCCCCTATAAGGGCCGCTGGTTAGATCGCAGAAGAACGCGAAATATCGTGCAGAGGCCGCCCGGTGCCTGCCCTGCTCAGTGCTGCTGAATTTCAGAGCGGGGTCATTAAACAATTCTGGTCTCCATATTACAAAAAGGATATAGAGGCACCAGAGAAGGTGCAAAATAGATTCACAAGGATGATACCAGAACTGAGAGGCTATAACTATCAGGAAAGATTGAACAGGCTGGGGCTCTTTTGTCTAGAAAAGAGAAGGCTGAGGGGTGACCTGATAGAGGTCTTTAAGATTATGAAAGGGTTTGATATTAGACGCAGAGAAGATGTTTCCACTTGTGGGGAAAACCAAAACTAGGGGCCATAAATATAAGATAGTCACTAATAAATCCAATAGGGAATTCAGGAGAAACTTCTTTACCCAGAGAGTGGTGAGAATGTGGGACTCGCTACCACAAGGAGTAGTTGAGGCGAATAGTGTGGATACATTTAAGGGGAAGCTGGATAAACACATGAGGGAGAAAGGAATAAAAGGATATGCTGATAGGGTGAGATGAAGTAAGGTGCGAGCAGGCTTGTGTGGAGCATGAACATCGGCATAGACCAGTTGGGGCAAATGGCCTGTTTCTGTACTATAAATTCTATGTAAAACAGGAATTCGGGCCCTCATTAGCCTATGCAAGTGGTCTAACACCTAATTGAGACAGACCCCAGCGCCAAACCAATATGATGATGGACATACTTTCTGCTCTGTTCAGCCATGGGACATTGCCCTGCCAAATTGGTGATTCCTGACCTTATTTTGCAGGAAATGGCTCAACAGGGTCCAGTTTTTGCTGCCCGAAGGTCCAATATAAGAACATAAGAAATAGGAGCAGGAGTGGGCCATACGGCCCCTCGAGCCTGCTCTGCCATTCAATAAGATCAGGGCTGATCTTCAACCTCAACTCCGCTTTCCTGCCCGATCCCCATATCCCTTGATTCCCTTAGAGTCCAAAAATCTATCGATCTCAGCCTTGAATATATTCAACGACTGAGCATCCACAGCCCTCTGGGGTAGAGAATTCCAAAGATTCACAACCCTCTGAGTGAAGAAATTCTTCCTCATCTCAATCCTAATTGTCCGACCCCTTATCCTGAGACCATGCCCCCTAGTTCTAGACTCTCCAGGCAGGGAAAACATTCTCTCAGCAGCTACCCTGTCAAGTCCCCTCAGAATTTTATATGTTTCAAAATGATCACCTCTCATTCTTCTAAACTCCAGAGAGTATAGGCCCATTCTACTCAATCTTTCCTCATAGGACAACCCTCTCATCCCAAGATTTAATCTAGTGAACCTTGGTTGCACTACCTCCAAGGCGAGTATATCCTTCCTTAGATAAGGAGACCAAAAATGTACACAGTACTCCAGGTGTGGTCTCACCAAAGACCTGTACAATTGCAGCAAGACTTCCTTACTCTTGCAATAAAGGCCAACATACCATTTGCTTTCCTAATTGCCTGCTGTACCTGCATGTTAACTTTCTGTGTTTCGTGTACCAGGACACCCAAATCTCTCTGAACACCAACATTTAATAGTTTCTCACCATTTAAAAAATGTTCAGTTTTTCTATTCTTCCTACCTCACATTTCCCCACATTATACTCCATCTGTCACCTTTTTGCCCACTCACTTAACCTGTCAATATCCCTTTGCAGACACTTTGTGTCCTCCTCACTGCTTACTTTCTACATCTGAGGAAGACACAAAACATTTAAGCGTGGAAATCATTTGTCCGAAGCCACAAAAACCATAGCACATTCAACAGATCCTCACTGCCGGCTTGTATCAATACAATTTACAATTCTAAAGCAAAATACTGCGGATGCTGGAAATCTGAAATAAAAATGCTGGAAACCCTCAGCAGGTCAGGCAGTGTCTGTGGAGAGACAGAGTTAAATGTTTCAGGTCGATGACCTTTCATCAGAACTGGAAGATGTTAGAGATATAACAGTTTATTAGCAAGTACCAATAATGCTGCCAAGAAAAGTAATAAGCCTGACAATTGGGAGAGTTTTAGAAACCAGCAAAGGACGACCAAAAAATTGATAAAAAGGGAGAAAATAGATTATGAAAGCAAACTAGCAAAAAATATAAAAATGGATTGTAAGAGCTTCTACAAGTATGTAAAAAGGAAGAGAGTAGCAAAAGTAAACGTTGGTCCCTTAGAGGCTGAGACAGGAGAGATTATAATGGGGAATCAGAAAATGGCAGATGCGTTAAACAAATATTTTGTATCTGTCTTCACAGTAGAAGACACAAAAAAGCATACCAGAAATAGTGGGGAACCAAGGGGCTAATGAGAGTGAGGAACTTAAAGTAATTATTATCAGTAGAGAAAAAGTACTGGAGAAACTAATGGGACTAAAAGCTGATAAATCCCCTGGACCTGATGGCCTACATCCGAGGGTTCTAAAAGAGGTGGCTGCAGAGATAGTGGATGCATTGGTTATGATTCCAAAATTCTCTAGATTCTGGAACGGTCCCAGTGGATTGGAAGGTAGCAAATGTAACCTCGCTATTCAAGAAAGGAGCAAGAGAGAAAACAAGGAACTACAGGCCAGTTAGCCTAACATCAGTCATCGGGAAAATGCTGGAATCCATTATTAAGGAAGTGGTAACAGGACACTTAGAAAATCATAATATGATTAGGCAGAGTCAACATGGTTTTATGAAAGGGAAATCGTGTTTGACAAATCTATTAGAATGTTTTGAGGATGTAATTAGCAGGGTAGATAAAGGGGAACCAGTGGATGTCATATATTTGGATTTTCAAAAGGCATTCGATATGGTGCCACATAAAAGGTTGTTACGCAAGATAAAGGCTCATGGGATTGGGGGTAATATATTAGCATGGATAGAGGATTGGTTAACGGACAGAAAACAGAGAGTAGGGGTAAATGGGTCATTCTCAGGTTGGCAGGCTGTAACTAGTGGGGTGCCGCAAGGATCAGTGCTTGGGCCTCAGCTGTTTACAATCTATATTAATGACTTGGTTGAAGGGACCGAGTGTAATGTATCCAAGTTTGCTGATGATACAAAGCTAGGTGGGAAAGTAAGCAGTGAGGAGGACACAAAGAGGCTGCAAAGGCAAATTGTGTTTAACTAACCTGATAGAGTTTTTTGATGAGGTAACAAAGAGGGTAGATGAGGGCAATGCAGCTGATTTGGTGATAATCCGGGACAGAATTAGCAATCACTTGGACGAGGGTGGATTGATTAGGGAAAGCCAGCACGGATTTGTTAAAGGCGAATCACCTTTAACTAACTTGATAGAGTTTTCTGATGAGGTAACAGAAAGGGTAGATGAGGGCAATGCAGCTGATTTGATGTATATGGACTTTCAAAAGGCATTTGATAGAGTGCTGCATGGTAGGCTTATCATCAAGATTGCGGCCCATGGAATAAAGGGGGCAGAATCGACATAGAAACAGAATTGGCTAAGGGACAGGAAACAGAAAGTAGTGGTGAACGGTTGTTTTTCGGACTGGAGGGAGGTGTACAGTGGTGTTCCCCAGGGATCAGTGCTGGGACCACTGCTTTTCTTGATATACATTAATGACTTGGACTTGGGTGTACAGGGCACAATTTCCAAATTTGCAGATGACACAAAACTTGGAAGTATAGTAAACAGTGAGGAGGATAGTGATAGACTTCAAGAGGATATAGACAGGCTGGTGGAATGGGTGGACACGTGGCAGATGAAATTTAATGCAGAAAAGTGCAAAGTGATACATTTCGGTAGGAAGAACGAGGAGAGGCAATATAAACTAGAGGGCACAACTCTAAAAGGTGTACAGGAACAGAGAGATCTGGGGGTATATGTGCACAAATCGTTGAAGGTGGCAGGGCAGGTTGAGAAAGTGGTTAAAAAAGCGTACAGGATCCTGGCCTTTATAAATAGAGGCATAGAGTACAAAAGTCTGGAAGTCATGTTGAACCTTTATAAAACACTGGTTCGGCCACAACTGGAATGTTGTTTCCAGTTCTGGGCACCGCACTTTAGGAAAGATGTGAAGGCCTTAGAGAGGGTGCAGAAGAGATTTACTAGAATAATTCCAGGGATGAGGGACTTTAGTTACGTGGATAGACTGGAGAAGCTGGGGTTGTTCTCCTTGGAACAGAGACGGTTGCGAAGAGATTTGATAGAGGTGAAGGGTCTAGACAGAGTAGATAGAGAGAAACTGTTCCCATTGGCGGAAGGGTCAAGAAACCAAAGAACATAGATTTAACGTGATTGGCAAAAGAACCAAAGGTGACATGAAGAAAAACTTTTTTACACAGTGAGTGGTTAGGATCTGGAATGCACTGCCCGAGGGGATGGTGGAGGCAGATTCAATCATGGCCTTCAAAAGGGAATTGGATAAGTACTTGAAAGGAAAAAAATTGCAGGGCTACAGGGATAGGGCGGGGGAGTGGGACTAGCTGGATTGGTCTTGCAAGAGCCGGCGTGGACTCGAAGGGCTGAATGGCCTCCTTCTGTGCTGTAACCTTTCCACGATTCTAGATAGACAGATTAAGTGAGTAGGCAAGAAGGTGGCAGATGGATATAATGTGGGGAAATGTTAGGTTATTCACCTTTGGCAGGAAGACTGGAAAAACAGAATATTTTTTAAATGGTGAGAAACTATTAAATGTTGGTGTTCAGAGAAACTTGGGTGTCCTCGTACAAGAAACACAAAAAGTTAGCATGCAGGTACAGCAGGCAATTAGGAAAACAATTCATATGTTGGCCTTTATTGCAAGGGGTTGGAGTACATGATTAAGGAAGTCTTAACTACAATCGTACAGGGCTTTGGTGAGACCTCACCTGGAGTACTGTGTACAGTTTTGGTCTCCTTATCTAAGGAAGGATATACTTGCCTTAGAGGCGGTGCAACGAAGGTTCACTAGATTGATTCCTGGGATGAGAGGGTTGTCCTATGAGGAGAGGTTGAGTAGAATGGGCCGATACTCTCTGGAGTTTAGAAGAATGAGAGGTGATCTCATTGAAACATATAAGATTCTGAGAGGACTTGACAGGATAGATGCTGAGAGGCTGTTTCCCCCTGGCTGGAGAGTCTAGAACCAGGGGGCATAGTCTCAGGATAAGGGGTCGGCCATTTAAGACTGAGATGAGGAGGAATTTCTTCACTCAGAGGGTTGTGAATCTTTGGAATTCTCTTCCCCAGAGGGCTGTGGATGCTCAGTCGTTGAGTATATTCAAGGCTGAGATTGATAGATTTTTGGACTCTAGGGGAATCAAGGGATATGGGGATCGGGCAGGAAAGTGGAGTTGAGGTTGAAGATCAGCCATGATCTGATTGAATGGCGGAGCAGGCTCGAGGGGCCGTATGGCCTACTCCTCCTCCTATTTCTTGTGTTCTAAGTACAGAGTCAGGGAAAAGGGCGGGGAGGGGGAGATGAAAGAACAAAAAGGGAAGGTCTGTGATAGGGTGGAGGTCAGGAGTGATTAAATGACAAAAGGGAAGATGTTGTAAGGAAAACGGGGGTGGTAATGGGACAGGTAAAGAAACAAAAGATGGATCCAGAGGAGATGTAAATGGTTACAGCAGAATAGCAGAGGGGGAGGGAAGCCTGGAAAATCCGGCAAAGAGGAGAGGGGTCCCGTGGCCCACGAATGTGGTGGGGAAAGTGGGGGAGGGAGGAGACCCCAGGGGTAGGGACCCCCCCCCCCCCCAGTCGTGTATCGGTACGGGATCCTCACCCCAAGCACTCGCGTATCTCTCCCCCACCCCACCACATCTCCCCCACCCCTCCATGCCTCCCCCACCCACCCCCCACACCTCCCCCACCCCACCACATCTCCCCCACCCCTCCGTGCCTCCCCCACCCACACCTCCCCCACCTGACCACACCTCCCCCACTCGACCACACCTCCCCCACCCCTCCATGCCTCCCCCACCCACACCTCCCCCACCCACATCTCCCCCACCCCTACGCCTCCCCTCCACACCTCCCCCACCCACCTCCCTCCCCCACACCTCCCCATCCATCTCCCTCCCTCACCCATCTCCCTCCCCCACACCTCCCCATCCATCTCCCTCCCTCACCCATCTCCCTCCCCCACACCTCCCCATCCATCTCCCTCCCCCACCCATCTCCCTCCCCCACACCTCCCCCACCCATCTCCCTCCCCCACCCATCTCCCTCCCCCACACCTCCCCCACCCATCTCCCTCCCCCACACCTCCCCCACCCATTTCCCTCCCCCACACCTCCCCCACCCATCTCCCTCCCCCACACCTCCCCCATCCACCTCCCTCCTCCACACCTCCCCCACTCCCAGTGCCTCCGGTACAGCTGTCCGAGAGAGAATGGGAGCAGTGATCGATTTACAATTCTAAAGTTCTTGCCCTAAATACTAAACAAATATCGACCTCGATCGTGAACTGAAACTCCTTTTGTTGCAGCTAACACGAACATCCTCAACAACGGTAAATTTCCCAGTGAAGAACTCGAGATAACGGAGTAATCGACAGCAAGTTTATTACACTCCATAAATTAATGAGCTCCTTCAACTTAACCACAGCAACAAAACCATATCCCATGGTTTACTGTCTGTTATTACATGCTACTCTCTTGTCAGGTTGTTTGATTGTTCACAAATAGCAGAGAGCGAGATACAAATACATTCAAATGGGTGTCCAACTGAATTATCATTATATTCCCTTCTCCAGACACAAATATGCTCAAAACCTCAAAAAAAAACGAAGGCTTTACAAAGACTTTTTTTTTTACATAGTGCAAATAACTCCATGTACACCAGTTACAATGTTTTCAGCAATAATTAATTTAGCATGGATTAAGCATTCGATACCACGTTACACATTGCAACATTCCCAGAGGGGTGATAAATTTGTGCTAACAGCTCGAATATTACATTTTGTTAGGTGTCATATCCTTTTATTATAGTTTTACTCCCTTGTGAGTGGTCTCACAACCTCAGGATGTCCCAAAGCGTTTTACAGCCAATGAAGTACTTTTCTTTTTAAGTGTAGTCACTGTTGTAATGTAGGAAACGAGGCAGCCAATTTGCGCACAGCAAGATCCCACAAACAGCCATGTGATAATGACCAGATAATCTGTTTTTAGTGATGTTGGTTGAGGGATAAATATTGGCCCAGGACACCACGGGGAACTCCCCTGCTCTTCTTCGCAATAGTGCCGTGGGATCTTTAATGTCCACCTGAGAGGGCAGACGGAGCCTCGGTTTAACATCTCATCTGAGAGACGGCACCTCCGGCAGTGCAGCACTCCCTCGGTACTGGACTGGGAGTGTCTGCCTAGAGTTTGTGATAATGACCAGATCATCTGTTTTTAGATGTTGGTTGAGGGATAACAGAAGCTGTGAATTGTTAAATACACCACTCAATGGGCTCTTAATTCCCTTATAATTTCATCTTTGATCTACAAAGTAATGACCTTATTATACTGTCCTGTCAGCCATGTAACATTACTCATGGTGAGGACAAAAACGCCTGAGGCTGCACTTAACGCAATTTCAGCACCGCGTCCCAATTCTCATTAACACTGTTTTCGTTATGAGATGATGGTATAAATATTAATTAAAAATACACGCCAGGGTGTGAGAACTAATCTTGGGGCTTTCTTGACTCAGGCTTTGCGCTCCTGGTTTAAGAACGTAAGCATCTGCAAAGTTTATCCCGCTCCCAAAAACGATCAAGCGAAACTCCAGAATATCTCCAGGAACAGGGAGGAGGCCATTCAGCCCCTCGAGCCTGTCCTGCCATTCAATTAGGTCATGGCTGATCTGTATCTTAACTCCATCTACCCCCCCCCCCCCCACCCCGCCTTGGTTCCGTAATCTGTCTAACCTTAAAAACTAAATAATGCATCTTTGGACAATTGCTTCTTATGTCAAAACGTTTCCATAATGCCAACATTCTCAAAGCTGTATCAATAATTTAATCAATCAGTTTGATCGTCTCAGGCTACAAAAGGATGTATTTTAACCCACGCACCCCCCTCCCCCTCCCCGTCCAGCAGGAATGGTGCGGGCAGAGGGTTAAGATGGCGGAAATGCTCGCTCCGCGATCCCGCGTTCCCGCTGACCTGAAATCAAGAACGGGAGGGCCGGCCGCCCGCCCCAGAGGAGAGGGGGGACCCAATTCAAATGCCGAAGTCGCTTCCCAATGACATCATCGGGACCGCACACAATTTTCAATGCAGACCCACTAAGGACTGTACAACTCAGACTTGCCAGCGAAAGCAGGCTGCGTCCTGGACACAGGGGGCACAGGTAAGTCTAACTTTTAAAAGCTTTTTTTTCTTACAAGTTCCTTCCGGGCCAGCGGAAGTTCTCCTCCTGGTCCCAAAAGGATACCTTGGACCTAGGGGTTGCCAACTCTGGTTGGACATATTCCTGGAGGTTTCATCACGTGATCTCCCGCCTCAAACCGCCTCAGCCCCGCCCCCACACTCCTGCCATTGGTCCCTCTAGGCGCACGGCCTTCCCACGGCCAATTGGAAAGGGAACCAACTCTTTGTTACCCAATTGGATGATTCTTGACTGTTAGTGAAACAGACTTCTCCCCCCATCTCCAATATTTTTATAACTAATAAATGAAAATGTTTGAAGAAAATGAAAAAAAACAACCATTTTGTTTAATGCCCCTATGGTTTCTCTCCCTTGTTTGTTGGCAGCAGTGTCCGGGAGATCAGTCGACAATTCCTGGAGACTCCAGGACAATCCTGGAGGGTTGGCAACCCCTACATGGCCCCAGATCCTTGACCCCCGATTGCAAACTTTGCCGATTTCCCCTCCCCCCCCTCACTTACCTTACCCGAGACCGTTTCCATGGCTCCCAGGCGGCGGCTTGACCTCCCCCCCCCTTCCCCCCCCCCCCCATGAATTTCCACTCCCGTTATTCCCGCTGGCATCGGGAAGGAGTCAGTGTCGGGGTATGCAAATGAGGCCTGGGAGTTAAAATCTCCCAGGGGCCTCATGGTCTTGGGGGGGGGGGGGGGGGTGGGAGAAGCCGGATGGATCACCTCCCACTTTAGCCCCCGCACCCTCGATTCCCGCCCCGAGTTAAAAATCGGGGCTTAAATATTCCTGGAACATTCATTCCTGTTCCTAATCAGGTATTTATCCGGATCCCTTTTTCAAGATGGTAAATCCGCACAGTCTATAACTCCTTTTGCTGGCAGCCATCCTTAGATCGATAACTCTTTTTTGGGAAAATAAAAAACTTCTCTTGACTCTAGTCTCGCTCTGGATGTCTTCTCAAAAGCTCCAGTCAAATAACCTGCTTACGTTCTCACTGCCTCTCAGCATTTTAAAGACTCGGATGGCACCGCAGCTCTCCTCTAATAAAAACAAGTTACGTTCCATGAGTTTCTTTCTGACGGCCTGGGTTCCTCCTCATCCCTCCGATATCCTGCTGCAGGCAGATGTTCAAAATTGCGGACAGTATTCCAAAACTGGCCTCAGTAGCGATCCATCAGGATCAGAATAACTTGTTTGGACTTGTGACCAAATGCTCTTGCCATGAAACCCAACACTTGACCAGCCTGGCTGATAACAGCTTCAGATTTCATGCAAAACTTTCAGTCAACAATTGATAATTAAAACAAATTTTTTTGGCATTTTTGTTCCATTTCAATCTGTACAACTGTGCATTTATCCACGTTGAGACCTATCTTCTTGCTCCTCTGCTCAATTGGCCCCAATCTCTCTAAAGCTATCAATTTCCCTTAAATGCGTCACTTGGCTACATAACTTGGTGTGATCAGCGAATTTTATGTCATCTGAGCTGCTGCAATCAATTGCACTTTTATTTCCCAACCTGCCAATCCATCATGCGAGTTGTATGTTATGAAGACTTGGGTTGAGGCTGTCTAAAAATAACCCCTCCTCCTTCTTAACTATAAGTCCTCAAGAAAACTCTACATTCAGTGCGTATAACAGGAGTTGCACCAAATAATCCCCTTTAAATTGGTGACCTCTAGTTTACCTGGAACCCCATTCCTGTTTGCCTACATGTCCAGCATTCTTACCACAGTTTTATCAAATTAATTTAATGCTGAAGTACTCTCAGCTTTATCGGAGGGAATAACCGAACGATGCTTAAAACTTTAAAAGGGGTCATTTTGTGAGGGCCCGCTGGCCGTGTGGAGCCTTGCTAGCAGTAGGTGCGGGTCAGAGAATAGGGGGCGATAGTGTTATGAGTCTTTCTCTGACTCTCGCTCATGTCTGTCAAAGCTCTACGCTTGCAATTGGAGCTGTTGCAAAATTACTCTTTGAAAGTTAACATTCTGACACATGGACAGCCCCATGAAATCAACAGAATTGTGGTGTAAGACTAAAACTCTAAAAGGACTTGCATTTGAGAGTCGGGTGCAGCATATTTCTCGGGACCTCCTACTTTATCACCAACAGGACTAAAAATTAAGTCAAACTCTCAAATGGTTAATGTTTCAAACACTTAAGACAGTTAAATCATATTTCTATATATAACATAGCAATTTTGGTGGCGTTTAGGTAGAAGGAGAGCTGGGAAAACAGGAAAGGCCAACACTAATCTCACCCTTAATTTGGAACAGCCTGTAGATCTCCATTAGTCTAAACATTGACCGCGTCTCTTAATCACGCATCAGTGGGCTTTGAGCGATGATGTACGTGATTAATTTGCCAACACAGGTACGTCTTAGAATCACAGAGCACAGAAGGAGGTAATTCAGCCCATCGTACCTGTCCCGGCTCTTAGAAAGAGCTATCCAGTTAGTCCCACTCCCCCTGCTCTTTCCCTCCAGCGCTGCAAATTTTCCCCCATAATGGGTAGGAGTTTGGGTCAGAAGAAAAAAAATTAAAAACAGAGTAAAAGAAATGGGACGGAATAAAACACATTTGATTTTACTTGGCAGTGTTTAAAACAAAACCCACTTCAATAACCTTCAATTGATGGTCCAATAAAAACAAGCCCTCGAAGCCTGTAATGTACAGTCTTTGCTAGTTGGTTGTCCATTTATGAATCATCGTACAGAGGGTTATTGTAATTCCCCCATGAACCGTAGTCTTGGTCATCCAGCAATCGTCCATATGAAGAATTCCTACAACAAATGGAAAATATTTTTGAAGATGACACTTTATGAGTTGTAAGATATCCTAACATTATCTTGGAAGCACATTTCAGATCAATTTTTTTTAACGAGCCACTAGCAATAAAAAATTCTTATTTATTTTACAACCTCTCCTTCAGCATCCTTTTATAGACAAGAATTTCAGTTCACATAACTTCAGTTATGTGGAGAGAATACAGAAGCTGGAATTGCTCTTGTTTTTGCCTTCGACTGTCTTCACAGTAGAAGACACAAAAAAGCATACCAGATATAGTGGGGAACCAAGCGGCTAATGAGAGTGAGGAACTTAAAGTAATTAATATCAGTAGAGAAAAAGTATTGGAGAAACTAATGGAACTAAAAGCTGATAAATCCCCTGGATCCGATGGCCTACATCCGAGGGTTCTAAAAGAGGTGGTTGCAGAGATAGTGGATGCATTGGTTATGATCTTCCAAAATTCCCTAGATTCTAGAACGGTCCCCGTGGATTGGAAGGTAGCAAATGTAACCCCGCTATTCAAGAAAGGAGGGAGAGAGAAAACAGGGAACTACAGGCTAGTTACCCTCACATCAGTCGTCGGGAAAATGCTGGAATCCATCATTAAGGAAGTGGTAACAGGGCACTTAGAACATCATAATATGATTAGGCTGAGTCAACATGGTTTTATGAAAGGGAAATCGTGTTTGACAAATTTATTAGATTTTTTTGTAGATGTAACTAGCAGGGTAGCAGTGGATGTCGTATATTTGGATTTTCAAAAGGCATTCGATAAGGTGCCACATAAAAGGTAGTTACACAAGATAAGGGCTCATGGGGTTGGGGGTAACATATTAGCATGGATAGAGGATTGGTTAAAGGACAGAGAATAGGGATAAACAGGTCATTTTCGGGTTGGCAGGCTGTAACTAGTGGGGTGCCGCAAGGATCAGTGCTTGGGCCTCAGCTACTTAGAATCTATATTAATGACTTAGATGAAGGGACCGAGTGTAATGTATCCAAGTTTGCTGACGATACAAAGCTAGGTGGGAAAGTAAGCTGTGAGAAGGATACAAAGAGTCTGCAAAGGGATATAGACAGATTAAGTGAATGGGCAAGAAGGTGGCAAATGGAGTATAATGTGGGGAAATGTGAGGTTATTCACTTTGGTAGGAAGAATAGAAAAACAGAATATTTTTTAAATGGTGAGAAACTATTAAATGTTGGTGTTCAGAGAAACTTGGGTGTCCTCGTACAAGAAAGACAAAAAGTTAGCATGCAGGTACAGCAAGCAATTAGGAAAACAATTTGTATGTTGGCCTTTATTGCAATGGGGTTGGAGTACAAGAGTAAGGAAGTCTTGCTGTAATTGTACAGGGTTTTGGTGAGACCTCATCTGGAGTACTGCGTACAGTTTTGGTCTCCTTATCTAAGGAAGGATAGAGGCGGTGCAACAAAGGTTCACTAGATTAATTCCTGGGATGAGAGGATTGTCCTATGAGGAGAGGTTGAGTAGAATGGGCCTATACTCTCTGGAGTTACAAGAATGAGAGGTGATCTCATTGAAATATATAAGATTCTGAGGGGGCTTGACAGGGTAGATGCTGAGAGGTTGTTTCCCTGGTTAAAGAGTCTAGAACTAGGGGGCATAGTCGCAGGATAAGGGGTCAGCCATTTAAGACTGAGATGAGGAATTTATTCACTCAGAGGATTGTGAATCTTTGGAATTCTCTACCCCAGAGGGCTGTGGATACTGAGTCATTGAGTATATTCAAGGTTGAGATTTTTGGACTGTGGGGGAATCAAGGGATATGGGGATCGGGCGGGAAAGTGGAGTTGAGGTCGAAGATCAGCCATGATCTGATTGAATGGTGGAGCAGGCTCGAGGGGCCATATGACCTACTCCTCCTCCTATACCTTATGTTCTTATGTTCTTTAGAGCAGAGCAGGTTAAGGGGAGATTTAATTGAGGCGTTCAAAAATTTGAGGGGTTTTAATAAGTAATCACAAAGACACAGATTTAAAGTAATCGGCAAAAGAATCAGAGGGGAGATGAGGAGAATTTTTTTTAAGCAGCGAGTTGTGATGATCTGGAATTCGCTGCCTGAAAGGGCGGTGGAAGCAGATTCAATAGTAACTTTCAAAAGGGAATTTGATAAATAATTGAAAGGGAAAAATTTGCAGGGCTCTGGGGAAAGAGCAGGGGAGTGGGTCTGATTGGATAGCTCTTTCAAAGAGCAGCACAGACACAATGGGCCGAATGGCTTCCTTCTGTGCTCTATGATTCAATGAATTTGATTGGCTCAGAGATCCTTCTATTTTTGCTTAAATAATGATATTGATGATCACACTGGGGAATATAACTGGGGTTATCTGAGCTAGGCAGTGCAAAGAACCTACATTAATATCAATCGATGCCAAAGCAACTATGAAATTTCAACTCTATGTTCGATCAACTTTAAATCTATGTGGCAGCGTTTATGAAAAACACAATTAAAATTTCACTGCAAATAGTCAACAGAGGAAATCTTCCCTCCGTCTCAGACACTGCGTTATCAATCATGGTATGCTGGGATTAGCCAATCAAAACTGCTAAGTCCTTACAATAGAAATGGCTCTCAGTAATTTTATTACTGTGTCAGGAGGAGAGGTTAAAATTAGTCCCTTATCCTTAACAGACCATAGTGCGCACAAGGGATGAATTAGAAGTCTGCACACTGGTGAACCTTCTTTGAAATAGTGCCATGAGATCTTTTACATCCACCCGAGAGGGCGGAAGGTGCCTCGGTTTAACTTCTCATCTAAAAGGTGGCACCTGTGACATTGCGGCACTCCCTCAGTATTTTGTGCTCAAGTCTCTGGAGTCAGACTCGAACCCACCACCTTCTGATACAGAAGCAAGAGTGCTGCCACTGAGCCACGGCTGACACTCGAACATACAAAACAGAAGAGTGAATAAGGCCACTAGGCTCAACCGTTGTCACCCTATCCATCAGATGGTGAATCCTTCCCCAACTGTCAGTAACTCTAACTTCTGAGCTAATATAGTACTGTGCACAGTTCTGGTCTCCGTATTACAAAAAGGATACAGAAGCACTGGAGAAAGTGCAAAAAAGATTTACAAGGATAATACCAGAACTGAGAGGGTACAACTATCAGGAAAGATTGAACAGGCTGGGGGTCTTTTCTCTAGAAAAGAAAAGACTGAGGGGGTGATAGAGGTCTTTAAAATTATGAAGGGGTTCGATTGGGCAGACGCAGAGAAAATGTTTCCACTTGTGGGGGGGAGACCAAAACTAGGGGCCATAAATATAAGAGAGTCACTAATAAATCCAAAAAGGAATTCAGGAGAAACTTCTTTGCCCAGAGAGTGGAACACACTACCACATGGAGTGTTTGAGGAAAATAGCATAGACGCATTTAAGGGGAAGCTCGATAAACACAGGAGGGAGAAAGGAATAGAAGGATATGCTGATAGGGTGAGATGAAGTAGGGAGGGAGGAGGCTCACGTGGAGCATAAATTCCAACATAGACCTCTTGGGCTGAATGGCCTGTTTCTGTGCTGTAAAATTCTATGTAATTCTAAAGGAGATAAACTTAATGTGAATTACTGTATACAGCAAAAGTCACAGACCTGGCAACATGAATTAATTTTAAATAAGCCAGAAACCAATCACCATGCATTCCCAAAATTGATGTAAAGCACAGAAATCAGGGAAAAGCAATTTCTAAAAATGTGCTGCTATATGATATAATAGTGGATCCCCCCATGGCATTGATCAAAGTGAGTCGGTCGACAGGATACACCAGGGTAGACAGTCCTCATTGCAGAACCTGAGGGAACAGTGGTGCAGTGAAGATGAAAACCTGGCCGGAGACCCCGTTCCATCAGGTCTCTGCCCCCGCTCAGATCCATGCTGCGATTTCCTGGGGTTCCCCAGATGGGTGGGACTGGGTCCGCTCCCAGGTCCATCGTACCCATTTAAATGAGGCTATAGATTGGCCTTCTGCCTCCGCTGCACGATTGTTGGACCCCCTAGCGGAGGGTGGCTCGCAGGAAGCAGTTTTCAATCAACAAGAAAGTCTGCGTTTGCATCCACTGACGGGAGTGACTGGTGCTAGAATCATAGAATCATACAGCACAGAAGGAGGCCATTCAGCCCATCGTGCCAGTGCCGGCTCTTTGAAAGAGCTATCCAATTAGTCCCACTCCCCCCAGCTCTTTCCCCCATAGCTCTGCCAATTTTACCTTTTCAAGTATTTATCCAATTCCCTTTTGAAAGTTACTATTGAATCTGCTTCCACCGCCCTTTCAGGCAGCGCATTCCAGATCATAACAACTCGCTGCATAAAAAAAATTCTCCTCATCTCCCCTCTGATTCTTTTGCCAATTACCTTAAATCTGTGTCCTCTGATTACCGACCCTCCTGCCAGTGGAAACAGTTTCTCCTTATTTACTCTATCAAAACCCTTCATAAATTTGAACACCTCGATTAAATCTCCCCTTAACCTTCTTTTCTCCAAGAGGAACAATCCCGGCTTCTCCAGTTTCACCAATGCTTAACCTGAGAAAATAGCTAGTGTAGTAACCCAAAAAATGTGAGGAGAACGTTAACAAATATTTAACTGATCACCAATTGCAATACCTCTGTGATCAAAAGGGTTTTCTGTGAAAAACAGAATTCATGTGGCTATTACCTTAATTTAAAGTATGTGACTCCTCCAAACAGCACCAAAACTGCGATGATGACCACCACAGAGATGGCCGCCACACTTCCTGGTGATGGAAACAAAAAACAAATGTGACCACGAGACAAATAAGATTGAATTAAAAAGCCAAATATGTTGAAATAGCTCAACATCTACTTAAGAACAGAGCATGAGGAAGCTAGATAAACACACGAGGGAGAAAGGAATAGAAGGATATGCTGATAGGATGAGATGAAGTAGTGTGGGAGGGGGCTCGTATGGAGCATAAACACCGGCATAGACCAGTTGGGACGAATGACCTGTTTCTGTGCTGTAAATTGGAATGAAGAGTTTACTCTACTGAGGAGATGAAGAGGTGTTTACTCTACTGAGGAGATGAAGAGGTGTTTACTCTACTGAGGAGATGAAGAGGTGTTTACTCTACTGAGGAGATGAAGAGGTGTTTACTCTACTGAGGAGATGAAGAGGTGTTTACTCTACTGAGGAGATGAAGAGGTGTTTACTCTACTGAGGAGATGAAGAGGTGTTTACTCTACTGAGGAGATGAAGAGGTGTTTACTCTACTGAGGAGATGGAAGAGGTGTTTACTCTACTGAGGAGATGGAAGAGGTGTTTACTCTACTGAGGAGATGAAGAGGTGTTTACTCTACTGAGGAGATGAAGAGGTGTTTACTCTACTGAGGAGATGAAGAGGTGTTTACTCTACTGTGGAGATGAAGAGGTGTTTACTCTACTGAGGAGATGAAGAGGTGTTTACTCTACTGAGGAGATGGAAGAGGTGTTTACTCTACTGAGGAGATGAAGAGGTGTTTACTGTACTGAGGAGATGAAGAGGTGTTTACTCTACTGAGGAGATGAAGAGGTGTTTACTCTACTGAGGAGATGAAGAGGTGTTTACTCTACTGAGGAGATGAAGAGGTGTTTACTCTACTGAGGAGATGAAGAGGTGTTTACTCTACTGAGGAGATGAAGAGGTGTTTACTCTACTGAGGAGATGAAGAGGTGTTTACTCTACTGAGGAGATGAAGAGGTGTTTACTCTACTGAGGAGATGAAGAGGTGTTTACTCTACTGTGGAGATGAAGAGGTGTTTACTCTACTGAGGAGATGGAAGAGGTGTTTACTCTACTGAGGAGATGAAGAGGTGTTTACTCTACTGAGGAGATGAAGAGGTGTTTACTCTACTGAGGAGATGAAGAGGTGTTTACTCTACTGAGGAGATGAAGAGGTGTTTACTCTACTGAGGAGATGAAGAGGTGTTTACTCTACTGAGGAGATGAAGAGGTGTTTACTCTACTGTGGAGATGAAGAGGTGTTTACTCTACTGAGGAGATGAAGAGGTGTTTACTCTACTGAGGAGATGAAGAGGTGTTTACTGTACTGAGGAGATGAAGAGGTGTTTACTCTACTGAGGAGATGAAGAGGTGTTTACTGTACTGAGGAGATGAAGAGGTGTTTACTCTACTGAGGAGATGAAGAGGTGTTTACTGTACTGAGGAGATGAAGAGGTGTTTACTCTACTGAGGAGATGAAGAGGTGTTTACTCTACTGTGGAGATGAAGAGGTGTTTACTCTACTGAGGAGATGAAGAGGTGTTTACTCTACTGAGGAGATGGAAGAGGTGTTTACTGTACTGAGGAGATGAAGAGGTGTTTACTCTACTGAGGAGATTAAGAGGTGTTTACTCTACTGTGGAGATGAAGAGGTGTTTACTCTACTGAAGAGATGAAGAGGTGTTTACTCTACTGAGGAGATGAAGAGGTGTTTACTCTACTGAAGAGATGAAGAGGTGTTTACTCTACTGAGGAGATGAAGAGGTGTTTACTCTACTGAGGAGATGGAAGAGGTGTTTACTCTACTGAGGAGATGAAGAGGTGTTTACTCTACTGTGGAGATGAAGAGGTGTTTACTCTACTGAGGAGATGAAGAGGTGTTTACTCTACTGAGGAGATGAAGAGGTGTTTACTGTACTGAGGAGATGAAGAGGTGTTTACTCTACTGAGGAGATGAAGAGGTGTTTACTCTACTGAGGAGATGAAGAGGTGTTTACTCTACTGAGGAGATGAAGAGGTGTTTACTGTACTGAGGAGATGAAGAGGTGTTTACTCTACTGAGGAGATGAAGAGGTGTTTACTCTACTGTGGAGATGAAGAGGTGTTTACTCTACTGAGGAGATGAAGAGGTGTTTACTGTACTGAGGAGATGAAGAGGTGTTTACTCTACTGAGGAGATGAAGAGGTGTTTACTCTACTGTGGAGATGAAGAGGTGTTTACTCTACTGAGGAGATGAAGAGGTGTTTACTCTACTGAGGAGATGAAGAGGTGTTTACTCTACTGTGGAGATGAAGAGGTGTTTACTCTACTGAGGAGATGAAGAGGTGTTTACTGTACTGAGGAGAAGAAGAGGTGTTTACTCTACTGAGGAGATGAAGAGGTGTTTACTCTACTGAGGAGATGGAAGAGGTGTTTACTCTACTGAGGAGATGAAGAGGTGTTTACTCTACTCAGGAGATGAAGAGGTGTTTACTCTACTGAGGAGATGAAGAGGTGTTTACTCTACTGAGGAGATGAAGAGGTGTTTACTCTACTGTGGCGATGAAGAGGTGTTTACTCTACTGTGGAGATGAAGAGGTGTTTACTGTGGAGATGAAGAGGTGTTTACTCTACTGAGGAGATGAAGAGGTGTTTACTCTACTGAGGAGATGAAGAGGTGTTTACTCTACTGAGGAGATGAAGAGGTGTTTACTCTACTGAGGAGATGAAGAGGTGTTTACTCTACTGAGGAGATGAAGAGGTGTTTACTCTACTGAGGAGATGAAGAGGTGTTTACTCTACTGAGGAGATGAAGAGGTGTTTACTCTACTGTGGAGATGAAGAGGTGTTTACTCTACTGTGGAGATGAAGATGTGTTTACTCTACTGTGGAGATGAAGAGGTGTTTACTCTACTGAGGAGATGAAGAGGTGTTTACTCTACTGAGGAGATGAAGAGGTGTTTACTCTACTGAGGAGATGAAGAGGTGTTTACTCTACTGTGGAGATGAAGAGGTGTTTACTGTGGAGATGAAGAGGTGTTTACTCTACTGAGGAGATGAAGAGGTGTTTACTCTACTGAGGAGATGAAGAGGTGTTTACTCTACTGAGGAGATGAAGAGGTGTTTACTCTACTGAGGAGATGAAGAGGTGTTTACTCTACTGAGGAGATGAAGAGGTGTTTACTCTATTGAGGAGATGAAGAGGTGTTTACTCTACTGAGGAGATGAAGAGGTGTTTACTCTACTGTGGAGATGAAGAGGTGTTTACTCTACTGAGGAGATGAAGAGGTGTTTACTCTACTGAGGAGATGAAGAGGTGTTTACTCTACTGAGGAGATGAAGAGGTGTTTACTCTACTGTGGAGATAAAGAGGTGTTTACTCTACTGAGGAGATGAAGAGGTGTTTACTCTACTGAGGAGATGAAGAGGTGTTTACTCTACTGTGGAGATAAAGAGGTGTATACCCGACTCACTGACCTGCACTCAAACTGTTTGCAGATTGCTCAGTAATCATGGTGGTTTCCCGGGATGATGGGGCTTCAGTTTTTGATGTCTGTCCTGGGGCTGTTGAACTCGGCTTCTCTAGAGCTGGTGGTGTTACCATTGACAATGAAGACAAAGAGGTCGCGTCAGCAGCCGTCGTTCCTGTCTTGCCATTTGTGACTGAAGTGGTTTTTGATGCAGTTGTGCTTCCTTTCGTCTGGCTTACGGTGAAAGTTGCTTTTGGTGCACTTGTAACGTCTGTTGATTGGATTACAGCGGTAGATGACTGAGGTACGCTCGTAATACCTGTTGATTGGGCTGAAGTTGACTGTGGTGTACTGGAGTTACCTGTTGATTGGGCTGTAGTTGACTGTGCTGTAGTTGACTGTGGTGTACTGGAGTTACCTGTTGATTGGGCTGTGGTTGACTGTGCTGTTTTGGAATTACCTGTTGATTGGGCTGTAGTTGACTGTGGTGTACTGGAGTTACCTGTTGATTGGGCTGTAGTTGACTGTGCTGTTTTGGAATTACCTGTTGATTGGGCTGTAGTTGACTGTGCTGTACTGGAATTACCTGTTGATTGGGCTGTAGTTGACTGTGCTGTATTGGAATTACCTGTTGATTGGGCTGTGGTTGACTGTGCTGTCCTGGAATTACCTGTTGATTGGGCTGTAGTTGACTGTGCTGTATTGGAATTACCTGTTGATTGGGCTGTGGTTGACTGTGCTGTCCTGGAATTACCTGTTGATTGGGTTGTGGTTGACTGTGCTGTATTGGAATTACCTGTTGATT
This sequence comes from Heptranchias perlo, assembly GCF_035084215.1. NCBI lineage: Eukaryota > Metazoa > Chordata > Chondrichthyes > Hexanchiformes > Hexanchidae > Heptranchias > Heptranchias perlo. The sequence continues at coordinate 195,141,569 of NC_090325.1, read as the reverse complement.
GGGCTGTAGTTGACTGTGCTGTACTGGAATTACCTGTTAATTGGGTTGTGGTTGACTGGGCTGTGGTTGAACTTGGCTCTAGTGTTGTGGTATCATCTGTTGATTGGCCCAACGTTGAAGTTAACTGTGATATACTTGTAACATCCGTTGATTGTTTTGCAGTTGAAGTCGGTTGTGGTGCACTTGTCTTATATGATTTATTTGTGTCGCGTCTGCTTGTTGCCTCTGGTAAGGATCCTGTTGCCATTCCTGTAGAGCTCTCTGAAACAGGAGAGTTATGTTTGGTGCTTGTAGATGTAGTGACTGCAGGATTGGTTGTTGTGGTTATGGTTGGCCCTACGGTGCTTGTTATTGTGTTGGTTGTGGTTGAAGTTTGGGTGGTGGATTGAATGGTGGTTAGTGGACTTCCTTCAAAAGCTTCTGATGCTCCATTTCTAATGGACAATGTTTCTGTTGTACTTTCTCCATTTGAAATGACAGCACTTAATTCTGCAAAGTAAACAAAATAAACTTTTAGAATAGAAAAAGCTTGGAAAATAATATGTTATCCTCGGAGAGGGTGCAGAGGAGATCTAATAGAATGTTAACAGGGATGAGTGACTTTAGTTAGTTGGAGAGACTGGAGAAGCTGGGATTGTTCTCCTTAGAGCAGAGAAGGTTAAGGGGAGATTTAATCGAGGTGTTCAGAATTATGAGGGGTTTTGATAGAGTAAATAAGGAGAAACTGTTTCCAGTGGCAGGAGGGTCGGTAACCAGAGGAGACATTTAAGATAAGTGGCAAAAGAACCAGAGGGGGATATGAGGAGAAATTGTTTTATGCAGCGAGTTGTTATGATCTGGAATTCACTGCCTGAAAGGGCGGTGGAAGCAGATTCAATAATAACTTTCAAAAGGGAATTGGATAAATACTTGAAAAGGAAAAATTTGCAGGGCTATGGGGAAAGAGCAGGGGGGAGTGGGACTAATTGGATAGCTCTTTCAAAGAGCCGGCACAGGCACGATGGGCCGAATGGCCTCCTTCTGAGCTAAATGATGCTGTGCTGTATCCTTAACGTAGCTCTCGTGTGTAAGACATACCTTGATGTGCAGGTAAAGCTAACTATGAAAGAATAAAGCACACGGACCCTGGGGAGCCTCAAGGGCTGTGTATATAAAGTTTAAATCAACCCTTCCATATTCCACACTTATATCTCAAGGTATGCAGACTAACAGGCCTAAGCATTTCTATTTGGATTCATCTACCAATGAGACAACAGCACTAAGAACAGCCCTTTCTAAACCTCCAGCCGCACAAAATTCAAACACAGGACAATCAGTGAATAGAAGTGTTAATCGCACTGAGCAGCCTGGGCTTTGTGAGCTAGATTGTTAGGGCTCAGCAAGTCACAGATGTAGCTAAAACACATGTAACATGTACGTTATTAATATAGGAACAGGAGTAGGCCATTCAGCCCCTCGAGCCTGTTCCACCATTCAGTGAGATCATGGCTGACCTGTACCCTAACTCCATGCACCTGCCTTGACTCCACAGCCCTCAATACCTGAGGCTGGCAAAGATCTGTCGCTCTCAGATTTAAAGTTATTAATTGAGCTAGCGTCTACTGCTTTTTGTGGGAGGGAGTCCCACACTTCTACCGCCCTTTGCGTGAGGAGGTGATTCCGAACTTCTCCAGCCTTTTTTTTTCCCAAATCCTTTCTGTGGAAAAATCCTCAAACACGACACCTATATATGCACACCACAGGAATCATAACCTCACTCCTACAAGTCTCCTTAACCTACCACCTGTTTAATTATTTCGCTGTTGTTTCCAAACGCAGGTGATTTAGACATTGTCCAAACAGAGGCACACGCCCAAAAAAAGAAATCAGCATGTTCAATTGGAACTGATATATTACAAGGTAAAAATGAATGGAAGTTAGTAGCTGGGGGTGTGTGGCCCCTCAGCAACCTAATGTATCTCATACCTAATGTACCTTCAGCCCACTAGCCAGATCAGGAGAGAATACAAAGGGGTAGAAGTTATGTTTCAGCTGTACAGAGCTCTGGTTAGACCCCATCTGGAGACACTGCGTTCAGTTCTGGGCACCGCACCTCAGGAAGGATATATCGTCCTTGGAGGGGGTGCAGCGCAGATTCACCAGAGTGATACCGGGGATAAAAGGGTTAAATTATGAGGACAGGTTGCATAGACTAGACTTGTATTCCCTCAAGAATAGAATATTAAGGGGTGATCTAATTGAGGTGTTTAAGATTATTCAAGGATTTGATAGGGTAGATAGAGAGAAACTATTTCCTCTGGTGAGTGAGCCCAGAACAAGGGGGCATAACCTTAAAATTAGAGCCGGGCCGTTCAGGGATGATGTCAGGAAGCACTTCTTCACACAAAGGGAAGTGGAAATCTGGAACTCTCTCCCCCCAAAAAGCTGTTGAGGCTGGGGGTCAATTGAAATTTTCAAAACTGAGATTGATAGATTTTTGTTGGGTGAGGGTATTAAGGGTTACGGAACCAAGGCGGGTAGATGGAGTTAAGATACAGATCAGCCATGATCTAATTGAATGGTGGAACAGGTTCGAGGGGCTGAATGGCCTCCTCCTGTTCCTATGTTCCTAGAAGAACTTCACCTTTATGTCAACCTACACACACAATTCTCCAGGCTAGCCTACATCTTCCAGAAACAACTCTACTTGTGCCAAAAGCTGTCCTAGCAGTGCAATGACAGTCTCTGACAACGCACCATCGCCTTCTGGTTAGCAATTCGTCACCTCTCCCGTCTCTCCTAGGGGTGCAAGATTGGCTATTCTCTATAGGCACCAGGCTAACCCTAATCATTTCAGAAAAGGGCTCACGTCCGAACAAGATAAAGCAAAAAAATTAACCGAGTAGAGGATCTGAAATCCTGATGCGTCCCCAAGGCACTTCACAGGAGCGATTATCAGACAAAATTTAGCACCGAGCCACATAAGGAGATGTTAGGACAGGTGACCCAAAGCTTGGTCAAAGAAGAAGGTTTTAAGGAGCGTCTTAAAGGAGGAGAGAGGGGTAGAGAGGCTGAGAGGTTTAGGGAGGGAATTCCAGAGCTAAGGGCCTAGGCAGCTGAAGGCACGGCCGCCAATGGTGGAGCGATTAAAATGGGGGATGAGCAAGAGGCCAGAATTGAAGGAGCGCAGAGATCTCGGAGGGTTGTTTGAAAAGAAGTTATTTGTAAGAAAAGTTTGTTTTTTCCCTCTTTGAGTTCCTCCCAACAAAATGTGATTTAGAAAATGTTCTAAAAGATTTTTTTGGAACGAACTGAAGATCAGTGGCATCAGTTTCTAACATAGAAAGAAAACTGACGCTGGGTTTCTAAAACTCCTGCTATCGATGAGATTTAAAGCCAGCAATTCTTTTCTCTTACACGCTCATGACTATGAATCTAGTTACAGAAAAGCACACTCTTTGTCCACGATGCCCCGCGATAAATACTGGATACGCCAGGGGTTCCTATTATGGGATGGATACGAGCAAACCTGACCAGATAATGGATACGTGCTTAATTAGGTTTCCTCAATATATAAAACAATCAAATGTCATGAGTTCTGACTACCAGGAAATTTCAGAGAGGCTGCACTCTTCAATAGACAGAAACATGGGTTGGAGAATCGGGGCTATTGTGTTATAACCCTGCTTAGCAAGGCTTCTGTCTGGGAGTGCCGCCTTTCTAGATTTGCCTCTACCTAACTCAAGGATACCTAGTATCCTCTACCTACCACAAGTTTTATACTGCATTTTTGTTATTCACCTGCCTCATCTGTGTATTTTTATTCAGATGATTTCTTTCCTGCATTTCCCAAAACTAATTCAGTTGTTTCAGAGACAGTATGGGGAGCGGATTTTCCTCTTATTGTGTTTGGGCACACAGGATCATCTGGGTGCGGTGCATAGAGGATACAGAGAGTCACATACATATGACACAACCTGTCAGATTTTTCACTGTTCCCCGAGCCCAAACAATCCTTCACCCAAGCAGAACGAGAGGAAAATATGTCCTTAATGACTTGCCGAGGAGTTAGTTTCAGTTTCCAACTCTTGCAAATCATTAGAAATTTTACAAGAATTGAAACAGATTCTTATTCAAGTGTTTTTGACGTATGTCTTACCTATGTGCTAATTTGGCTGAGTTGATAGCACTCTCACTTCTGGGTCAGGTGGCTACAAGATTTGAAACCCATACCAGGGGTGTGACATTAAACCAAGGCCCCGCCCCGTCTTCCCTCTCAGGTGGACGTAAAACATTCCACAGCCACGATTTTCGAAGAAGAGCAAGGAAGTTCTCCCTGGTGTCTCGGCCGATATTTAGCCCTCAACCAACATCACTAAAAAACAGATTATCTGGTCATATCACACTGCTGTTTGTGGGATCTTGCTGTGCGCAAATTGGCTGCCGCGTTTCCTACATTACAACAGTGACAACGCTACAAAAGTACTTCATTGGCTGTAAAACGCTTTGGAACGTCATGAGGTCATGAAAGGCGCTGTATAAATGCAAGCTCTTCCTTCCAATCCTATCCTTTGGATGAGATGTTAAGCCAAGAATCTGTCTGACTGCTCTGGTGGTTCATTTGGAGGCACTATTTGGAGTTGTCCTGGGTAACATTTCTCCTTCAGCCAACACCATGGGGAAAAAAAAACAGATTAACTAATCACTCATTTCACCCGTTGTTTGTGAGATATTGGTAGTGCAAAATGGTTGCCATGTTTGCCTACATAACATCTACTGCACCTCAGAGTGAGTCATTGTCTGTGAAGTGCTTTCAGATGTTTCAATGTGAAAAGGTGCTTTATAAATGCAAATATTATTTCATCATATTTATTGACTGCTAAGTTCCAGTAAGGAAGTAATCCTTTTACTTCAAAGTGTCAGTAAAGGAGGAAGTTCATTTACTCCAATGTGTCAATCAAGGGGAAAGTCCATTTAAGGTCAGTGAAGTCCAACTAATGTGAAACTGAGGTGAGAAACATTTCCCCATGAGGCAGGTTAATGTTGTTACAAAAAGCTGGGCACATTTTCTAATACTGACAGTGCTGGCGAGTCAGGTCTATATACTTAAATTATTGCCATGATTAATTACTGGGGTATACTATTTTGGAGGAAATGTATGTTTAACTAACAATAATCTCACTAACATGATTCTGAAGATCACAAGAGAATCTGAAAGGAGATCAGTTAAATAACCTCCAAAATAACGTCAACTTGCATTTATACAGCGCCTTTTAAGGTAGTTAAACGTCCCAAGGCACTTCACAGGAGCGATTATCAAACAAAATTTGACACCGAGCCACATAACGAAATATTAAGACAGGTGAGAGTCAAAGAGGTAGGTTTTAAGGAGCGTCTTAAAGGAGGAGAGAGAGGCGGAGAGGTTTAGGGAGGGAATTCCAGAGCTTAGGGCCTAGGCAGCTGAAGGCACGGCCGCCGATGATGGAGCGATTAAAATCGGGGGATGCTCAAGAGGCCAGAATTGGCCAGCGCAGAGATCTCGGAGGGTTGTAGGGCTGGAGAGATAGGGAGGGGTGAGGCAATGGAGGGATTTGAACATAAGGATGAGAATTTTAAAATTGAGGCGTTCCCGGACCGGGAGCCAATATAGGTCAGCGAGCACAGGGGGTGACGGGTGAACGGGACTTGGTGCGAGTTAGGATACGGGGCAACAGCATTACTCTATATTTCTGGTCCTGCTTAAAATCAATTATAAACTAAGTGGGGGGGGGGGGGGGGAGGGGTGGAGGAGGGGGTTGGACTCCTGCTGGTTTCTCCCAATCATCCACCGTATCTTCATGGGAGAATTGCGGAAATCCCGAGGGAATGATGCAAACGGTATCTGAAGTTAAGGCAGGCCAGCAGGAGAACCCCTGCAGAAATTCACCATCTGAATGTCTGCTCTTGATAACTCAAACTGATTTTTGCATTGAAAAAGATGAGTTATACAATAATTTGAATCGTGACTTTGAATCAAGAGGAGTAGGCTGCAAATGATTTATTCCACCTTTCTCTTAGAGGGCGAGGCAGATTACTCATTCAAGTCCTATGCAGAGGATGATATAACTTGCATAACCCAGAGAGTGATTTAAATCAATGTTATTGACAGTGGCAGTCATTGCTACATTGCACTATAGAGCAATAAAACAGGAGTGGGACGGGCCAGATGAGAAATTCATCGCTCCACCATTGGCGGCCGTGCCTTCAGCTGCCTAGGCCCTAAGCTCTGGAATTCCCTCCCTAAACCTCTCCGCCTCTCTCACCTCCTTTGAAACCTACCTCTTTGATCAAGCTTTTGGTCACCTGTCCTAATATCTCCTTATGTGGCTCGGTGTCAAATTTTGTTTGATAATCGCTCCTGTGAAGCGACTTGGGACGTTTTACTACGTTAAAGGCGCTATATAAATGCAAGTTGTTGTTGTTGTTGAAAACTCCCAAGTGCCCCTGTTAATGGTTCCAAGGCCCTGTATTATCAGCGTCTCCCCTTTTGCGTGAGAATCCCGAAGCCTCCTGCCTCCTTTCAGGGGAATCGGTCTGCCCCTAGTGCAACCGTGGCTCAGTGGGCAGCACTCTCGCCCCTGAGTCAGAAGGTTGTGGGTTCAGGTCCGACTCCAGTAACATGAGCACAAATATCTAGGCTGTTACCCCCAGTGCAGTACTGAGGGAGTGCTGCACTGTCGGAGGTGCCATCTTTCAGATGAGATGTTAAGCCAAGGCCCCGTCTGCCCTCTCAGGTGGATGCAAAAGATCCCACGGCCTCTATTTTGAAGAAGAGTGGGGGAGTTCCACCTGGTGTCCTGGGCCAACATTTATCTCTCAACCAACATCACTAAAACAGATTATCTGGTCATTATCACATTGCTGTTTGTGAGATCTTACTGTGCGCAAATTGGCTGCTGTGTTTCTTACATTACAACAGTGACTACACTTTAAAAATACTTCACTGGCTGAGGTTGTGAAAGTTGCTATATATCGAGTTACATCAAAACTACATCTCAGAAACAGGCCATTCGGCCCAACTGGTCCATGCTGGTGTTTATGCTCCACAACATCCTCCCTCCCTACTTCATCTCACCCTATCAGCATATCCTTCTGTTCCTTTCTCCCTCATGTGTTTATCTAGCTTCCCCTTAAATGTATCCATGCTATTCGCCTCAACTACTCCTTGTGGTAGCGAGTTCCACATTCTAACCATTCACTGGGTAAAGAAGTTTTTCCTGAATTTCCTATTGGATTTATTAGCAACTATTTTATATTTATGACCTTTAGTTTTGGAATCCCCCCACAAGTGGAAACATCTTCTCTACGTCTAGCCTATCAAACCCTTTCAATATCTTAAAGACCTCTATCAGGTCACCCCTCAACCTTCTCTTCTCTAGAGAAAAGAGCCCCAGCCTGTTCAGCCTTTCCTGATAAGGATATCCTCTCAATTCTGGTATCATCCTTGTGAATCTTCTTTGCACCTTCTCCAATGCCTCTATATTCTTTTTGTAATATGGAGACCTGAACTGTGCCCCATACTCCAAGTGTGGTCTAACCAAGTTTCTATACAAGTTTAACATAACTTCTCTGCTTTTCAATTCTATCCCTCTAGAAATGAACCCCAGTTCTTGATTTGCCTTTTTTAAGGCCTTTTAACCTGCGTTGCTACTTTTAGGGATTTGTATATCTGTACCCCTAGATTCCTTTGCTCCTCTATCCCGTTTAGACTCTTATTATCCGAGCATTATGTGGCCTCTTTGTTCTTCCTATCAAAATGCACCACCTCCCACTTATCTATATTGAAATTAATTTGCCAATTACACGCCCATTCTGCAAGTTTATTAATGTCCACTTGCATTTTGATGCATTCTTCCATTGTATTAACTACACCCCCCAATTTGGTGTTGTCCTCAAATTTTGAAATTTTACTTCCAAATCCAAATCATTAATGTTGTGAAATTGTGAACTGTATCTTTCACAGTGGAAACAACGCTATTCATTGTCCAATGTGTTTGTATAGATACTATCTGGTACGGCATAGATAAAACAGAGCAACAGTTGGGTACAGTTTAGGGTTGGGAATGTAGAGAGATACATCTGTAGCACTCGATATGCAATCACCCACAGTCACTGTACTTCTATAAACACGTGCCAAGATTAATATCAGAGATTCCCAGCTGTCAAATATAAAACTCTCGTCAAGTCACAAACTTCATAGAATCTTAAAGTACAGAAGGAGGCCATTCAGCACATCGTACCGACTCTTTGAAAGAGCTGTCCAATTAATCGCACTCGCCTGCCGTTTCCCCATAGCCCTGCAATTTTTTCCCTTCAAGTATTTATCCAATTCCCTTTTGAAAGTTACTATTGAATCTGCTTCCACCGCCCTTTCAGGCAGCGCATTCCAGATCATAATAACTCACTGTGTAAAAAAAAAATCCACCTCATCTCCCCTCCTGGCTCTTTTGCCAATTACCGTAAATCTGTGTCCTGTGGTTACCGACCCTCCTGCCACTGGAAACAGTTTCTCCTTATTTACTCTCTCAAAACCCTTCATGATTTTGAACACCTCCATCAAATCTCCCCTTAACCTTCACTGCTCTAAGGAGAACAATCCCAGCTTCTCCAGTCTCTCCACATAACTGAAGTCCCTCATCCCTGGAACCATTCTAGTAAATCTCCTCTGCACCCTCTCCAAGGCCTTGACATCCTTCCTAAAGTGCGGTGCCCAGAATTGGACACAATACTCCAGCTGGGGCCAAACCAGTGATTTATAAAGATTTCTTACAAAAAAACTCCTGTTGGAACAAACCAACTGAGGTGAAAAACCAAAGATGGTTCTAGACTCTTAACTGGTTCTGATGAAAGGTCATCGACCTGAAACGTTAACTCTGTTTCTCTCCCCACAGATGCTGCCCGACCTGCTGAGTGTTTCCAGCATTTTCTGTTTTTATTTCAGATTTCCAGCGTCTGCAGTATTTCTGCTTTTTTGTTTTATTTAGGTTGTTACTCCTACCGTTTTTGTTAAAAGAACACTCTCCTGCCACCACTGTAACTTTAAAGATCACATCTGTCCCCCGCTCTAATGGTAACACTCTATGACAGTTAGTTTGTAACTGTAGTTATACTTTGCTGCCTGAATGATGCCCTTCAGCCTTAACACCAACTAACCACCCCAACCTTGCAGAGTGGTAGAAAGCACCTCCTTTGGAGTCAGGCTGTGAAACAACAACAACTTGCATTTATATAGCGCCTTTATCATAGTGAAACGTCCCAAGGCGCTTCACAGGAGCGATTATCAAACAAAATTTGACACTGAGCCACATAAGGAGATATTAGGACAGGTGACCAAATGCTTGGTCAAAGAGGTAGGTTTTAAGGAGCGTCTTAAAGGAGGAGAGAGAGGGAGAGAGGGAGAGGTTTAGGGAGGGAATTCCAGAGCTTAGGGCCTAGGCAGCTGAAGGCACGGCCGCCAATGGTGGAGCGAAGGAAATCAGGGATGCGCAAGAGGCCAGAAATGGAGGAATGCAGAAATATCAGAGGGTTGTATTGCTGGAGGAGGTTAAAGCCTCCTTCCCTTTTGTCTAGATACCCCATGTCTATCTAGATACCCTCTATCCATCTAGATACCCCCGTCTCTCTAAATACCCTCTGTCTGTCTAGATAGCCCGTCTCTCTAAATACCCTCTGTCTGTCTAGATAGCCCGTCTCTCTAAAAACCCTCTGTCTGTCTAGATACCCTGTCTCTCTAAAAACCCTCTGTCTGTCTAGATACCCTGTCTCTCTAAATACCCTCTGTCTGTCTAGATACACCGTCTCTCTAAATACCCTCTATCCATCTAGATACCCCCGTCTCTCTAAATACCCTCTGTCTGTCTAGATAGCCCGTCTCTCTAAAAACCCTCTGTCTGTCTAGATACCCTGTCTCTCTAAATACCTTCTGTCTGTCTAGATACACCGTCTCTCTAAATACCTTCTGTCTGTCTAGAAAACCCCCGTCTCTCTAAATACCCTCTGTCTGTCTAGATAGCCCCCGTCTCTCTAAATACCCTCTGTCTGTCTAGATACCCCCGTCTCTCTAAATACCTTCTGTCTGTCTAGATACCCCGTCTCTCTAAATACCTTCTGTCTGTCTAGATACCCCCGTCTCTCTAAATACCTTCTGTCTGTCTAGATACCCCCCGTCTCTCTAAATACCTTCTGTCTGTCTAGATACCCCCCGTCTCTCTAAATACCTTCTGTCTGTCTAAATACCCTCCGTCTCTCTAAATACCTTCTGTCTGTCTAGATACCCCCGTCTCTCTAAATACCTTCTGTCTGTCTAGATACCCCCGTCTCTCTAAATACCTTCTGTCTGTCTAAATACCCCCTGTCTCTCTAAATACCTTCTGTCTGTCTAGATACCCCCCGTCTCTCTAAATAGCCCCGTCTCTCTAAATACCTTCTGTCTGTCTAAATACCCTCTGTCTCTCTAAATACACTCTGTCTGTCTAAATACACTCTGTCTGTCTAGATACCCCCGTCTCTCTAAATACACTCTGTCTGTCTAAATACCCTCTGTCTCTCTAAATACACTCTGTCTGTCTAAATACCCTCTGTCTCTCTAAATACCCTCTGTCTCTCTAAATACCTTTTGTCTGTCTAGATACCCCTGTCTCTCTAAATACACTCTGTCTGTCTAGATACCCCTGTCTCTCTAAATACACTCTGTCTGTCTAGATACCCCTGTCTCTCTAAATACCCTCTGTCTGTCTAGACACCCCCATTCCAATCAATATACGCCCATGTCCATCTATACTGAAACACTAAATTCATTTGCAATTCAATGACTGTTATGGATTTGATTTATTTGGACGGCTGACCGGATGGATTGTGATAATAAATGCACCGACTCACCTGCAGTCAGCAGCAGGGCGACCAGCCCAATGTTGCAGGGCATTGCTGCGGGGGCAGAGCGGGTGGGATGAGACCCGGGGCAGCTCAGTCTTTGCGGGAGAGGGAAAGGCCGAAGTGTCCGTGTCACAAAAACAGTCCGAGAGAGGAGAGGAGGAGAGCCGGGGTCCGGAGTGAGACCGAGCCGGGGTCCGGGGTGAGACCGATCCGGAGTGAGACCGAGCCGGGGTCCGGGGTGAGACCGATCCGGAGTGAGACCGAGCCGGGGTCCGGGGTGAGACCGAGCCGGGGTCCGGGGTGAGACCGATCCGGAGTGAGACCGAGCCGGGGTCCGGGGTGAGACCGAGCCGGGGTCCGGAGTGAGACCGAGCCGGGGTCCGGGGTGAGACCGAGCCGGGGTCCGGGGTGAGACCGAGCCGGGGTCCGGGGTGAGACCGATCCGGAGTGAGACCGAGCCGGGGTCCGGGGTGAGACCGAGCCGGGGTCCGGGGTGAGACCGAGCCGGGGTCCGGGGTGAGACCGATCCGGAGTGAGACCGAGCCGGGGTCCGGGGTGAGACCGAGCCGGGGTGAGACCGAGCCTGAGACCGAGCCGGGGTCCGGGGATCACCGCTCTGTCGGAGCCGTTTTATTGGAATCCCGAAGTGTTCAGTCAGAATCCGGTGTCTCTGCCGGTCTGGTGGATCCCGGTGTTGAGTTAGACTCCCGATCCGGTGTGTTGGGATCCGGTCCTTGTGATCCGGTGTGTCACTGTGCTGATCTGATGGGATCCGGTGTTGAGTTAGGGATCCGGTGTGTTTGAATCCGGTGTGTCACTGTGCTGATCTGGTAGGATCCCGGTGTTGAGTTAGGGATCCGGTGTGTCGCGATCCGGTGTTGAGTTGGAGATCCGGTGTTGAGTTAGGGATCCGGTGTGTTGGGATCCGGTGTGTTGGGATCCGGTGTTGAGTTAGGGATCCGGTGTGACTGTGCCGGTCTGGTGGATCCCGGTGTGTTGGGATCCGGTGTTGAGTTGGGGATCCGGTGTTGAGTTGGGGATCCGGTGTGTTGGGATCCGGTGTGTTGGGATCCGGTGTTGAGTTGGGATCCGGTGTGTTTGAATCCGGTGTGTCACTGTGCTGATCTGGTGGGATCCCGGTGTTGAGTTAGGGATCCGGTGTTGAGTTGGGGATCCGGTGTTGAGTTGGGGATCCGGTGTGCTGGGATCCGGTGTTGAGTTGGGGATCCGGTGTGCTGGGATCCGGTGTTGAGTTGGGGATCCGGTGTGCTGGGATCCGGTGTTGAGTTGGGGATCCGGTTTTGAGTTGGGGATCCGGTGTGCTGGGATCCGGTGTTGAGTTGGGGATCCGGTGTTGAGTTGGGGATCCGGTGTGCTGGGATCCGGTGTTGAGTTGGGGATCCGGTGTTGAGTTGGGGATCCGGTGTTGAGTTGGGGATCCGGTGTTGAGTTGGGGATCCGGTGTGCCTGTGCGGCTCTGTGATCAGTTTCTGGTCTAACTCACTCTCACAATCCGCCCTCTCGCTGCCTTTTATGGACCGACAATGACGCCGCGAGTTTGGCTTCTTTCACAACTGAAGTGAGTTTGCGACTTTAGCAGTTTTTATAATCTCTGCACCGGTCACAATAACCTGAACATTAACTGAAAGAATCTTCTTTAAAACTCGTCTCAGTGCAGGTAAAAGACAGGAAAAAAATCTGACTTTGACAATTCGGAGTCATTTGTAACACAGTTAACGGAATCGAAATATAATATAATTACAAATACTGTAATTCTACAGCGATTCCACCGACCCATCAGTCAATTTAAAATATATGATTTTGTTTTTTTAAAAATAAATAATTCCAAACCAGCACAGCTGCAGCCCTCCTGCTAAACCAAACAGTTTGACCGTAGATAGTAGTAAAGATGGTTTGTAGCAACTGGTCCCCACTTATCTGCAGCCTGGTTCTGTTCAACAGGCAACATGGAATCATAGAATGATACAGCACAAAGGGAGGCCGTTCAGCCCATCGTGCCTGTACTGGCTCTTTGAAACAGCTCTCCAATTAGTCCCTGCTTCTTCCCTATAGCCCTGCAAATTTTTCCCACAGGGTACAGTGACAAACTCATTCAAGGGGCCAGAATTTGCTGCCTAAATAACAGCGAGTTTAATGTGCAAATCGTCCAGCAATTTGTGGCAAAGAAGAGCTACGCCGTGAATTGCAGATCGCCACAAATCATAGGACGATTTGTGCCACTCCGCCACAAGCCTCGCGAAAACAGCATCTCGCCCTCAACCTCCCCGTGAGTTTCAAGGATTTGCGCAGTAATTACCCATTAAACTCGCCGCAGAAAGTTAGGGCTGGCACTCAATGACGTAAGGACCCTTCTTAATGACGAGACTTATGTTCCTGCAAAGCCAATCAACCTCCCTGGCCCAGAAAGGGAACAGTTGGAACTGTGGAGCCTCTATTCCTGCAGGTAGTAAATTGTTCCTAGAGGTTTTAAAAATTTTAAATGTTCAAATTTATTTCTTACGTTTCCTTTCTCTTTTTTTCTCTTTCTTTCTTTCCATCAATCTTTCTTTCCATCTCTTTACTTTTCTCTCTCTGTACCTAATTTGACTTTAATTCGTGCTATTTCCTTCTCCATCGTTCTTTATCCTTAAACCTAATTTGTTAAGGAGATAGACTGTTGGTGCCATCGTTCACCAAGGTCCCAGATGCCCCCGTTGCCCTCACCGTTATTAGCCCTCACTTCCAGCAAGTTACGCCGCAAAAAATAATTGGAGCTGAAGGGTGCAGGAAAAAGTGTAACTCACAGGGCACGCTGCGAGATGCCCCACTCCAACAAATTCTGGGCCAATATATTCACAATCCGATCTATTACTCCAATTACCATCACTAGCTGAATTAAAAGTGGACCAGACAAACTATATATCAGTCTGCTTCAAAGGGATAAGGGTACATTACAGTCTCATTTCAAAAATTAAAAAAATGGAACAGATATACTACAAGGAACATAGGGACAGGAGGAGGCCATTCAGCCCCTCGAGCCTGTTCCATCATTCAATAAATCATGGCTGATCTGTATCTTAACTCCATCTACCCGCCTTGGTTCCATAACCCTTAATACCCTCACCTCACAAAAATCTATCAATCTCAGTTTTGAAATTTTCAATTAACCCCCAGCCTCAACAGCTTTTTGGGGGAGAGAGTTCCAGATTTCCACTCCCCTTTGTGTGAAGAAGTGCTTCCTGACATCACCCCTGAATGGCCTGGCTCTAATTTTAAGGTTATGCCCCCTTGTTCTGGACTCCCCCCACCAGAGGAAATAGTTTCTCTCCATCCACCCTATCAAATCCTTTAATCATCTTAAACACCACAATTAGATCACCCCCTTAATATTCCATATTCAAGGGAGTACAAACCTAGTCCATGCAACCTGTTCCCATAATTTAACCCTTTTAGCCCTTTTTACTCCTCTGAAATACTGTAAAGCAGAGATGTCCTAGAGTCACAAAGTCCTTGAGCCCTAGCAATTCAGCCCTTGAACTCCAGATAACCCATCCCTTTTGGGCTGATCTTTATTTCTTATTTGCTGGTTTACCATGGAGATTTGGAAAGGGCTGTTCTTGGAACTGTTGCCTTATTGGTGAATAAATTCTAAATCAGAAGCCCTGGATCCACAAAATTATCAGCAACTTGGGATATATGCAAATTAATGAGAATGTTGATCTAAAGAAAGACTTGTATTTACATCTTTCACAACCTCAGGACGTCCCAGCGCACTTTACAGTCAATGTTTTGAAGTGTAGTCACTGTTGTGATGTAGGAACTTTATATGCAGTCACCAGGTGGTGCAGTATTTACCTAGGTGGTCCATGAAGACAAAAGCTTACTCTCATCGTGATTAAAGAGGCAGTGGCAGCATGAATACAAATTGGCAAAGAATCAGAAAACAACAACTTCCATTTATATAGCGCCTTTAACGTTGTAAAACGTCGCAAGGAGCTTCACAGGAGCGATTATCAAATGAAATTTTACACCAAGCCACATAAGGAGATATTAGGACAGGCGACCAAAAGCTTGATCAAAGAGGTAGGTTTTATGAAGCATCTTAATGGAAAAGAGAGAGGCGGAGAGGTTTAGGGAGGGAATTCCAGAGCTTAGGGCCGAGGCAGCTGAAGGCACGGCCGCCAATGGTGGAGCGAAGGAAATCGGGGGATGCGCAAGAGGCCAGAATTGGAGGAGCGCAGAGATCTCGGAGGGTTGTAGGGCTGGAGGAGGTTACAGAGGTAGGGAGGGGTGAGGCCATGGAGCGATTTGAAAACAAGGATGAGAATTTTAAGTTAGAGACGTTGCTGGAAGTAGCAATGAGCGCTTGTTTTTCAGACCAGAGGAAGGCATACAGTGATGGCCCCCTGGGACCGGTATTAGGACATCTGCTCTTTTTGCTATATATTGATGACCTGGGCTTGGGTATACAGGGGACAATTTCAGAGTTTGCAGATGACACAAAGCTTGGAAATGGAGTAAACAATGAGGAGGAATGTATCAGACTTCAGGAGGACATAGACAGACTGGTGAAATGGGCAGACACATGGCAGGTGAAATTTAACACATAGAAGTGTGAAGTGATGCATTTTGGACAGAAGAATGAGGAGAGGCAATATAAACAAAATGGTACAATTTTATAATGTGGAGATGCCGGTGATGGACTGGGGTTGACAATTGTAAACAATTTTACAACACCAAGTTATAGTCCAGCAATTTTATTTTAAATTCACAAGCTTTCGGAGATTTTCTCCTTCCTCAGGCAAATGTTTCAAGATCTCCTTGAAGCCTACGCATTTATACATATTGAACAATAAAACATGGTGTTTACAGACTGCCCCTGCAACTGCCCGTTGCCAAGGCAATCACCGTGTTCAGACAGAGAGGTGTTACCTGCAGAACCTCCGAATACACATTCAACAAAAAAACAAACAGGGAAAAAAAACAGAGAAAAAAAAAACACAGAGAGAGGCAGAAACATCCGGAAGGCAGAGAGAGCCAGCAAATGACCCATTATATTAAAAACAGATAACATTTGTTCGCTGGTGGGGTAACGTGTAGCGTGACATGAACCCAAGATCCCGGTTGAGGCCGTCCTCATGGGTGCAAGACATGTCAGATCATCGACACAGATACCACCATCACACGAGATGACACCACCCACCAGGTGCATGGTTCATACTCCTGTGACTCGGCCAACGTTGTCTACCTCATACGTTGCAGGAAAGGATGCCCCAGAGCATGGTACATTGGCGAGACCATGCAGACGCTGCGACAACGGATGAACGGACACCGCGCAACAATCGCCAAACAGGAGGGTTCCCTCCCAGTCGGGGAACACTTCAGCAGTCATGCACATTCATCCACCGACCTTCGGGTAAGCGTACTCCAAGGCGGCCTTCGAGACACACGACAACGCAAAATTGTCGAGCAGAAATTGATAGCCAAGTTCCGCACCCATGAGGACGGCCTCAACCGGGATCTTGGGTTCATGTCACGCTACACGTTACCCCACCAGCGAACAAATGTTATCTGTTTTTAATATAATGGGTCATTTGCTGGCTCTCTCTGCCTTCCGGATGTTTCTGCCTCTCTCTGTGTTTTTTTTTTCTCTGTTTTTTTTCCCTGTTTGTTTTTTTGTTGAATGTGTATTCGGAGGTTCTGCAGGTAACACCTCTCTGTCTGAACACGGTGATTGCCTTGGCAACGGGCAGTTGCAGGGGCAGTCTGTAAACACCATGTTTTATTGTTCAATATGTATAAATGCGTAGGCTTCAAGGAGATCTTGAAACATTTGCCTGAGGAAGGAGAAAATCTCCGAAAGCTTGTGAATTTAAAATAAAATTGCTGGACTATAACTTGGTGTTGTAAAATTGTTTACAATTTTATAGGCGGTGCAGGAACAGAGAGACCTGGGAGTTCACATAGACCGGTCTTTGAAGGTGGCAGGACAAGTTGATAAGGCTTTTAAAATGCATATGGGATCCTGGGCTTTATAAACTGATGTGGAGGTACCGGTGATGGACTGGGGTTGACAATTGTAAAGAATCTTACAAATAAAATTGTTGGACTATAACCTGGTGTTGTAAGATTCTTTACAATTTATAAACTGAGGCATAGAGTACAAAATCAAGGGAGTTACACTAAACCTTTATAAACTGTTTAGGGAGCATACTTGAAAAGGAAAAATTTGTGGGGCTATGGGGAAAGAGATGGGAAGTGGGACTAATTGGATAGCTCTTTCAAAGGCACAATGGGCCGAAGGGCCCCCTTTCTATGCTGTAAGATTCTATGAATTCACAAATTTCAAAATCTAGATTACGGTCAGAGCTGTCTGTGAAATATAGAAGTTTAGAGCACAGACGGAGGCTATCAATGCAGGAAACGACAGAAGCAACTTTAATTGAGGCTCATTCTGAATAATATGTTTGCTCTATACTGATCAGACCATAGGTTCAGTGATGTTTGGTGCTCTTGTGCAAAATTCCCCTCTCTGCTATTTTAATGGAGATATTAGTTCATTTAAAATAACAATTAAAGTATCAGGGAGGGGAATTTGGTCAAAACTAATTAAACTTTTGTAACATTACATCACCCACAATACTTTCTACCTTCACATCACTTTTCTAGCAGAATTTTTAAAATTCATTCTCTGGATGTGGGCGTCGCTGGCGAGGCCGGCATTTATTGCCCATCCCTAGTTGCCCCTCGAGGAGGTGGTGGTGGGCCGCCTTCTTGAACTGCTGCAGTCCGTGTTGGGCAGGGAGTTTCAGGATTTTGACCCAGCAACGAAGGAGGAAGGGCCGATATATGTCCAAGTCGGGATGTTGCGTGACTTGGAGGGGAACTCGGAGATGACAGTGTTCCCATTAACCTGCTGCCCTTGTCCATCTAGGTGGTGGAAGTAGCAGGTTTGGGAGATGCTGTCGAAGAATGTTTTTCTTCATTATTCAAGTGTTTGTATGTGTAGTTAGCAGTCATAATTTATTTTTTTAAAAAGTGGCTGACACAATGAGGATCTGCAGGATTACTTGGTATGTAGTTACCCTCACAAGTAACAGCGACATTCTCTGAAATTGCTTGCGTTAATATTTTCACGAGAAAGAAACCTTTTTCGAACAATGCATTATTAGAAACAGAAGTCAAAGAACAGAATAGAATGGTTGGTTAATATTTGAATGAATCAACACTGGATGGCTATTGTGAGAACTCAGCTCTGACTGTGATAGTGTGTCAGTGTTAGCGAGTTGATCCAAAGTCCATAGATCTCAGGGGCAAAGAGGACAGAATCAAGAGATAGTTCTGAGAGATGGAGAAGAATAACTTGAACATCATGGAAGTTAAAATCATCATTAACAACAATAATAATCCAATGTAATTTTAGAGATGATTCTACATCTACAACAAGAGCAGCAACAATTTGCATTTATATAGTGCTGCCTTTAACATTTAAAAAAACCAAATCAAAGCATTTGACCAAGAAAGAAGAGATTAGGAAGGGTTTGATAGACAGCTTGGTCAAAGAAAAGTGTTTTGAGGAGGGTTGTAAAGGAGGAGAGAGAGAGAGAGATGGTGAGGTAGAGGGGTTTCGGCAGGGAATTCCAGACAGTAGGACTGGAACTGCTTTGCCATGAAAGGAAGGGGCAAAGGAGGAGGGGGTGAGTCACAAGAAGCTGGAGTCAGAGGAATGGAGTGTTTTAAGGAGGTAGGGTTAGAGTTGGAGGAGGTTGTGGAGATAGGGTGGGGCGAGGCCACGGCAGGATTTAAATTTGAGAACGAGGATTTTAAACTTGAGGCATTTGGGGGGGTGGGGGGCCAATGTAGGTCAGAGAGGACTAGGCTGATGGGCAAGCAGGACTTAGTGTGGGATAGGTTCTGTGCAGCAGAGTTTTGGACAAGTTGGATTTTATGGAAGGTGGAGGATAGGAGGCCAGCAAGGAGAGCATTGAAGTAGTTGAATCTGACGGTGTCAAAGGCATATATGAGTGTTACATTGGCAGAGGGACTGAGGTAGGGACAGAGTCGACAAATGTTATGGAGGTCAAAGTAACCGATGATAGCGAGGATATGGTGTCTGAAACTCGGTCCAGCGTCTAACAGGTTACTGATGTTGCAAACAGTCTGGTTTATCCATTGAAACAGTGGCTCGGGAGGAGGATAGAATCAGTGGCAAGGGCATGGAGTTCATGGCAGAGACCGAAGGTGATGGCTTCAGTCTTCCCAGTGTTCAGCTGGAGAAAATTAAGACTCATGTGGGATAAGAAGTCTAACAGACCAATCAAGGTGTCAAGAGAGGTGGTGGAGAGGTGGAGCAGAGGGTATCATTGGTGTCAGTGTGAAAGCTGACCTCATGGCTCCAGATGATGTTGCCGAGGAGCAGCACAAAGATAAGGAAGTGGAGGAGGCCATGGACAAACCCTTGGGGGAACAAAAATGGTGACAGTGTGGGGGTGGGAAGAGAAGCCATTGCTGGTGAGGCTCTGGCTACATTTTTATTGGTAGGAGTGGAGCTATGGGATGGCGATCCCACGGAGTGGCACAGTGGAGGAGAGGCATTGGAGTAGGGTGGCCTGGGACACTCTGTTGAAGGCTGCAGAGAGTTGGAGAAGGAGGAGGAGGGATAATGCACAATGGTCGCAATCGCAGAGGATGTAATTTGTGACTTTTGTTCGGGCCGTTTTGGAAATGTGAGAAGGGTTCTACTGACAAAGAGAAAAAATAGTTACCGTGATTTCTATAAACACTCTCGAGAAGCAATCTTTAACCACCCCGTGGACATATCAATCAGGCTCCTTTCACAAACACTCCTAACCCTTCCCCAACTCTTCCAATTTCTTTCCAGTTGCCATACATGTCTCTGTGTGTTTCTCTCTCCACCCCCACTAACTGGCAGGATGTGTGGGGCATCACACTCGTGTAAATTGCTGCCAGTGTCATTCTAGCGTTGGGTGTCACTGATAGGAACATAGGAATTGCTCGATTGAGAAAGACCCAGGTCCATCTAGTTTGCCTTCTCCCATCCTGGTAGTTGCACGATACAACAATAATGGAGTTGTTGACTAATCATAGTAATCAATCGCCATCAATTAGTCGACAACAGACCCAGACATGAGGCGAGGAAAACTCCCAGTGGTGGAGAGATCAACGTTCATCTCTTTCATCAAAGGTTTTGAACCTTAAGTCCTGTGATCACAAGCTGCCAATTGTGGTAAAACAGGAAGTTATTGTTCAAATTTGATAGCATCTCTAAAACTTTGGTTACCTGACACAGTTGGGCTGCTTTGAATTTTGGCTCCCTCTCCAACCACCCCCCCTCACAATAGAACCAGAAAAAGGACAAATCCATAAGGTCAGGGAACAGAGAGGATAAAATCACGGGAATAGTGGAGCAAAGTGCGTTAAAAAACAAGGGAAAAAACTAACCGAAAAGATTGGTATGGACCAACTTTCAGACTTCCCGCGCAAGTTTCAAGGTTTAGAACATGTAAAGTTAAAGAATCTAGAAAACCACCTTGCACACAAGATTCCCCAGGCCACCAAAGATCACAGATATATTCTAGTACCATAGCGCAAGGAAAAACAGACACCCGACCTTCAACCTGGGTCACTTTCAAAAAGCACAAGAATAGTTTTTATCACAAATATATAAATAGTCCGACAGGAGTAATATTACACGTGAATTATGCAGCATCCTTACACATACATTATATGGGAATACTGCACATACATAATATAGTAAAAACAGTCATATTTATTATCCGGTCATTATCTCATTGCTGTTTGTGGGATCTTGCTGTGCGCAAATTGGCTGCCGCGTTTCCTACATTACAAGTGACCACACTTCAAAAAGTACTTCATTGGCTGTAAAGCGCTTTGGGACGTCCTGAGGTCGTGAAAGGTGCTATATAAATGCAAGTTCTTTCTTTTATATTAAAGTGATGGGAGGAGGGAGTTTGAAATGTTGATGTGGGTATCTCATACAGGAATATCTCAGTTTTGTATGGGGTTCATAATACTCCATCTAGATCGTAACAACTCGCTGCATAAAAAAATTTCTTCTCATCTCCCCCCTCCGGTCTTTTTTTGCCAATTACCTTAAATCTGTGTCCTCTGGTTACCGACCCTTCTGCCACTGGAAACAGTTTCTCCTTATTTACTCCATCAAAACCCCTCATAATTTTGAACACCTCCATTAAATCTCCCCTTAACCTTCTCTACTCTAGTTCATCATCAAACTAATTTACAATAATCCTTCGAAGGTCTGAGCTGGGGTTTGAACCCCACGATTGTTATCTTGGTAACCAGGCTGAAAGTCTTTTGGTGCTATGATAATGATCATAAAACCTTACATTTCCCCTGGACTTTTAACTTTGATAACATGGACCTGTTTTGTTAGAGCTGATAAGGCTTGTACCTTTGCGATCGGAAGAGATTGAGTAACATCAGGAAACTGAGAGGCAGGTGGATAAGCAGGTAGGTGCACTGTCAGCACGCATGGATCGAAGATGCGACTTTTGGATTAACAGCAAAAACGTGTGCACAAGATGTTAAATTCCACGTGTCATGAGCCACAGGCTGTTCTGTCTCCAAGGCTCAGTGGCCTAGAAATTCGGGGGAGGAGGTGCGGGGAATGATGAGGCCCGAAGTGCCCCCGATATTGGGCCTCGGGCCTCATTTCTATCAAGCCGGGCGAGCTGCGGAGAACAACTGGCAGCTCGCCCGGCAAAGCACGATGGAAGATCAGGTAAATGAGGCCCACGTCCTCTGCATGTGGCTCCACCTGTTAGGCCGCATGTAGGCCTGGTTTTCCTGAGTGCTTCCTCAGGGCAAACCAACCTTGCAGTGGGGGCCTGAAACAGGCGTTAGGCCCCTTTATTTGCATTTGCAAGGAGACTAACACCTGTTTCAGGCCTGGGCACGGCAAGCCGATTTTTTTTTGACTTACATCAATATGGCGGGCGGCACTTCCTGCTTGTAATGAGTGCGTGTTTCCTGCCCGCCATAATGGAGGCTTAAGAGGCCGTTTAGTGCCTGAAAAATGGATCCTACATGACCGAATTTCTAGGCCACTGCCTCAGATGCATTATTGTGTTGGGAGACCAAAATGCCTTCACTTAAGTCCGATATACAGGGATTAACATCCCACATGATGGCTACAATGAAACTCACAGTAATTCATCAATGCAGCAAAAACAGGGATAGTACTGCAGACTGCTCTGGTCGTTGGCTGCAATGGAGGTTTTGGAGACAATCTTCAAGCAGCTCTCGGTGAAGAGCTTGCAGAAATTGGAGAGGAATTATTGTGACCGTTTGATCATCATTAATGAAATACTTGGCAGAGTTTGGGAGAGATATTATTCTTTCTGCTCCCAGTCAGATTAACGACATCTTTTGTTTTCCCAGACCACTGTGGTGCCAAGGATGGAACATTAAAAGACAGGATATTGGCTCTCAGATCAGTGATTTGATTATGATGACGCAACACCCCAACCGTATCTCACCGCTTGGCCCTGTAGAGGACATTGTCTTATTTCTTGAGACACTCAAGCCAATCTCTGCCCTATTGCCCACCTATCAAAGTGTGCTGCTGGTCCCCTCGTCATCTCCGCACCCCAATTTCAACATTCCATTTCTTCCCTCCTTTCTTCAGAGATACTCAGAAGGGTTTCATTTAAAGTCGCCAACTCTGGTTGGACATATTCCCGGAGGTTTCATCACATGACCTACCGCCCCCACCCCCCCCCCTCCTTCCAACTGCCCACTACAGAGACCTGAGCACATAATCCAGGCTGACAATCCAGTGCAGTACTGAGGGAGTGCTGCACTGTCAGAGGTGCCGTCTTTTGGATGAGACGTTAAACTGAGGACCCGTTTGCCCTCTCAGGAGGACGTAAAAGATCCCACGGCCACTATTTCGAAGAAGAGCAGGGGAGTACTGCCCGGTGTCCTGGGCCAATATTTATCCCTCAACCAACATCATTAAAAACAGATTATCTGGTCAATTATCACATTGCTGTTTGTGGGATCTTGGATCTTGCTGTGCGCAAATTGGCTGCTGCGTTTCATACCTTACAACAGTGACCACACTTCGAAAAATAGTACTTCATTGGCAGTAAAGAGCTTTGGGATGTCCTGAGGTCGTGAAAGGTGCTATATAAATGCGAGACTTTCTTTTCTATATCAGAAATGAGAGCCTTAAAAGAAAGAATTTGCATTCATATGGCGTCTTTCATGACCTCAGGACATCCCAAAGCGCTTTACACCGTCGTTACGCAGGCAAACACAGCAAGGTCCCACAAACAGCAAAGGAGATAATTGGCCAGTTGATCTGTTTTTTGGTGGCGGGAATTGAAGGCAGAACTCTCTGCTCTTTGAAAAGTGCCATGGGATCTTTTATGTCCAGACAAATGGGGCCTGGGGGATCTGTCCCACCTGAAGGACAGCATTTCCCTCAGTACTGCATGGAGTGTCAGCCTAGATTGTGTACTCAGGTCCTGCAGTGGGGCTTTCTGAATCAGAAATGCACACGCTACCAACCGAGCTTGCCTGACACTTGAACAGATGGCTTTCACCCCCTAATATTTGACTCAATTGACCTTACCAGGCCACGATAGAATGCGTTTATCAGGCAATTAATCCCAAATTTAAAAATGCAACATGGCGCTAATGAACATTAGCGCTGTCTAACTGGACATTAATGTCAAGCTTGCTGTTCTCCAAATGGCACTAGGTCAGCAAAAAAAGACTATCAGCATTCAGAGAGTAACACTCTTGTCTCGTCCCTACATAGATAAAATTTTATAACACAGAAGGAGGCCATTCGGCCCGTTTGCCTGTGCCGGCTCTTTGAAAGAACTATCCAATTAGTCCCACTCCCCCTCCTCTTCCCCCACAGCCCTTCAAGTATTTATCCAATTCCCTTTTGAAAGTCACTATTGAATCTCGATTATGTGCCATGATTTCCCTTTTGCTTTGCTTATCTTGTGCGCTGTGATTCACAAAACAAACTCCAGCATCATTTGCGGTGTCTGAAATATACACGCAGTCACTGAAAGTGCAGCCACGAAGAAGAAAATCATAAACGGAGAGGATTTTCTTGCACTGAATATTCTCCCTCATTTCAGAATTCTTTTTGTTTGCAACATTTTTGAAGCTTTGCCACTTAAAGACTTCAATCCACTGTCTTAGTTTCTTAACATGGAAACCAGGAATCAATGAATGTGACATATATGTTAACTTTAATTAAAATTTAAGTGGAAAAAATTATTTATGGACAAAGATTGACTAGAGAACCAAGGCTTCAAGTGAAATATGATTTCCGCCAATATGTTTTTGTTTTAGCGTCTCGGGAGATTTCGTCCGTGCACTATGTGTACCAACACTGTAAACCTGTTTAGAAATAACATGTTTATGGTTTTATGACAGGTAAAACACAGTGGAAATAGTCTCTTCATCCATCGATCTATCAATAAGTAGCATCGGCTAAAGAAGATTATATAAAGAGACTCCACTGGAAATTAATGTTCTCTGCTGTCATCTGCTGGTAGAAAATCAAAAACAGAAAATGCTGGAAACTCTCAACAAGTCACATGCTTCCAGCATTTTCTGTTTTGATTTCAGATTTCCAGCTGACGCAGTATTTTGCTTTTGTTTTAGTGTTTAATTCACTGTCACTTCTCCCCCAGGAATGTCCCACCTTGAAGAAGTTCTGCTCTTCACTCTGACAAGATTTTCATTTGTCTCTTTTACCCGGTTGGCTCCCGGTCCAGGAACGCCCCGATTTTTAAAATTCTCATCCTTGTTTTCAAATCCCTCCCATGGCCTCGCCCCCTCCCTGTCTCTTGTTTCCTCCTCCAGCCCCACAACCCTCCGAGATCTCTGCGCTCCTCCAATTCTGGCCTCTTGCCCATCCCCGATTTTCATCGCTCCACCATTGGCGGCCGTGCCTTCAGCTGCCTCGGTCCTAAGCTCTGGAATTCCCGCCCTAAACCTCTCCGCCTCTCTCCTCTTTTAAGATGCTCCTTAAAACCTACCTCTTTGACCAAGCTTTTGGTCACCTTAACTAATATCTCCTTATGTGGCTCAGTGTCAAATTTTGTCTGATAATCGCTCCTGTGAAGCGCCTTGGGACGTTTTTACTATGTTAAATGCAAGTTGTTGTTGTTGTTCACCTTCATTACTTTCTGTTAACTCACTTCAAAACTGTTTATTCTCTAACTTCTTCCAGTTCTGATGAAAGGTCATCGACCCGAAATGTTTAACTCTCTTTTTCTCTCTCCACAGATGCTGCCTGACCTGCTGAGCGTTTCCAGCATTTTCTGTTTTTAATCCGCCTTTATTATTATCAATTCGCAACTGTGTCACTTTTTTTTAATGTTTTCCTGTAGGATTTTCATGAGAATTCACTTCCACTGTCAGCCCTTCTCGCAGAGTGTACAAATAGAAATCTGCCCAACCGATTTTGGTTATTATTTAGAAATTACCAATTTGAAAACCTCCAGGACTTGTGCTTAAACATTTATAATTTGGACACTGGAAGTCCCGTTTTCATTTCTGGTCAGTGTTCAGTTCCAAACTAGACCGATGGGATGAAAGCCTCATATCTGCTCACGTGAAATGCGTTTGGAAATTTTTAAACCAAATCTTCATAGACACAGGCATACAGTGGCAAACTGCCCATAACTCATAACAAAACTGGTGTTAATTTTACACCGAAATGCCATAAGGAATGGCGATCTAGAAATGGAGAAAGACACATTGATGCAATGGAGAAGGGAAGGTCTTCTGAATTTTGTTTGTGCAGAGTGGAATGAATGACGCATTATCGGAGCAGAGTAGAACGCGTTTTTTTCTACATCTCCCCTGTTTTATACCTGATCTGGAACTGCTTGATGCTTAAACTAGGTAGAAAAGTAGAAGAGTTGCATTGCCTAGCACTGGTATCCCTCACTGTTGGAGATATGCTATTATTAATGTTACCAAGGGTTGTTAATCCTTCTTAATAATAACTTCCACAATGATTCGGGCCGAGTGTGTCCGAACATGCAAGCTTCATTATAGACACAGGAACAACGCTCGAATGCAGTTATATAAACAACATTCTAATACAGTTAAATCGAATAAACAAGGATAGTACAACCTGTCTCTAGGAAACCTCAAGCTGATCAGACCTGTTATCACAGGGTGTGTGGGCCTTCACTGTCCCGAGAGGCTGCTTCTGCCTTTTAGTGGGACAGTGTCCCAGTTTATATATCTTTCTGAAGCAGACATCTTTCGGATATCCATTCTATGGTGTTAACTAATGCCCATCCTATCTATCTTATGATGTGGAGATGCCGGTGATGGACTGGGGTGGACAAATGTAAGGAATCTTACAACACCAGGTTATAGTCCAACAGTTTTATTTGAAAATCACAAGCTTTCGGAGCTTTCCTCCTTCGTCAGGTGAGTGAGTGAGGAAGGAGGAAAGCTCCGAAAGCTTGTGATTTTCAAATAAAACTGTTGGACTATAACCTGGTGTTGTAAGATTCCTTACATTTATCTATCTTATGGGGGAGGGACATCCCCTTATCTTTCTGTGTATTTTGATTGTTCGGATGCAGACATTTAAGATGTCTCATCCTGTATATTCCAATCACGAAGGTTACCTAATTAGCCAAGTTCCGCACCCATGAGGACGGCCTCAACCGGGATCTTGGGTTCATGTCACGCTACACATTACCCCACCAGCGAACAAATGTTATCTGTTTTTAATATAACGGGTCAGTTGCTGTCTTTTTTATGTTTCTACCTCTCTATCTCTTTTTTTTTGTTTGTTGTTTTTTTTTGGTGATTTGTATATTCGGAGACCTTGCAGGTAACACCTGTCTGTCTGCACACTGATTGCCTTGGCAACGGGCAGTTGAAAAAACTATCTGTAATCACCAAGCATTGTTCTGTGAATTATAAATGCGATTTCATTTCGAGGATTTCATTTCCAACAAACGTTCACCTGAGGAAGGAGGAAGCCTCCGAAAGCTTGTGAATTTAAAATAAAATTGCTGGACTATAACTTGGTGTTGTAAAATTGTTTACAATTGTCAACCCCAGTCCATCACCGGCATCTCCACATCATAATTATCTGAACAAAGCTCCCGCAATTAACATAACAGGATTAGTCTGTGTCCAGGTCCTGAGCCTTTGGGACTTCTTGTTATCTGTTTCTGACAATTGGTCTTCAGTGTGTCTGTTTCACGCTTCTGTTGTCTCTGCAATATTCCCAATCACTTCGCCTGATGTCAGATAATCACTCCCTGTGAAATGTTGGCTCCCTTTGCATTCTCACAGACGCACGGTCTGCCCACAGCCTTGCTTTTTAGCCAAGTGCCTGAAGCTTTGCAGGATGGGATACATGATTATGATTTGGTCTAGAAATTCTATTTCTTAAACTCAAATTGGAGGGGCCTTGGAGATGGTGCAGGGCAGATTGACCAGGAATGATACCGGGGCTAAAAGGGTTAAATTATGTTGCATAGACTGGGCTTGTATTCCCTCAAGTATAGAAGATTAAGGGGTGATTTAATTGACGTGTTTAAGATGATTAAAGGAGTTAATAGGGAAGATGGAGAGAAACTATTTCCTCTGGTGGGAGAGTCTAGAACAAGGGGGCATAACCTTAAAATTAGAGCCAGGCCGTTCAGGGGTGATGTCAGGAAGCACTTCTTCACACAAAGGGGAGCGGAAATCTGGAACTCTCCCCCAAAAAAAGGTTTTGAAAATTTCAAAACTGAGATTGATAGATTTTTGTTGGGTAAGGGTATTAAGGGTTACGGAACCAAGACAGGCAGATGGAGTTAAGATACAGATCAGCCATGATCTAATTGAATGGCGGAATAGGCTCGAGGGGCTGAATGGCCTCCTCCTGTTCCTATGTTCCTTGTTCCTATGAAATTTATGAATTAATCCAGTGTAAAATAGAACTGCTAGAAAAAGAACTAGTTATCAAGTAATAACTTTTTCTCTGTCATCAAGGTAGTAATTTAGGTGCAATTTCATTTTGAGCTGCTATTCACTATAATCGGGTGTGAGTAGAGTTCAGAAGGTCACTAGACAAGGAGGGGTGGTAATATTAGGTTAGGCTCGGAGAAATTATGCTTCAGCACTCAAAGTCCTTCTAGACATGAAAGTGCCTTCAATCAGGAACCCAGCTATGTGTGAGTGCATTTGAAAACCAATTTTTATTATAAGTATGTGCTCAATTTATTTATTTTAGTGGAACCATATTATAAAAAGGATATAGAAGCACTGAAGAAGGTGCAAAATAAATTTACAAGGATGATACCAGAATTGAGAGGTTACAACTATCAGGAAAGACTGAACAGGCTGGGGCTCTTTTCTCTAGAAAAGAGAAGGCTGAGGGGTGACCTGATAGAGGTCTTTAAGATAATGAAAGGGTTTGGTAGGGTAGACAAAGAAACATAGAAAATAGGAGCAGGATTAGGCCATTCAGCCCTTCGAGCCTGCTTCGTCATTCAATATGATCATGGCTGATCTTCTATCTCAGTACCATATTCCCACTCTCTCCCCATACCCCTTGATGCCTTTTGTGTCTAGACATCTATCTAGCTCCTTCTTAAATATATTCAGTGACTTGGCCTCCACAGCCTTCTGTGGTAGAGAATTCCACAGGTTCACCACCTTCTGAGTGAAGAAATTTCTCCTCCTCTCAGTCCTAAATGTCCTACCCCATATCCTGAGACTGTGACCCCTCGTTCTGGACCCCCCCCAGCCAGGGGAAACATCCTCCCTGCATCCAGTCTGTCTAGCCCTGTCGGAATTTTATATGTTTCAATGAGATCCCCTCTCATTCTTCTAAACTCGAGTGAATACAGGCCGAGTCGACCCAATCTCTCCTAATAGGACAGCCCTCCCATCCCAGGAATCAGTCTGGTGAACCTTCGCTGCACTCCCTCTATGGCAAGTATATCCTTTCTTAGGTAAGGAGACCAAAACTGCACACAATAATCCAGGTGTGGTCTCACCAAGGCCCTGTATAACTGCAGAAAGACTCAAATCCTCTTGCAATGAAGGCCAACAAACCATTTGCCTTCCTAACTGCTTGCTGCACCTGCATGTTTGCTTTCAGTGACTGGTGTACAAGGACACCCAGGTCCCTTTGTACATCAACATTCCCCAATCTATCACCATTTAAATAATACTCTGCCATTCTGTTTCTCCTTCATTATATCCACATTATACTGCATCTGCCATGTATTTGCCCACTCACTCAACTTGTCTAAATCGCCTTGAAGTCTCTTTGCATCCTCCTCACAACTCATGATCTCACCTAGTTTTGTGTCGTCAGCAAACTTGGAAATATTACATTTGGTTCCCTACAGGTGAGGTGCCTGAAGATTGGAGGGTAGCAAATGTTGTGCCTTTGTTTAAGAAGGGCGGCAGGGAAAAGCCTGGGAACTACAGACCGGTGAGCCTGACATCTGTAGTGGGTACGTTGTTAGAGGGTATTCTGAGAGACAGGATCTACAGGCATTTGGAGAGGCAGGGACTGATTCGGAACAGTCAGCATGGTTTTGTGAGAGGAAAATCATGTCTCACGAATTTGATTGAGTTTTTTGAAGGGGTAACCAAGAAGATAGATGAGGGCTGTGCAGTAGACGTGGTCTACATGGACTTCAGCAAAGCCTTTGACAAGGTACCGCATGGTAGGTTGTTACATAAGGTTAAATCTCACGGGATCCAAGGTGAGGTAGCCAATTGGATACAAAATTGGCTTGACGACAGAAGACAGAGGGTGGTTGTAGAGGGTTGTTTTTCAAACTGGAGGCCTGTGTCCAGCGGTGTGCCTCAGGGATCGGTGCTGGGTCCGCTGTTATTTGTTATTTATATTAATGATTTGGATGAGAATTTAGGAGGCATGGTTAGTAAGTTTGCAGATGACACCAAGATTGGTGGCATTGTGGACAGTGAAGAAGGTTATCTAGGATTGCAACGGGATCTTGATAAATTGGGCCAGTGGGCCGATGAATGGCAGATAGAGTTTAATTTAGATAAATGTGAGGTGATGCATTTTGGTAGATCGAATCGGGCGAGGACCTACTCCGTTAATGGTAGGGCGTTGGGGAGAGTTATAGAACAAAGAGATCTAGGAGTACAGGTTCATAGCTCCTTGAAAGTGGAGTCACAGGTGGATAGGGTGGTGAAGAAGGCATTCGGCATGCTTGGTTTCATTGGTCAGAACATTGAATACAGGAGTTGGGATGTCTTGTTGAAGTTGTACAGGGCATTGGTGAGGCCACACTTGGAGTACTGTGTACAGTTCTGGTCACCCTATTATAGAAAGGATATTATTAAACTAGAAAGAGTGCAAAAAAGATTTACTAGGATGCTACCGGGACTTGATGGTTTGACTTATGGGGAGAGGTTAGACAGACTGGGACTTTTTTCCCTGGAGAGTAGGAGGTTAAGGGGTGATCTTATAGAAGTCTATAAAATAATGAGGGGCATAGATAAGGTAGATAGTCAAAATCTTTTCCCAAAGGTAGGGGAGTCTATAACGAGGGGGCATAGATTTAAGGTGAGAGGGGAGAGATACAAAAGGGTCCAGAGGGGCAATTTTTTCACTCAAAGGGTGGTGAGTGTCTGGAACGAGCTGCCAGAGGCAGTAGTAGAGGCGGGTACAATTTTGTCTTTTAAAAAGCATTTGGACAGTTACATGGGTAAGATGGGTATAGAGGGATATGGGCCAAGTGCAGGCAATTGGGACTAGCTTAGTGGTAT
Organism: Heptranchias perlo; assembly: GCF_035084215.1. Classification (NCBI taxonomy): domain Eukaryota; kingdom Metazoa; phylum Chordata; class Chondrichthyes; order Hexanchiformes; family Hexanchidae; genus Heptranchias; species Heptranchias perlo. Next base: position 195,110,864 of record NC_090325.1, on the reverse strand, counting down.
AAACTGGGCGACATGGACATGTTGGGCCGAAGGGCCTGTTTCCATGTTGTAACTTCTATGATTCTATCCAAATCATTGATATATATTGTGAATAGCTGGGGCCCAAGCACTGATCCCTGCGGTACCCCACTAGTCACCGCCTGCCACCCCGAAAAAGATCCATTTATTCCTACTCTCTGTTTCCTGTCTGTTAACCAATTTTCAATCCATGCCAGTATATTACCACCAATCCCATGTGCTTTAATTTTGCACACTAACCTCTTATGTGGGACTTTATCAAAGGCCTTCTGAAAATCCAAATACACCACATCCACTGGTTCTCCCTTATCTATTCTACCACTTAAAGCCTCAAAAAACTCCAGTAGATTTGTCAAACATGATTTCCCTTTCATAAATCCATGTTGACTTTGTCTAATCCCGTTGATATTTTCTAAGTATTCTGTTATCACATCCTTTATAATAGACTCTAGCATTTTCCCTACTACTGATGTTAGGCTAACTGGTCTGTAGTTCCCTGTTTTCTCTCTCCCTCCATTTTTAAATAGTGGGGTTACATTTGCCACCCTCCAATCTGCAGGAACTGTTCCATAATCTATAGATTATGAACGCAGAGAAGATGTTTCCACTTGTGGGGGAATCCAAAACTAGGGGTCATAAATATAAGATAGTCACTAATAAATCCAATAGGGAATTCAGGAGAAACTTCTTTACCCAGAGAGTGGTGAGAATGTGGAACTCACTCCCACAAGGAGTGTTTGAGGCGAATAGTATAGAAACATTTAAGGTGAAGCTAGAGAAACAAATGAGGGAGAAAGGAATAGAAGGATATGCTGATAGGGTGAGATGAAGAGGGGTGGGAGGAGGCTCGTGTGGAGCATAAATAGATAGATAGAACGAACAACTTGCATTTGTACAGCACCTTTAACGTAGTAAAATGTCCCACGGCAGTTCATGGGACATTATCAGACGAAATAGCTTGATAGACAGATAGATAGAAGGAAAGTATTTTTACAGCAGAAACATAAACTAGATATAGATGGAAAATTTGTTCTACTCTATCAGACTTTAAGACTGCAATGAAAGTACATATTAAAGTTTACACAAGTAATAAAGTCAATGTGTCAAATATCCAGATGCTGGAAAATCAGCGAGGTTTTTAATAATAAAACATCGAATTGTGTGGAATTAAACTTGAAGATTAAGTAGACAGCTGGGATTCTGCGGCGTTTCCTACTGCTGTACTGGACCACACCAGGGATGCATTCAGGCCTTATTTGGAAAAGCTTTTTATGGTCATTTGCTGACAAGCAACCGCGCCAATGTGATTACATTGCAAGGTAATCAATCTCGTCTCATTGTCAGCATCTGTTTTCTTTTATTACTATTTTCCGTTTATTTCCACCTCCCTGAGTCCCCAGTATTCCTTATTGAAGTAAGTCTGTATACCTGCATACCTTAAGAAAAAGAACAGAAATTCAGCACCATTTGTGGTGACTAAAGTCCTCAATTACAGTGGTGCTGTAAGATACATTCCAGGGAAGAAGGACTGAGTCTATCAGATAATGTGTGGGGCTACATTATCATTGTAGTAAAATGTCCCAAGGCGCTTCAAGGGAGCGATTATCAGACAAAATATGACACCGAGCCATATAAGGAGATATTAGGACAGGTGATCAAAAGCTTGGTCAAAGAGGTAGGTTTTAAGGAGCGTCTTAAAACAGGAGACAGAGGTGGAGAGACGGAGAGGTTTGGGGAGGGAATTCCAGAGCTTCGGGCCTAGGCAGCAGAAGGCACGGCCGCCAATGGTGGAGCGATTAAAATCGGGGATCCGCAAGAGGCCAGAATTGGAGGAGCGCGGAGATCTCGGAGGGTTGTAGGGCTGGAGGAGGTCACAGAGAGAGGGAGGGGGCAGAAGATCAACCGAAACCCCGAAAAAAGGCATCAGCACCAAAGTTACAGAAAACAATTGGGAGAAACCTCACAGAAGTTCAACCCCAGTGGTACGCATAGGACCTTCAGGGCATTGAAAGGAATCTTAACACAGATGAGGAAAGTGATTGCTCGCAACAAAGTGCTAAAGTCCATTTTGTTTGAAGGTGTGAATTGGTGACACTGGATGAACTTTTAGTGGTTAATTAGCACAAATTTCTGGCCTAGCCTGCAGTATTTTGGTGGGAGTGTCGGTGAGGAATGCTTGTCAAAGCTTATATTGCTTTTATTGTTTTTGTCTAGTCAAAGATATAATTAGCCTAGCAGCATAGCAGCACTAACGTGACACCTCGAAGATTGTGCTATTCACAGTTCTATGTGAAAGGGGGCCTGTACACCATCTAAAACATTTATCTACACTTCAGTACCGTTGCTTGAGCTGACGTAGACTTGTGGAAACCATAATCGGTCATGATTACTTTTAACTTCGATAATTACAGTGCTAAATTGCAATTGTTTCCTGGATCACACCATTATTAAATTATACTTTTTGGTGTTATCTTTTTTATTCCTCTGCTGAGGAATTGAACAATTTTCAATTTTGACACCTAGTGGACAATTTTGCGAGGCTGCACCTGGAGACCTCAGTAACGGCAGACATGGGCTGCAAAATCTGGGGTGGGGGGGTGCCACCACACATTCTCCCGATTCGCTGTGCGCCATATCTTTGCATTGAGCAATTTTGGAGGAAGAGGGAGCACAGTGAGGCTGTGCCATGGGCAGAGTGAGCATCATGAACACAGTATAATTATTGAAGTAAGATCCCACATAGAATCGCAAAAAATTGGATGAGGCTCTAACCTAGGGTTGCCAACTCTCCTGGATTGCCCTGGAGACTCCAGGGATTAAAGATTAATCTCCAGGACACTGCTGCGAGCAAAACACCCGGGAGAAAAATCATAGGCGGGGGTGGGGGGCGATAAAATTTAATTTTCTTTGAACACTTTTGTTTATCAGTTATAAAAATATTGGACGTGGGGAAAATCGGACTGTTTGACTGACAGTCAAGAATCATCCAATCGGGTAACAAAGACTGTTCGTTTTCCGATTGGCCGTGGGAAGGCGGAGCCCCGCAAGGATGGACATGTTGGGTGACCAATGGTGGGAGTGTGGGAGAGAGTTGGCAACCCTACTCTACCCACCTGTCCAAAATGATTCACCTGGGACCCTGGTCTATCAAGTAGGATTCTTAAAGGGAGATCACAGTTTGATTTGCTGGGTTTTTTTTATTCGTTCATGGGATGTGGGCGTCGCTGGCAAGGCCGGCATTTATTGCCCATCCCTAATTGCCCCTGGGAAGGTGGTGGTGAGCCGCCTTCTTGAACCGCTGTAGTCCGTGTGGTGACGGTTCTCCCACAGTGCTGTTAGGAAGGGAGTTCCAGGATTTTGACCCAGCGACGATGAAGGAACGGCGATATATTTCCAAGTCGGGATGGAGTGTGACTTGGAGGGGAACGTGCAGGTGGTGTTGTTCCCATGTGCTTGCTGCCCTTGTCCTTGTAGGTGATAGAGGTTGTGGGTTTGGGAGGTGCTGTCGAAGAAGCCTTGGCGAGTTGCTGCAGTGCATCCTGTGGATGGTACACACTGCAGCCACAGTGCACCGGTTGTGAAGGGAGTGAATGTTTAGGGTGGTGGATGGGGTGCCAATCAAGCGGGCTGCTTTGTCCTGGATGGTGTCGAGCTTCTTGAGTGTTGTTGGAGCTGCACTCATCCAGGCAAGTGGAGAGTATTCCATCACACTCCTGACTTGTGCCTTGTAGATGGCATCGCCACACCTTGTAGATGGTGGAAAGGCTTTGGGGAGTCAGGAGGTGAGTCACTCGCCGCAGAATACCCAGCCTCTGACCTGCTCTTGTAGCCACAGTATTTATGTGGTAACGGTGATTTGTTTTTTGTGCCAGGAATTACATTTTGCTCCACACATTAATTGGCTCTGTAGGTACTTTGCCATTTCTACACTTCTAAGGTTTTTTTCTTCATAACTCTTGACTGGCACCATTTGATTAGCACCAGAAAAAAATTGCTGTGTTTATATTACATAGAATTATATAGAATTTACAGCACAGAAACAGGCCATTCGGCCCAACTGGTCCATGGCGGTGTTTATGCTCCATACGAGCCTCCTCCCTCCCTACTTCATCTCACCCTATCAGCATATCCTTCTATTCCTTTCTCCCTCATGTGTTTATCCAGCTTCCCCTTAAATGCATCTATGTTATTCGCCTCAGTCATTCCTTGTGGTAGTGAGTTCCACATTCTAACCACTCTCTGGGTAAAGAAGTTTCTCCTGAATTCCCTATTGGAATCATTAGTGACTATCTTATATTTATAATCCCTACCCGACAAGTGGAAACACCTTCTCTACGTTTACCCTATCGAACCCGAACATAACTTTAAAGATCTTGATCAGGTCACCCCTCAGCCTTCTCTTTTCTAGAGAAAAGCGCCCCAGCCTGTTCAGTCTTTCCTGATAGTTGTCCCCTATTGTCACTGAAATCCTCCCAACCGCCCCAGGTGATTGTTCGCGCTATATTCTAGCTATCGTCCCTTATTCGAGTCTGCGGTGGGAACTGGTATGAGTTGGGTGCGTAGAATAACATGAGATTGGAAGTGAACTGTGGCACAGTATAACACAAGAGGACTGGAGTATTTGGTGAGAACCTTGATGTGTCTGTGTGTGTGTGTCTGTGTGTGTGTGTGTGTGTGTGTCTGTGTGTGTGTGTGTCTGTGTATGTGTGTCTGTGTATGTGTGTGTGTGTCTGTGAGGGCGTGTGTGTCTGTGTGTGTGTGTGTCTGTGTATGTGTGTTTGTGTATGTGTGTGTGTGTGTGTCTGTGTGTGTGTCTGTGTATGTGTGTCTGTGTATGTGTGTGTGTGTGTCTGTGTGTGTGTGTGTGTCTGTGTGTGTGTCTGTGTATGTGTGTCTGTGTCTGTGTGTGTGTGTGTCTGTGTATGTGTGTTTGTGTATGTGTGTGTGTGTGTCTGTGTATGTGTGTTTGTGTATGTGTGTGTGTGTGTCTGTGAGGGCGTGTCTGTGTCTGCACTTTTCATTTCACAGAACAGACTTATTGGGGTGGATTTTCCTGTCTCACCCCAACCCAATGCTCGACAGGATCAGGGCACCTGATGTGATCTTGTACCCATGCATCTGCAGCCCTTGTCTTTCTATGATGTGGAGATGCCGGTGATGGACTGGGGTTGACAATTGTAAACAATTTTACAACACCAAGTTATAGTCCAACAAATTTATTTTAAATTCCACAAGTTTTCGGAGGCTTCCTCCTTCGTCAGGTGAACGATGTGGATTCACCTGAGGAAGGAGGAAGCCATTCACCTGAGGAAGGAGGAAGCCTCCGAAAGCTTGTGGAATTTAAAATAAATTTGTTGGACTATAACTTGGTGTTGTAAAATTGTTTACAATTGTCAACCCCAGTCCATCACCGGCATCTCCACATCAAAAAAAAAGAGAGAGAAGGAAGACAGTCAATGATCCGTTATATTAAAAACAGATAACATTTGTTCGACTATCTTCCTTCTCTCTCTCTCTTTTTTTTGGGGGGTTTGTATATTCGGTGGCCTTTTAGGTGACACCTGTCTGTCTGCTCACTGTGATTGCCTTGGCAACGGGCAGTAATCACCAGGCATTGTTCTGTGATCTTCAAATGCGAAGGATTCGAAAATTTCATTTCCACACCTCCTGAGGAAGCCTCCGAAAGCTTGTGGAATTTAAAATAAATTTGTTGGACTATAACTTGGTGTTGTAAAATTGTTTACACTTGTCTTTCTAGGAGGTGGAGATCGCGGGTTTGGGAGGTGCTGTTGAAGAAGCCTTCACCAAAACCGCCTACTTCCACCTCCGTAACATCGCCCGTCTCTGCTCCTGCCTCAGCTCATCTGCTCCTGAAACCCTCATCCATGCTTTTGTTGCCTCCAGATTGGACAATTCCAAAGCTCTCCTGGCTGGCCTCCCATCTTCCACCCTCCAAAGCTCTGCTGCCCGTATCCTAACTCGCACCAAGTCCCGTTCACCCATCACCCCTGTGCTCGCTGACCTACATTGGCTCCCGGTCCAGGAACGCCTCAATTTTAAAATTCTCATCCTTGTTTTCAAATCCCTCCATGGCCTCACCCCCTCCCTATCTCTGTAACCCCCTCCAGCCCTACAACCCTCTGAGATCTCTGCGCTCCTCCAATTCTGGCCTCTTGCGCATCCCCAATTTTCTTCGGTTCGCCATTGGTGGCCGTGCCTTCAGCTGCCTGGGCCCCAAGCTCTGGAATTCCTTCCCTAAACCTCTCCGCCTCTCTCTCCTCCTTTAAGATGCTCCTTAAAACCTACCTCTTTGACCAAGCTTTTAGCCACTTGACTTACTATCTTCTTACGTGGCTCGGTGTCAAATTTTGTTTGATATTCGCTCCCGTGAAGCGCCTTGGGACGTTTTACTACGTTAAAGGCAGTCTATAAATGTGAGTTGTTGTTGGCGACTTGCTGCAGTGCATCCTGCAGATGGCACACACTGCAGCCATGGATTGCCGGTGGTGGAGGAGGTGGATGGGGTGCCAATCAAGCGGGCTGCTTTGTCCTCGGCGGTGTCGAACTTCTTGAGTGTTGTTGCAGCTGCATCCATCCAGGCAAGTGGAGAATATTCCATCACACTCCACTGGCGCACCGTGGCTGCAGTGTGTACCATCCACAGGATGCACTGCAGCAACTCGCCAAGGCTTCTTCGACAGCACCTCCCAAACCTGCGACCTCTACCACCTAGAAGGACAAGGGCAGCAGGCGCATGGGAACAACACCACCTGCACGTTCCCCTCCAAGTCACACACCATCCCGACTTGGAAATATATCGCCGTTTCTTCATCGTCGCTGGGTCAAAATCCTGGAACTCCCTTCCTAACAGCACTGTGGGAGAACCTTCACCACACGGACTGCAGCGGTTCAAGAAGGCGGCTCACCACCACCTTCTCAAGGGCAATTAGGGATGGGCAATAAACGCCGGCCTCGCCAGCGACGCCCACATCCCACGAACGAATTAAAAAAAAGACTTGTTCCTTGTAGGTGGCGGAGAGGCTTTTGGGGAGCCCTAATGTCCCAATTCCATCTGACAACCGGGGGTGGGGGGAGGTGGGGAAGTTCTGACACTAAAAAAAGATGGCCCTACCTTGAGGCCTATGGCCCGATCTGGGAGCAGGGCCCACGGGAAGGCCACATCCTCACAATCTTCAGGCACCCCTGGAATATAAAAGGTGAAGGGGTGATTTGATTGAGGTTTTTAGGATTTTGAAAGGAATCGATGGGGTAGATAGAGAGAAACTTTTATCGCTGGTGGGGGCGCCTAGGACAAGGGGACATAACCTTAAAATCAGAGCCAGGCCATTCAGGAGAGAAGTTTGGAAACACTTCTTCACACAAAGGGTGGTAGAAGTGTGGAACTGTCTCCCACTAAATGCAGTAGATGCTCAATTAATAATTTTGAATCTGAGATCGATAGATTTTTGCCAGCCAAGGATAATAAGGGATATGGAGCCAAGGCGGGTGGGTGGAGCTAGGTCACAGATCAGCCATGATCTCATTAAATGGCAGAACAGGCTCGAGGGGCTGAATGGCCTCCTCCTGTTCCTATGTTCCTGCACTTGGGCACTCAGCTTGCAGCCGAATCAGGAAACGAGGCAGATCCCGTTACAATTCGTTCCTTCATCCCACCTTAGGCGCCGTGTCTTCAGCTGCCCAAGTCCTAAACTCTGGAATTCCCTCCCTAAACCTCTCCGCCTCGCTACCTCTTTACCTCTCTCTCCTCCTTTAAGATGCTCCTTAAAACCTACCTCTTTGACCTACCCATCCTAATATTTCCTTATGTGGCTCGGTGTCAAATTATGTTTGATAATCGACCTGTGAAGCGCCTTGGGACGTTTCACTACATTAAACGCAACAAGTTGTTGTTAGCATGTCTCAGAATAACTGTGGCTATTGTAGGCACAAGCCAAGCTCTGCATTCCCCAGGACCAAAGACCTAGAGACCTTTTTTTGTGAGCTTTGTATTTGGGGAACAAGACATTTTTGGACTGGGAGGGAAGTGAAAATTGGAAAGAAAGAAAGAACTTGCATTTATATCTCGCTTTTCACAATCTCAGGACGTCCCAAAGCTCTTTACAGCCAATGAAGTACTTTTGAAGTGTAGCCACTGTTGTAATGTAGGAAACGCGGCGGCCAATTTGCGCACAGCAAGATCCCACAAACAGCAATGAAATAAGTGACCAGATAATCTGTTTTAGTGATGTTGGTTGAGGGATAAATATTGGCCAGAACACCGGGAGAGTTGTCCTAACTGCTTTTGTGCATCCCTTGGGGACGAGTTAAAAGAATGGAACATTGGAGGAGGTAACCTGCCAGCTTTTAAAACTGGAGATGTGCCTTAATTATACAGGACAATGGAGAACAGCTGGAGAGAAAAGAAATAAAAAGCACCTTAAAAGCTGGTAGGGTATTTCTCTTATGTCCTAGTGTGAACGCAAGCCAGGAACATTCAAATGACCCGATTGGTCTTACTTGGCAGTGCAAAAAGGATTTGTGCTGCCAATAATTTGGATGATTGAGTGTGTTGCGGGTGTGTGAGGGTGGATGTGACCTTAACACAGTGTAAGAACGTAGATATGTTTTTACATTACTTTTATACAGAACAGGAGAGGCGCAGATAGATGATTAAATAAATAAGCTAGTTGTACGACACGGAGCTAAAAGGGTTGTGAGGATTACAACAAATAGGCTTTTGAAAAGACAAGCTTTTGATCACTGGGGGGGTGGGGGGTGTAAGGGAAGGAGATTACTGCAATATAAAAAGGCAATAGGTTCCTTTTTGCTTTGGAGCAGAACATCAAAGGTTTCTGTAACAAAAACTACGACTCGGGAGAAACAAGGATGGAAAGCGAGGGCATTGTGGGCCCCTCGTCCCTGTCTAGCAACCTGTTCAAAGCTCTAAAGGTCATAAAACACCTGGTGCCGTTGACTCCAGCAGGAACTCGATCATAAAAGAAAATGGTATAAAAGGAGATACAACGTTTCACTCAGTGGGAACTTTTGCCGACCTTCAAGATCCGGTAACGTGAACAGGTCACTCTCACCATCTTTCCCTCGAAGTTCTCCGCACGGATGATTTTAACGTAAGGCTAAATGTGCACTATTCTGTATGGAAGGTTTAAGATGAATGTTTTGAAGCAAGAATAAATTAAGTTAATTCTCAGACATATTATATTGAGTCACATCGAAACTACAGCACAGAAACAGGCCATTCGGCCCAACTGGACTATGCCGGTGTTTATGCTTCACATGATCCTCCTCCCTCCCTACTTCATCTCACCCTATCAGCATATCCTTCTATTCCTTTCTCCCTCATGTGTTTATCTAGTTTCCCCTTAAAGGCATCTACGCTATTCACCTCAACTACTCCTTGTGGTAGCGAGTTCCACATTCTCACCACTCTCTGGGTAAAGAAGTTTCTCCTGAATTCCCTATTGGATTTATTAGTGACTATCTTATATTTATGACCTCTAGTTTTGGACTCCCCCACAAGTGGAAACATCTTCTCTACGTCTACCCTATCAAACCCTTTCATAATCTCAAAGACCTCTATCAGGTCACCCCTCAGTCTTCTCTTTTCCAGAGAAAGGAGCCCCAGCCTGTTGAGCCTTTCCTGATAAAGATATCCTCTCGGTTCTGGTATCATTCCTTGTGAATCTTTTTTGCATCCTCTCCGGTGTCTCTATATCCTTTCTATAATATGGAGATCAGAACTGTGCAGTCTCCAGATTTATGAATCTATTATAAGGATGAGGAAAGAATGATCCAACACACAGAACATACAAATGACAGAGGCAGTTCCAGGTCTACTTCAGAGTGATCAATAACTTGTCCCAGTTAGGGCACTAGACAGGTTTTTTCCCCCCAGTTAACAGGTTTTTGGCTAGACAGTCCACTTACACCGGCCATGCATATCATGGCCAGCCACCTATAACAGGAACAGGAGGCCATTCAGCCCCTCGAGCCTGTTCTGCCATTCATTTAGATCAAGGCTGATCTGTATCATAACTCCATTTACCCAGCTTGGTTCCATAACCATTAATAACCTCGCCTAACAAAAATCTATCGGTCCCAGTTTTTGAAATTTTCAATTGACCCCCAGCCTCAATAGCTTTTTGGGGGAGAGCGTTTCAGACAAATGGCACTAACCGTTTCCCAGTATCAAATTACCCAACGGCGCTGCTTATAACGTATTAAGCGCGCCGGCTATTTCGGGCAGTTCTTCGCACCACATTAATCCCACGTACTTTCCGATGTAGTAACAAGCCTTCTGCTTTTCTTTGTATCACAGCAAAGAAGCCCTACATCGATGAAATTCAAACACGGGGGGGTGCATTCCTTACTATATTAAAGGCGCTATATAAATGCAAGTTGTTGTTTACTATATCATAAACCTTTACAATGGTCACCTCTCAGCTGCTTCCTTTCAAGGCACAAGAGCTCAAGTTTCACTAATGTCTCCTCATAAGTCAGTTCTCTAACACTTGGGATCTGCCTAACTCCTGGCCTCCATAACTGCCTCCAAGCTTGACTGTCTCCCCTGTGTCTCAATGATCAGAACTGGACATGAAGTAGATAAGAGTTCATCTCAGAACATCGAGATCACTCGACTTTAAACTCCCAGCCCCTGCGAGAATGGTGCATGAGTGGGTGTTAATAAATACAGATGTTTTTAATCCCGTAAATGATCTGCCACGTGCACATTGTCCTTTCATTTATAAAGCGCCTTTCACAACTTCAGGACATCCTAAAGTGCTTTACAATTAATGACTTATGAAGTGTAGTCCCTGTTATAATGTAGGAAACGCGGCAGCCAAGTTTGCGCACAGCAAGATCCTGCGCACAGCAAGATCCCGCACACAGCAATGAAATAAATGACCAGATCATCTGTTTCAGGTGTTTTATTTAGTGATGTTGGTTGAGGGATAAATATTGGCCAGGACACCGGGGAGAACTCCCCTGCTGTTCTTCAAAATAGTGCCATGGGATCTTTTACAACCACATGAGAGGGCAAACGTGTCCTCGGTTTAACGTCTCACCCGAAAGGGGCTTGAACCCACAACCTTCTGACTCAGAGGCAAGAGTTAGGAGTAGCATTGAGGACAGAGTGCTCCTTTAGCAGTTAGGAAGGGAGGGAATGGGTGGCAATTGGAGGGGAAAAGGATGGCAATGAGAAGATAATAACATAGTAACAGTTTCAGGCAGGAGAAGACCTTCGGTCCATCTAGCCCTCCTAGCCACAATATCCCCTTGATGCATTTCTAATGACTCTGATTTCCTTTGTTGACAAGAACCTATCTAATTCTTTCTCGAAACCCATTAAAGTTTCTTGTCCCATCACACGTGCCAGTAATCTGTTCCAAGTACTCACCACCTGCATTTCCTATTTTCCTTCGTTGTCCTTAATTTGCAAATGTGACTCCCACGTGCTAAAATTCTGTACACGGCAGAAAAGCTTACTTGGATCCAATTTGTCCAAACCTTTCATGAAGGTGATACGGGGGGAAATGAAAGAGAGAAATTGATGGTAACAAAGAAGGCACTGGATGGCAATGAGGGGAACAGGGAAAGTGGAAATGAAGGGGAGAGGGAAGTGGGGAAATAAAGGGGAGAGGGATGAAGGGGTTGAGGCTTTGCACTGGGGAAGAAGGAAAATGCCGGCATCAATGGGGAGAAGAGTGCCGGCATGAACTGGGGAGGGGAGAACAAGTACCAGCTTTAATTGAGGGGTTGAGAGGAAAGAAGTGCCTCTTGAACTAGGGGGTGAAATGCCAGTTTAAAGAGGGTTGGTGGTAGGAAGAATGCCAACCTGAAAAGAAGGAGGAAGATTTCAAATTAGCTGCCACGTTGCCTACATTACAACAGTCACTACACTTCAAAAAGTACCTCATTGGCTGTAAAGTGCTTTGGGACGTCCTGAGGTAGTGAAAAGGTGCTATATAAATGCAAGTCTTTTTCTTTTAGAGGGGAAAGTGCCAGGTTGACTTGAGGAGGAAGAGGAGTCTCAAGATGAAGTGGGGGAGTTGGAGGAGGAGCAAATGTCTCTGTGAAGATATGAAGAGTTGGATGGGGCATTGTGGGGGCAATAAAAATGCAAACAAAGCACCAGGATTCAGTTCTTTAGGGAAAGAATTGAAAAGCAGGGAAGTTATTTTAAACTTATATAGAACCTTTGATAGACCACACTTAAGAGTGCTGTGCACCGTTCTGGTCTCCATATTATAAAAAAGGATGTAGAGGCACTGGGGAAGGTGCAAAAAAAAGATTTACAAGGATGATACCAGAACTGAGAGCTCATAACTATCAGGAAAGATTAAACAGGCTGGAGCTCTATTCTCTAGAAAAGAGAAGGCTGAAGGGTGACCTGATGGAGGTTTTTAAGATCATGAAGGGGTTTGATAGGGTAGACGTAGAGAAGATGTTTCCACTTGTGGAGAGTCTAAAACTAGAGGCCATAAATATAAGATAGTCACTAATAAATCCAATAGGGAATTCAGGAGAAACTTCTTCACCCAGAGAGTGGTGAGATTGGGAGAAAGGAATAGAAGGATATGCTGATAGGGTGAGATGAAGTAGGGAGAGAGGAGGCTTGTGTGAAGCATAAACATCAGCATAGACCAGTTGGGCCGAATGGCCTGTTTCTATTCTGTAAATTCTATGTAATTTTGAACTACTGCCAACCCGTTTCTTGCCTGAAAAACGGGTGGCCGGCAGTGGGGATTAGGAGAGGCACCTTGTCCAACCCTTGGACACCCTCGGCCTGTCTGATGCAATTTTCAGGCGGGCCTGTAAATGGGTGTACAGCAGGCCTGCCTGAAACAGGTGGGAGGCTGCTTACATATGCAAATCAGGGTCACGCGGCAGGTGTATGGACCCATTTTTAATTTTCAGGTATAAGTGGATGGATCATGTGCAATGCAGGCAGTGAGTGACCTAACCAGCTGTCCTCAAGGGCCGCTCCAAATACAGCTTGGAACATTTTTGTGGGTAGCTTTTGCCAGGGCCAGGAGATACAAGAATACTCTTAGGAACATAGGAACAGGAGTAGGCCATTCAGCCCCTCGTGCCTGCTCCGCCATTTGATAAGATCATGGCTGATCTGTGATCTAACTCCATATACCTGCCTTTGGCCCATATCCCTTAATACCTTTGGTTGCCAAAAAGCTATCTATCTCACATTTAAATTTAGCAATTGAGCTAGTATCAATTGCTGTTTGTGGAAGAGAGTTCCAAACTTCTACCACCCTCTGTGTGTAGAAATGTTTTCTAATCTCGCTCCTGAAGGGTCTGGCTCTAATTTTTAGACTGTGCCCCCTACTCCTAGAATCCCCAACCAGCGGAAATAGTTTCTCTCTATCCACCCTATCCGTTCCCCTTAATATCTTAATATCTTCCTGGCCCTACTTAAATACAGTGGCTTGGTACCAACAATATCAACTTGCATTTATATAGAGCCATAGTAAAACATCACAGGAGCGATTATCAAACAAAAATTTGACACCAAGCCACATAAGGAGATATTAGGACAGGTGACCAAAAGCTTGGTCAGAGAGGTAGGTTTTACGGAGCATCTTAAAGGAGGAGAGAGAGGCGGAGAGGTTTAAGGAGGGAATTCCAGAGCTTAGGGCCCAGGCAGCTGAAGTCACGGCCGCCAATGGTGGAGCGATGAAAATCGGGGGGTGCGCAAGAGGTCAGAATTGGAGGAACGCAGAGATCTCGGAGGGTTGTAGGGCTGGAGGGGGTCACAGAGATAGGGAGGGGGCGAGGGCCACGGAGGGACTTGAACACGAGGATGAGAATTTTAAAATCGAGGTGTTGCCAGACCGGGATCCGAGGTAGGTCAGTGCCACTCACTCCACCCCTCACTTGTACTTCTGCCACCTCACCCCACCCCCTCCCGTTTTAGGGACGACTTCTGACTCACGGACCTCTCAGATTTTCGACCGACCGGTGTGACGAGCTACTGAATGAGTGCTTGCAGCAGCTCGCATAAATTATACTGATGAGGTTTCAGGTCCGGTCCTTCCACCGCTCGCTTCGGTGGGGTTGGCGGGGTGGAGGCCTGGTAAGGGTTTGCCAACCCTCCAGGGTTGTTCTGGAGTCTCCAGGAATTAAAGATTAATCTCCCGGACAGTACTGCGAGCAAAAATCCAGTAGAAAAATCATAGGGGCATTAAAAAAAATTGTGTTTGATTATTTTTTCATTTTCTTTGAACACTTTCATTTATTAGCTGTAAAAATATTGGAGATTGTGGTGGGGGTGGTGGGGTTGAAGAAAGAGCTGGATTGACAGTCGAGAATCATCCAATCGGGTTTTGAAGAATCTGTTCGTTTTCCAATTGGCCGTGGGAAAAGCAGGGCACCGTGAGGATGGACATGTCGGGCAACCAATGGCGGGAGTGTGGGGGCAGGGCGGTTGGAGGCAGGAGGTCATGTGACGAAACCTCCTGGAATACGTCCAGCCAGAGTTGGCAACCCTAAGAGCAAGTGCGGCCGCTCCACCAACTTCATACCCGTTTGTGAACTGAGCTCTGGGTGGTTTGGATCCATGCGGGAGTCCAATTGTTCATGTAACTTTCAGGGACGAGATTGGGGGTAATTTTAACCTAACTTGTCAGGCGGGAAACCCACAGGGTAGGGGATAGGGTTGCCAACTCTGGTTGAATGTATTCCTGGAGGTTTCATCGCATGGCCCTCCTGTCTCCAACCGCTCCCGCCCCCACGTTCCCGCCATTGGTCCCCCGACACGTCCGTCCTCGCGATGCCACACCTTCCCACGGCCAATCGGAAAGCGAGCAGACTCTTCGTTTACCCAGTTGGATGATTCTTGACTGTCAGTCAAACAGCATTTCCCCCTCCCCATCTCTGATATTTTTATAACTGATAAACAGAAGTGTTCAAAGAAAGTGAAAAATACACACTTTTTAACTGCTCCTATGATTTTTGTCCTGGGTCTTTGCTGGCAGCAGTGTCCTGAAGATCAATCTTCAATCCCTGGAGGTTTGGCTGCCCTAACACTGGATCAGGTGGAAAGCTGGTTTTACATCCGACCTAATATTACTCTCCACTGACTTCAACGGGCCAGTTAGGTTAAAATTGCCCTCATTGTCTGATCTGTTGGAAATCCCCTCCTAAATTATTTTTAAGATTAAAAATCTATTAATTGTGAAAATATAAAAGTGCTTAAAATTAACCAGAATGTATCACTTTTAACGTCAAAATTTTCCAGGGCTGTTTGACCCCTCTCCCCCCTCTAGGAAATGCAAACCACCTTCAACATTTGAACCTCCCCTTTAAAGCCTTCACGTTCATATGTTTCATTTTCAATTATAAGTGAAAGCTGTGTTGTGTTTACCTCACCTTAAACCACAAAGAGCATCAAGCAACTACTGTAATTAAAAAAACAGAAAATGCAGGAGAAGCTCAGCGAGTTGGGCAGCATCTGTGGAGAAAGAAACAGAGTTAACGTTTCAGGCCGAAGACCTTTTGTCAGAACCTTCTCCACAGACGCTGCCTCACTCGCTGAGCTCCTCCAGCAATTTCTGTTTTGATTGCGGATTTCCAGCGTCCGCAGTATTTTGCTTTTTGAAGCAACTACTGTACCTGTTTTCACGTGTCAGCTCCTTATAATCACAGCCATTCTTGAAGTGCCAACCTTTTGCGGGGGTGAGGTGGCGGGGGGGTGGGGGGTTTATTTGTTGAGTGGTTGGGTCAGTTTTTTTGGCTAGTTTTCCAGGTTGCCACAGGCTGTAGTTTGGACACCTCTGGCCTGTATTACAGGTTAGGAGTTGCCAACTCTGGTTGGACCTATTCCTGGAGGTTCCATCACACAACCTCCGCCCACCCGGCCATTGGTCACCCGACATGTTCATCATCGCAGCACCCCGCCTTCCCACGGCCAATCGGAAAGCAAACAAACGCTTTGCCAACCACTTGGATGATTCTTGACTCCCAAACAACTTTTTTTTTAAAAAAAAAAATTCCTGCCTCCAATACTTTTATAACTAATAAATGAAAGTGTTAAAAGAAAATCTCACAATGTTTTCTTTAATGCCCCTATGATTTTTCGAGGCAGTGTCCTGGAGTTCAACCTTTAATTCCTGGAGGCTCCAGGGGCAAATCCTGGAGGGTTGGCAACCCCTGGTTACAGGAAGGTGAGAATCGGCTCGTTCAACTCATTCACCCAGTCTGGAAAGTCGGACTTGTGTTGCATTGCGAGTTGCCTAGCGACAGGGAGGGTGGGGGATTCTCCCAGTCACATTATACGGAGACACCATCAACAATTGGGATTTGCAGCACTGGGAGATGCTCCGGGCTGTATTTATATTTATATTTAAAAATGAGATGACATTTTGCAGCAAGTCACTAGGGGAAAAAAAAGTTAATGACGCATGCGCCCAGTGACCTTTCTAGTTTGAAACTGCATGGTAGGAGAGAGAGGGAGGGATAGAGGGAGGGAGGGATAGAGAGAGGGAGGGAGGGATAGAGATAGATAGAGAGAGGGAGGTATAACTACACCAGAGGATGGAATGAGGCAACTCTCTGACTTTCCGAGCGAGTTCACTTGGTGAGGAATTATTAACAGCCCCGAGTTCCCTTCCAAAAGCGGACAAGAAGAAAGGGAGAAGAGAAGAGGGTGAGAGGGACGTCGCCTTGTGTTTAAGTTTAACCGAGCTCAGCAGTTCCACCTCCTGAACAAGCCTGGGGCGGGGGCGGGGGCGGGGGGGGGGAAGAGACACTCTGGTTTGCTGATCAGACTTGACCGGGAACTTTTCTTTTTGTTGTTGGGTCATCTCAAATCCGGCAACCATGAGGAGATGGCCGTGGAGCTGCAAATTGACTCTCCTTCTGGCAACAGGTAAGCAGGACTTAAAGGGCAACAGGATTTAAGGGCAACAGGTGAGCAGAACTTAAAGGGCAACAAGTGAGCAGGACTTAAAGGGCAACAGGTGAGCAGGACTTAAAGGGCAACAAGTAAGTAGGACTTAAGGGCAACAGGATTTAAAGGCCACAGGTGAGCAGAACTTAAGGGCAACAAGTAAGCAGGACTTAAGGGCACTAGGATTTAAAGGGCAACAAGTGAGTGGGATTTAAAGGGCAACAAGTAAGCAGGACTTAAAGGGCAACAGGTGAGCAGGACTTAAAGGGCAACAAGTGAGCGGGATTTAAAGGGCAACAAGTAAGCAGGACTTAAGGGCACTAGGACTTAAAGGGCAACAAGTGAGTGGGATTTAAAGGCGCCCTGTGAGGCTCGAGGCTTCTTCCCCACTATTGTAAGGACACTCTGGCTAAATTTGTGATCGAAAAGAGTGGACTGCTCGATGAATTTTAAGGAACAGGTTCTGTGCAGTTGGCTCTCAAGCGGGACTGGTGTTGAGGGGGTTGGAGAGAGGATAGAGTGCTCTTTTGTGTATCATTTTCAATTGAAAATTTCAAAACTGAGATTGATAGACTTTTGTTTGGCAAGGTTATTAAGGGTTACGGAACCAAGGCGGGTAAATGAAGTTAAGCTACAGATCAGCCACAACCTAATTGAATGGCGGAACAGGCTCGAGGGGCTGAATGGCCTCCTCCTGTTCCTGTGTGACCTGTTCCTGCTACTGTGTTGCCTGTTTCTGTGATTGTGAGGTTGCAGTGAGACCTGTGGCTGCCACCTGATCCTTTAATGTAACTCTAACCCCCGGGGTCATATATTTCCTATTCTGAAAGCCACAGACAGGCCTAGACATGACCCATCTCTGGTTATAAAGTGAGATTGACACTGTGCACCTGGTTATGAAGCTGCTACATCATTACAGGTTACTGATAGTTAATATTTCACATTTCTAGCCCATTAGAAAAAGAATTTAGATTAGGTATTTTTAAAATTCTGGTCCACTGGACTATTTTGTGAATGATTTGATAATCTGTTGCCATGATTATGAAAAGTACAGATTTAAAAAAAAAGAAAGACTTGCATTTATATAGCGCCTTTCAAGCCCTCAGTACGTCCCATAGCACTTTACAACCAATGAAGTACAGTCACTGTTGTAATGTAGGAAATAAGGCAGCCAATTTGTGCACAGCAAGGTCCCACAAATAGCAATGAGATGATGACCATATCATCTGTTTTTAGTGACATTGGTTGAGGGATAAATATTGGCCGGGAGAGAATTCCCCTGCTCTTCTTCGAAATAGTGCCATGGGATCTTTTACATCCATCTGTTTTTTTTATTCGTTCACGGGATGTGGGCATCGCAGGTGGTGTTGTTCCCATGTGCCTGCTGCTCCTGTCCTTCAAGGTGGGAGAGGTCACAAGTTTAGGAGGTGCTGTCGAAGAAGCCTTGGCGAGTTGCTGCAGTGCATCCTGTGGATGGTACACACTGCAGCCACGGTGCGCCGGTGGTGAAGGGAGTGAATGTTTAGGGTGGTGGATGGGGTGCCAATCAAGCGGGCTGCTTTGTCCTGGATGGTGTCGAGCTTCTTGAGTGTTGTTGGAGCTGCACTCATCCAGGCAAGTGGAGAGTATTCCATCACACTCCTGACTTGTGCCTTGCAGATGGTGGAAAGGCTTTGGGGAGTCAGGAGGTGAGTCACTCTCCGCAGAATACCCAGCCTCTGACCTGCTCTTGTAGCCACAGTATTTATGTGGCTGGTCCAGTTTAGTTTCTGGTCAGTGGTGACCCCCCAGGATGTTGATTGTGGGGGATTCGGCGATGGTAATGCCGTTGAATGTCAAGGGGAGGTGGTTAGACACTCTCTTGTTGGAGATGGTCATTGCCTGGCACTTGTCTGGCTCGAATGTTACTTGCCACTTATCAGTCCAAACCTGGATGTTGTCCAGGTCTTGCTGCATGTGGGCACGGACTGCTTCATTATCTGAGGGGTTGCGAATGGAACTGAACATTGTGCAATCATCAGTGAACATCCCCATTTCTGACCTTATGATGGAGGGAAGGTCATTGATGAAGCAGCTGAAGATGGTTGGGCCAAGGACGCTGCCCTGAGGAACTCCTGCAGCAATGCCCTGGGGCTGAGATGATTGGCCTCCAACAATCACTACCATCTTCCTTTGTGCTAGGTATGACTCCAGCCACTGGAGAGTTTTCCCCCTGATTCCCATTGACTTCAATTTTACTAGGGCTCCTTGGTGCCACACTCGGTCAAATGCTGCTTTGATGTCAAAGGCAGTCACTCTTACCTCACCTCTGGAATTCAGCTCTTTTGTCCATGTTTGGACCAAGGCTGTAATGAGGTCTGGAGCCGAGTGGTCCTGGCGGAACCCAAACTGAGCATTGATGAGCAGGTTATTGGTGAGTAAGTGCCGCTTGATAGCACTGTCGACGACACCTTCCATCACTTTGCTGATGATTGAGAGTAGACTGATGGGGCGGTAATTGGCCGGATTGCATTTGTCCTGCTTTTTGTGGACAGGACATACCCAGGCAATTTTCCACATTGTCGGGTGGATGCCAGTGTTGTAGCTGTACTGGAACAGTTTGGCTAGAGGCGTGGCTAGTTCTGGAGCACAAGTCTTCAGCATTACAGCCGGGATGTTGTCGGGGCCCATAGCCTTTGCTGTATCCAGTGCACTCAGCCGTTTCTTGATATCACGTGGAGTGAATCGAATTGGCTGAAGACTGGCTTTTGTGATGGTGGGGATATCGGGAGGAGGCCGAGATGGATCATCTACTCATTTAACTGCTCATCCGAAAGATGGCACCTCCTACAGTGCAGCATTCCCTCAGAGCTGGCACTGGGAGCGTCAGCCTGGATTTTGTGCTCAAACCTCTGGAGTGGGACTTGAACCCACAATCTTCTGACTCAGAGGTGAGAGTGCTGCCCACTGAGCCACGGCTGACAAGGCAGATGTGAGATTATAGGGTAAATTCACCAATGCTGCAGTTCCAGCGGGGAACGTTAGTTAAAGGTGGGCTACAATGCTATGGCCCAATTCTTTGTCACTCAATCCACACTGCTGAGGTTATAGGATCAACAAATTTGTCCTTTATATTGCAAAGAGGCTGATTGGCCCACCTATCTAATCCTTCCATGGGAATCTACAATTCCTCACCTCCAATCACAGCATATGACTGAGATTTGATTGATTTCAGTGTATTTTGCCTCCACTGTCCTTCCTGAAAGACCATTCAAGGTATTGATCACTGTGTGTGTGGGGAAGTCCTGAGAAATGTCCTGAACTTGCCTTTTGCTGGTATGCACCTGCGTCCTTTCTGTGTATAGTCATGGTTTAACTTAAAATAGCATTCTGGATATACCTTTTCTATTCTGTTTAGTATCTTGTGTACTTCAATAAGGTCCCCTCCATATTTGTCTCCTTTCACAGCTAATGACTCCTAATTTCTCTCACTCTTCCTCATAAATCAACAACTTGCATTTATATAGAGCCTTTAACGTAGTAAAACATCTCAAGGCACTTCACGAGCATTATCAGACAAGATTTGACACTGAGCCACATAAGGAGATATCAGGACAGGCAAAGAGGTAGGTTTTAAGGAGCGTCATTAAGGAGGAGAGAGAGGTGGAGAGGCGAAGAGGTTTGGGGAGGGAATTCCAGAGTTTAGGGCCTCGGCAGCTGAAGGCACGGCCACCATTGGTGGAGTGATGGAAATCGGTGACGAACAAGAGGCCGGAATTGGAGGAGCGCAGAGATCTCGGAGGGTTGGAGGGAGTTTACAGCGATAGGAAGGGGCGAGGCCATAAACTAAAAAACCATCCTTGTGGCTCTTTTCTGAACTGACTGCTAGGCTTAAATGTTTCTCTTGTCACTTGGTGATCAGAACTGAGTGCAGTGCTTCAAGTGCAGTTTGACCCGAGCACCGTACAGCTTCAGCATGGCTGCCTCGGACTTGTGCTCTGATTTGACAATGTAGCTCAGCATTCTATTGGCTTTATGAGATTGCTACTCAACAATGTCTGGACATGCTAAATATTGAGTCTACTATCGCTCTCCTATCTCTCTTAGCCTCTCCCCATGGTAGTTCATCATTCATTGAATAGGCATGTCTCCCGTTCGTTCTTCCGATGTGCTGCACTTATTCCGATTGACTTCCATCTGCCCACTCGCAAATTTTGTTTGGGTCCTTCTGTAGTTTCTTTGTTGCTTCATCAGGTGATTACGTGGAGAGACTGGAGAAGCTGGGATTGCTCTCCTGAGAGCAGAGAAGGTTAAGGGGAGATTTAATAGAGGTGCTCAAAATTATGAGGGGTTTTGATAGAATACACAGGGAGAAACTGTTTCCACTGGCAGGGGGGTCGGTAACCAGAGGACACACATTTAAGGTTATTGGCAAAAGAACCAGAGGGGAGATGCGGAGACATTTTTTTGCACAGCGAGTTGTTCTGATCTGGAATGCACTGCCTGAAAGGGCGGTGGAAGCAGATTCAATAGTAACTTTCAAAAGGGGAATTGGATAAATACCAGAAAAGGAAAAATTTGCAGGGCTACGGGGAAAGAGCAGGAAAGTGGGACTAATTGGATAGCTCTTTCAAAGAGCCGGCACAGGCACAATGGGCCGAATGGCCTCCTTCTGTGCTGTTTGATTCGATGACTGCCCCGTCGACAGCTTAACATCACCTGAAAATTTGACCCACTTGCACCTTGTCCTGAATTCAGATTATTTATGTGCATTAAGAATAATAAGTGCCCTAATGCCAGCCCCTGAGCACTCTACTCCATACACTTCCTCAGCATGTCAGTCCTTTCTTTCAGCCTATCGCTTACACAGACCCAGGCTCTATCACAGGTACTCAATGTCTTAAGTTGGCGTAGCGAGCAGCCTTTCATGCGGAACCTTATCAAAAACTTCTGGAAGCTTAGGTCCACTGCTATCTCGTCTTTGTCGTGTCCTGATTCGAAGACTCGGTCTCAGCCGAGAGGTGCGTCCGGTTTTACATAGAATTTACAGCACAGAAACGGGCCATTCGGCCCCAACTGGTCTATGCCGGTGTTTATGCTCCGCACGAGCCTCCATCAAACCCCATCAGCGTATCCTTCTATTCCTTTCTCCCTCATGTGCTTATACACTTCCCCTCAAATGCATCAATTTCTTCTTGTTGTTCTTTTCAGAAGTTGGATACAACTGAGTGGCTTGCTAGGCCACTTT
Organism: Heptranchias perlo; assembly: GCF_035084215.1. NCBI lineage: Eukaryota > Metazoa > Chordata > Chondrichthyes > Hexanchiformes > Hexanchidae > Heptranchias > Heptranchias perlo. Next base: position 195,088,695 of record NC_090325.1, on the reverse strand, counting down.
GGAGGGCAGTTAAGAGTCAACCACTTTGGTTGGGCTTCTCTTAGTCAGATTTCACAATGAGAATAAAATGTGTCCTGAGTAAAATTTCTTCCCCCTCTGAACTCTGAGATGATGCCGTCTAATTGTAATATCTCCTGGCTGAGATCCCAAACTCAGTTGAACCAGAGAACTCCTGCTTAGTACCATACAGCACTTGACAACTGGATAGCCTTCTGGGATGTGAGTGCGTCATTTCGACTGGCTAACCTTGTAAACAAGTACAGAGTCTTTGTGTGTTTTTTTTAATCATTGCAATGTGCCTCATTTGTGTGTAATACATTTAAAGTATAAATGTACAGTGCCTTTTTTGGATACAAGTTTGTTTTTTCTATGAGAAGTTCTTTCAAATGTATAATGAGGGGACTTCAAAGAGCCTTGTAGGTAGGGGGCACAGAGAATTATTCATTATGGACGAGAGGGACAATGTGCCCTCCCTATCCAACGATAACTCAAGTAAAATTCATGACTTTGACATGAATGAGATGGAAGTCCTGGAACAAATAAATCTACTGAGTACCAAGAGAGACAAGGCATGAGATTTCTGAGGCAATGATAATCGTCGAGGGGAGCAAATGAACAGGACAGGATTCAAAACAGACTGACGGATACCCGTTCTCAAAATGCGTGACTGCATAGACCGGAGACCCGCCCGTCTTTCATCACCAATGCAAACAATTATTGGTAAATTTGAGGATTACCTCTATGACTATCGAGTAAACAGAGGCTGACGTGGACTCGGAATGGGGTAGATCTCACCAGACCAGCCTCCTGGCTGCTTTTGAGGAAGTGGCGTAGGAACATAAGAACAGGAGGAGGCCATTCAGCCCCTCGAGCCTGTTCCACCATTCAGTTAGATCGCAGCTGATCTGTATCTTAACTCCATCTACCCGCCTTAGTTCCATAACCCTTAATACCCTTGCCTATCAAAAATCTATCAATCTCCGTTTTGAAATTTTCAATTGACCCCCAGCCTCAACAGCTTTTTGGGGGAGAGAGTTCCAGATTTCCACTCCCCTTTGTGTGAAGAAGTGCTTCCTGACATCACCCCTGAACGGCCTGGCTCTAATTTTAAGGTTCTGCCCCCCCTTGTTCTGGACTCTCCCACCAGAGGAAATAGTTTCTCTCTATCGACCCTATTAACTCCTTTAATCATCTGAAACACTTCAATTAGATCACCCCTTAATCTTAATCCAGGTGGACAGTGGAAAGCTCTATGATATGGTAATGCTTTTCCCAAAAGTACTTCAAAAAAGTTCTGTACTAAAGGGCCAATGATGTTAATTGGACTTTTGAGCTCACTGTTCACTTCACACTATATTTGGGGTGCACTTTGCTGAGGGAGTGCTGCACTGTAGGAGGTGAGATGTTAAACTGAGGTCTGCCCTCTCAGGTGGGTGTAAAAGATCCCATGGCACTATTTAACAATGAGTGGGGAAGTTCATCTGGTGTCCAGGTCAACATTTATACTTTGGTACTTTCCTGTTTTTATTAGTCACTAATAAAATGATGCAAAACCTCTCTGTCCGTCCGTCTCTCTGTCTCTGTCCGTCCGTCTCTCTGTCTCTGTCCGTCCGTCTCTCTGTCTCTGTCCGTCCGTCTCTCTGTCTCTGTCCGTCCGTCCCTCTGTCTCTGTCCGTCCGTCCCTCTGTCTCTGTCCGTCCGTCTCTCTGTCTCTGTCCGTCCGTCTCTCTGTCTCTGTCCGTCCGTCTCTCTGTCTCTGTCCGTCCGTCTCTCTGTCTCTGTCCGTCCGTCTCTCTGTCTCTGTCCGTCCGTCTCTCTGTCTCTGTCCGTCCGTCTCTCTGTCTCTGTCCGTCCGTCTCTCTGTCTCTGTCCGTCCGTCTCTCTGTCTCTGTCCGTCCGTCTCTCTGTCTCTGTCCGTCCGTCTCTCTGTCTCTGTCCGTCCGTCTCTCTGTCTCTGTCCGTCCGTCTCTCTGTCTCTGTCCGTCCGTCTCTCTGTCTCTGTCCGTCCGTCTCTCTGTCTCTGTCCGTCCGTCTCTCTGTCTCTGTCCGTCCGTCTCTCTGTCTCTGTCCGTCCGTCTCTCTGTCTCTGTCCGTCCGTCTCTCTGTCTCTGTCCGTCCGTCTCTCTGTCTCTGTCCGTCCGTCTCTCTGTCTCTGTCCGTCCGTCTCTCTGTCTCTGTCCGTCCGTCTCTCTGTCTCTGTCCGTCCGTCTCTCTGTCTCTGTCCGTCCGTCTCTCTGTCTCTGTCCGTCCGTCTCTCTGTCTCTGTCCGTCCGTCTCTCTGTCTCTGTCCGTCCGTCTCTCTGTCTCTGTCCGTCCGTCCCTCTGTCTCTGTCCGTCCGTCCCTCTGTCTCTGTCCGTCCGTCCCTCTGTCTCTGTCCGTCCGTCCCTCTGTCTCTGTCCGTCCGTCCCTCTGTCTCTGTCCGTCCGTCCCTCTGTCTCTGTCCGTCCGTCTCTCTGTCTCTGTCCGTCCGTCCCTCTGTCTCTGTCCGTCCGTCCCTCTGTCTCTGTCCGTCCGTCCCTCTGTCTCTGTCCGTCCGTCCCTCTGTCTCTGTCCGTCCGTCCCTCTGTCTCTGTCCGTCCGTCCCTCTGTCTCTGTCCGTCCGTCCCTCTGTCTCTGTCCGTCCGTCCCTCTGTCTCTGTCCGTCCGTCCCTCTGTCTCTGTCCGTCCGTCCCTCTGTCTCTGTCCGTCCGTCCCTCTGTCTCTGTCCGTCCGTCCCTCTGTCTCTGTCCGTCCGTCCCTCTGTCTCTGTCCGTCCGTCCCTCTGTCTCTGTCCGTCCGTCCCTCTGTCTCTGTCCGTCCGTCCCTCTGTCTCTGTCCGTCCGTCCCTCTGTCTCTGTCCGTCCGTCCCTCTGTCTCTGTCCGTCCGTCCCTCTGTCTCTGTCCGTCCGTCCCTCTGTCTCTGTCCGTCCGTCCCTCTGTCTCTGTCCGTCCGTCCCTCTGTCTCTGTCCGTCCGTCCCTCTGTCTCTGTCCGTCCGTCCCTCTGTCTCTGTCCGTCCGTCCCTCTGTCTCTGTCCGTCCGTCCCTCTGTCTCTGTCCGTCCGTCCCTCTGTCTCTGTCCGTCCGTCTCTCTGTCTCTGTCCGTCCGTCCCTCTGTCTCTGTCCGTCCGTCCCTCTGTCTCTGTCCGTCCGTCTCTCTGTCTCTGTCCGTCCGTCTCTCTGTCTCTGTCCGTCCGTCTCTCTGTCTCTGTCCGTCCGTCTCTCTGTCTCTGTCCGTCCGTCCCTCTGTCTCTGTCCGTCCGTCCCTCTGTCTCTGTCCGTCCGTCCCTCTGTCTCTGTCCGTCCGTCCCTCTGTCTCTGTCCGTCCGTCTCTCTGTCTCTGTCCGTCCGTCTCTCTGTCTCTGTCCGTCCGTCCCTCTGTCTCTGTCCGTCCGTCTCTCTGTCTCTGTCCGTCCGTCCCTCTGTCTCTGTCCGTCCGTCCCTCTGTCTCTGTCCGTCCGTCTCTCTGTCTCTGTCCGTCCGTCTCTCTGTCTCTGTCCGTCCGTCCCTCTGTCTCTGTCCGTCCGTCTCTCTGTCTCTGTCCGTCCGTCTCTCTGTCTCTGTCCGTCCGTCCCTCTGTCTCTGTCCGTCCGTCCCTCTGTCTCTGTCCGTCCGTCTCTCTGTCTCTGTCCGTCCGTCTCTCTGTCTCTGTCCGTCCGTCTCTCTGTCTCTGTCCGTCCGTCCCTCTGTCTCTGTCCGTCCGTCCCTCTGTCTCTGTCCGTCCGTCTCTCTGTCTCTGTCCGTCCGTCTCTCTGTCTCTGTCCGTCCGTCCCTCTGTCTCTGTCCGTCCGTCTCTCTGTCTCTGTCCGTCCGTCTCTCTGTCTCTGTCCGTCCGTCTCTCTGTCTCTGTCCGTCCGTCTCTCTGTCTCTGTCCGTCCGTCCCTCTGTCTCTGTCCGTCCGTCCCTCTGTCTCTGTCCGTCCGTCCCTCTGTCTCTGTCCGTCCGTCTCTCTGTCTCTGTCCGTCCGTCTCTCTGTCTCTGTCCGTCCGTCCCTCTGTCTCTCCGTCCGTCCGTCCCTCTGTCTCTCCGTCCGTCCGTCCCTCTGTCTCTCCGTCCGTCCGTCTCTCTGTCTCTGTCCGTCCGTCTCTCTGTCTCTCCGTCCGTCCGTCTCTCTGTCTCTCCGTCCGTCCGTCTCTCTGTCTCTCCGTCCGTCCGTCTCTCTGTCCGTCCGTCCGTCCGTCTCTCTGTCCGTCCGTCCGTCCGTCTCTCTGTCCGTCCGTCCGTCCGTCTCTCCGTCCGTCCGTCCCTCTGTCTCTCCGTCCGTCCGTCCCTCTGTCTCTCCGTCCGTCCGTCCCTCTGTCTCTCCGTCCGTCCGTCCCTCTGTCTCTCCGTCCGTCCGTCTCTCTGTCTCTCCGTCCGTCCGTCTCTCTGTCTCTCCGTCCGTCCGTCTCTCTGTCTCTCCGTCCGTCCGTCTCTCTGTCTCTCCGTCCGTCCGTCTCTCTGTCTCTCCGTCCGTCCGTCTCTCTGTCTCTCCGTCCGTCCGTCTCTCTGTCTCTCCGTCCGTCCGTCTCTCTGTCTCTCCGTCCGTCCGTCTCTCTGTCTCTCCGTCCGTCCGTCTCTCTGTCTCTCCGTCCGTCCGTCTCTCTGTCCGTCCGTCCGTCCGTCTCTCCGTCCGTCCGTCCGTCTCTCCGTCCGTCCGTCCGTCTCTCTGTCCGTCCGTCCGTCCGTCCGTCCGTCCCTCTGTCTCTCCGTCCGTCCGTCCCTCTGTCTCTCCGTCCGTCCGTCCCTCTGTCTCTCCGTCCGTCCGTCCCTCTGTCTCTCTGTCCGTCCGTCCCTCTGTCTCTCTGTCCGTCCGTCCCTCTGTCTCTCTGTCCGTCCGTCCCTCTGTCTCTCTGTCCGTCCGTCCCTCTGTCTCTCTGTCCGTCCGTCCCTCTGTCTCTCTGTCCGTCCGTCCCTCTGTCTCTCTGTCCGTCCGTCCCTCTGTCTCTCTGTCCGTCCGTCCCTCTGTCTCTCTGTCCGTCCGTCCCTCTGTCTCTCTGTCCGTCCGTCCCTCTGTCTCTCTGTCCGTCCGTCCCTCTGTCTCTGTCTCTCTGTCCGTCCGTCCCTCTGTCTCTGTCCGTCCGTCCCTCTGTGTCAGCCTTGCCTCAGTGGTCCAGAGCTCCAGTTAGAGGCACCTTCCTGTTTGTGATTTTTTTTTTTAGGTGACTATTTTATATTTATTTTTTGGGATTGTATATAATGGGTGAGTGATGAACTGTCATGGTGGCTGCACCCCCAAAAATGTGTTTTGGTAGAATGTGCATGTCTAGAATTTGGATGGAATGTTATCAGGAAGAAAGTCGTACCTGGGAGAGAGGTTTTGCATCGTGTTATTAGTGACTAATAAAAGTAGAAAATTACCAAGGTAAAACTCAGACTTAATATGGAGAAAGAAGAAAATTAACCAGCTCATTTCAGACAGATTTGGCAGTCATGATGTAGATGACAGACATCCAAAATAAAATTAGAAAGGTGTGTTTAACCCAGACTTGTATACTTTTAAAAAGGCGATAAGTGAACATTGATCACCATTCACTGAAATGGCCAATGGGTTTCTTTTAGCTTGAAGTGTGAACTTGGCTGATTTGATAGAACTCTTGTCTTTGACTCAAAGTTATGGGTTCAAGTCCCACTCCAGAACTTGAGCCTATAATCTAAGGCTGACACTCTCAGTGCAGTACTGAGGGAGTGCTACACTGTTGGAAGTGCTGTCTTTTGGATGAGACGCTAAACTGAGGCCCTGTGTGCCTGTTCCGCAAATAGTGCAGTGATCTTTTATATCCACTAGAAGAGATGGGAATTCCCTTGCTGTCCTGGCCAACTTTCCCTCAAACAGTACCACCAAAAATCAGATTACCTGGTAATTCATTAATTTACCGTTTGTGGGACCTCACTGAGTACAATCGGCTGTCTAAATAACAATAGTATCATAGGTACAGCACAGGAGAAGGCCATTCGGCTCATCATGCCTGTGCTGGCTCTTTAAAAGAGCTATCCAATTGGTCCCACTCCCGCTTTGGGAGACCAAAACAAGCGGCCATAAATATAAGGTAGTCACTAATAAATCCAATAGGGAATTCAGGAGAAACTTCTTTACCCAGAGAGTGGTGAGAATGTGGAACTCGCTACCACAAGGAGTGGTTGAGGCGAATAGTATAGATACATTTAAGAGGAAGCTGGATAAACACATGAGGGAGAAAGGAATAGAAGGATATGTTGATGGGGTGAGATGAAGTAGGGAGGGAGGAGGCTCGTGTGGAGCATAAACACCAGCACAGACCAGTGGGGCAGAATGGCCTGTTTCTGTGCTGTTAATTCTATATAATTTTACCGAAGCCAACAAATGTGTGGCTTTTGTGTATAATTGGAAACTAAAATATATCTTTTGCTTGGATAGGTTTTGCCTGGTGTAACCGTACAGCTGTTGATGTGAATTCTACCGGTACAAAGGAATACAATGCATATTTATGTTTACAAGGAGAGCAAATAAACTGCACAGGTAAGAAAAGAGAGTCTGAAGAGTATTTTATGCAATGCAATGTAATGTAACCATGGCAATAATGTTTGTGTGATGTGGACAGATTTTACAAGTCCTTGATTGTGTTACTTATATCCCTTCAGTATAGAAGATTAAGGGGTGATCTAATTGAAGTGTTTAAGATGATTAAAGAATTCGATAGGGTAGATAGAGAGAAACTATTTCCTCTGGTGGGGGGGAGTCCAGAACAAGGGGGCATGACCTTAAAATTAGAGCTAGGCCGTTCAGGGGTGATGTCAGGAAGCACTTCTTCACACAAAGGGGAGTGGAAATCTGGAACTCTCTCCCCCAAAACGTTGTTGAGGCTGGGGGTCAATTGAAAATTTCAAAACTGAGATTGATAGATTTTTGTTGGGTAAGGGGTATTAAGGGTTACGGAACCAAGGTGAGTAAACAGAGTTAAGATACAGATCAGCCACGATCTAATTGAATGGCAGAACAGGCTCGAGGGGCTGAATGGCCTCCTCCTGTACCTATGTTCCTATATAATTCTTGATCTGGTAAATTGAACAATGACCACAGGTCACCCTGGAGTTCTCATTCCAGCCAAATACCTGAGAAGTGTAAACTGTAGTTCGAGAGAAGCCTGGTAATGTATTAAAATAAATGATTTCCTTGTTTAATTTCCATGAGTGTTCTGCTTGTGGGGTTATGCGCAAAAATGGTCCCTTCAAACCCCAACTCAAAGCCTTTCTCATGACTGCAACAGATGAGTTGAGGTGGGAGCTATTCAGGAAAAGCGGTCTTGCACTGACAACAACTTGCATTTATACAGCGCCTTTAACGTAGTAAAACATCCCAAGGTGCTTCACAGGAGCGATTATCAGACACAATCTGACACTGAGCCACATAAGGAGATATTAGGACAGGTGACCAAAAGCTTGGTCAAAGAGGTAGGTTTTAAGGAGAGAGGGGTAAGGAGGCAGAGAGGTTTAGGGAGGGAACTCCAGAGCTTAGGGCCCAGGCAGCTGAAGGCACGGCCGCCAATGGTGGAGTGATGAAAATCGGGGATGCGCATAAGGCCAGAATTGGAGGAGCGCAGAGATCTCGGCAGGTTGTAGGGCCGGAGGAGGTTACAGAGATAGGGAGGGGGGCGAGGCCATGGAGGAATTTGAAAACAAGGATGAGAATTTTAAAATCCAGGTGTTGCCAGACCGGGAGCCAATGTAGGCCAGCGAGCACAGGGGATGATGGGTGAACGAGACTTGGTGCGAGTGAGGATACAGGGAGCAGAGCTGAAGTTTACGGAGTGAAGAGAAGCAACCGATCTGCAGGTTGGGAATAAAGTAAAGCAGAGGGCGTCTCTGCCACTCTTAGTTGGAATACTTCTAGCAATGCTGCTCTGCCCATCCAATCAAGATCTGGGAGTCTGATTTTTAAAAATGAATGTTTAAACTAATTGGGAAAGAATGAAAGACTTTCACAACCTCAGGACGTCCCAAAATGCTTCACAGCCAATGAAATACTTCTGAAGTGTGGTCACTGTTGTAATGTAGGAAATGCAGCAGCCAATTTGCGCACAGCAAGATCCCGTAAACAGCAATGAGATAATGACCAGATAATCTGTTTTGAGATTTTGGTTGAGGGATAAATATTGACCAGGACACCGGGGAGAACTCCCCTGCTCTTCTTCGAAATAGTGCCATGGGATCTTTTACGTCCACCTGAGAGGGCAGACGGGGCCTCGGTTTAACGTCTCATCCAAAAGACAGCACCTCTGACAGTGCAGCTCTCCCTCAGTACTGCACTGGGAGTGTCGGCCTAGATTTTGTGCTCAAGTCTATGGAGTGGGACTTGAACCCACGACCTTCTGACTCAGAAGCGAGAGTGCTGCCCACTGAGCCACGGCTGACACTACATGGGGTGAAATTGAACATGGGCGAGGGAGGCAAAATGGCCTGAATCACATCGGCCGCTCGTTAAATGCTCTGCCCGATATTCAATTCCGTTGACTCCAATAGAACCGAGTATCGAACGTGTGGTTATAACGAGCGGCCGATGCAATCTCCTCCTGTTTTGCCTCCCCTGCCCATGTCCAATTTCATCCCCATTGTCTTTTTCATCCAGCTGTGCGAGTGCCAGTAAAGGTGATGGTTCCTTTGTGCTTTTGGGTTTTGAGATCTGATATGCTGATAGGGTGAGATGAAGTAGGGAGGGAGGAGGCTCGCGTGGAGCATAAACACCGGCATAGACCTGTTGGGCCGAATGGCCTATTTCTGTGCTGTAAAATTCTATGTAATCTGGCTGGTCTGTGCTAATCATGCGGTGTCAACACTCAAACGCTCAGCAGCAACCAGTCAGAAAGCCAGAAAGGACACTTCGTCCATTGATGCATTCGTCCATTGATGCATTCGTCCATTGATGCATTCGTCCATTGATGCATTCGTCCATTGATGCATTCGTCCATTGATGCATTCGTCCATTGATGCATTCGTCCATTGATGCATTCGTCCATTGATGCATTCGTCCATTGATGCATTCGTCCATTGATGCATTCGTCCATTGATGCATTCGTCCATTGATGCATTCGTCCATTGATGCATTCGTCCGTTCTTTTGACGCGTTTGTTCATTGATGCATTCAATGATGCATTCAATCATGGTTTCATTGATTCAATCATGGTTTCATTCATCCAATGATGCATTCAGACACAGATATTTCTAATAGTATGATTACATTTGCCGTAGATAAGTATTTTGATAATTACCTGTATTAAATAACATCTGGTAACATTATAGCGTAAGAATCCCTCCTGTTAATTATCGGAGTGACACTGCACTTGTTCGCTCACAGGCAGTGGTTAAAAATGTGCTAATGAAAACGTCCAGTTTTCCTCCGTGTGGTGATAGCAGCAGAGTGTAGTTTGAAACCACTATCTTGGCGCTATTTTACGCTGATTCCACACCGTGTGAAAAATCTCGAGTAGTTTGCTAACGGCAGTAAGGCTAAATGGAATATGTTTTTTGGAATTCAATGCAATGTCTCCACAACAATTAATTCATGTGGTGCGAGGTTATATATAATCGTGGTTGTATTGTTGCATTTGGTTCATCAAGAACAGCTCAGAAAACATGTTGTTTAAAAACTTTGGAGAGGCTGGACCTGGGAAAAAAAGAAAATTATTTTATATGAAGAAACTACTGAATCTATGTTTTGTGTAATGATCTATTTAATCTGGTACTGATTTGAGCATTGGTAAAGTAACTCCCCAATGATGAAGCTATGAACCCTGCCAAGGAGGGATAGTTGATGTGCAGTGTAATAACTGGTGGCTTTAATCTTCACCTGTTTCCTTCTAAAACCATTAATTAAAATCAAAGGAATCCTTTTAATGTATTTTGATAGTGTAACATGCTGTTAATCAACTATAATTTATCACTCAAAAATGCAGTGATTAAATGTCATAACCATGCCAAAGGCTTAATGCTTATTGTATCCTCCAGCTATCCTGGCCACCGAGATTCCCCACGACACTTGCAAAAAGCAGAAACGCTCCCGAGACAGAATAAAACCACTCCACAAACTCTGTCTATCGTAGTAAAATAAAAAATGAGGAAATCTAGACTTTTATAAAATAAAAACAGGAAATGCTGGAAATACTCGGCAAGTCAGGCAGCATCTGTGGAAAGAGGAACAGAGTTAACATTTCAGGTCGATGACCTGTCGTCAGAACTGGAAGAAGTTAAAGGATAATATGATCAGGTTAGAAGGATCCCTCGTGAAATTAGTTGGGCCGTCTCACCTCGGTTCCTAGTGTGTGCAAGACCACAGCACACGGTTGCTTGTAACTTAAACCGTGTCAGCCTCACCTCGGAGTCAGAGGTCGTGGGTTCGAGTCCCACTCCAGAGACTCGAGCACAAAATCTAGGCTGACACTTCTGAGGGAATACTGTGCACTGTTGGAGGTGCTGTCTTTTAGATCAGACCTTAAACCTGCTCTCCTCAGGTGGACGTAAAAGATCCCATGTCACTATTTCAATGAAGAGCAGGGGAGTTCTCCCCCAGTGTCCCGGCCAATATTTATCCCTCAACCAACATCGCTGTATTTAAAAATAAAATTATCTGGTCATTATCACATTGCTGTTTGTGGGAGCTTGCTGTGTGCAAATTGGCTGCTGTATTTCCTACATTACAACAGCGACTATGCTTTAAAAGTACTTTATTGGCTTCCTGAATCGTGAAAGGCGCTATATAAATGCAAGTCTTTTTTTTAACACAAATTGACCATCTTGTTGGGAGAGACCACAAGGATGGTTGGTTGTGGGAAATGAAAAGCTTCACACCGGTGCAGTAACAGTTGGGTTAAAGGCTCACTGTTGCACCAGAGTAGAGCTATTTTTTACTGCCTCTGGCTTATGCTAAACTTAGCCTGGTTGTACTTGATATTGATGCTTGGAGCCAAAAATAGGAAACTCGTCCATTTACAACACTGACATCCCTTACTTAGAACAAAAAAAAATAAAAGAATAAAAGATTGTTAATTTCCGGTGCGATGGTAATAATGTCCTGCTCAATCTTTTTAGTTTATGATGTTCTCTGAAATTGCACTTACTGCCTTGTAATTGGCACCACCTGTTATTATTCTCCAGATAATCGACACTGATGATGATTATGAAGGGGTTTGTTTGATAGTGAAGATGTTTCCACTTGTGGGGAGTCCAAAACTAGGGGCCATAAATATAAGATAGTCACTAATAAATCCAATAGGGAATTCAGGAGAAACTTCTTTACCCAGAGAGTGGTGAGAATGTGGAACTCGCTCCCACAAGGAGTAGTTGAGGCGAATAGTATAGATACATTTAAGGGGAAGCTGGATAAACACATGAGGGAGAAAGGAATAGAAGGACATGCTGATAGGGTGAGATGAGGAGGCTCGTGTGGAGCATTAACACCAGCATAGACCAGTTGGGCCGAATGGCCTGTTTCTGTGCTGTAGATTCGATGTAATTCTATATTTCTGTTGATCTGCTGCAAGTTATTTATCAATAAACACTGTGATTGTCAGAATTAGTAGTTCCCCTGTGTGAATGCGTCAGTGACGTGAAATGCACTGACAGTTTGAGTCTGCCCAAGGAACTGAATCGAATCAGCTCACGAGCGCCAGAATATAAGATCAGAAAAAAACATGTGGAGAGGTCGGACTGGTATAGAATGAGAAAATACTGCTTCTGTCCCAAACCACGTGAGGTCTACCCTGCCATGTGAGGCCTACCCTGCCATGTACTCTACCCCCACTGACTTAAATCTCGTACGGATAATGAAGCAAACCTCCAACATCTCCGTCCATCCCAACATCACTACTGTTCAACCCTGATCTCCACAGACAACCCACCCCCTGTTACCCCAGCCACAGCAGCACAGGAACCAAGGAATTTTTTAAAAATTCATTCTCTGGATGTGGGCGTCGCTGGCGAGGCCGGCATTTATTGCCCGTCCCTAGTTGCCCCTTGAGAAGGTGGTGGTGAGCCGCATTCTTGAACCGCTGCAGTCCGTGTGGTGAAGGTTCTCCCACAGTGCTGTTAGACAGGGAGTTCCAGGATTTTGACCCAGCGACGATGAAGGAACGGCCGATATATCTCCAAGTCAGGATGGTGTGTGATTTGGAGGTGGTGTTGTTCCCATGCACCCGCTGCCCTTGTCCTTCTAGGTGGTGGAGGTCGCGGGTTTGGGAGGTTCCAAAGAGTGTTTAATTATCTCGGTCTGTACCTGGCCTATAACCTCCGTATCCAACCCTTCAACCTCTATCCATTCCCAAATCAGGTATTCCTCGGAGAAGTTAACAGACTCCGCCTCAGCTACTTTTGCTGGGAGTCTGTCCCACATACCCCACTGCTCTGTAGGGTTTATTTTTTTTCCAAACTGTAGTCCTGTTTGAAGCTGGCTAATTTTGATCCTATGGCCTTTAATTCTGTATTCACAGACCAGGACAAATAACCTGAAAAGGAAACATAATTGAGAAGAGTGGGGGGGAATATCACATAGAATTTTACGACTGTCCAGCCCAACTTGTCTCTGCCGGTGTTTACGCTCTGTGTGAGCCTCTTCCCACCTTACTTCATCTCGCACTAAATGGCTAGCTCTTTCAGAGGGTCAGTACAGGTGCGATGGGCTGAATGGCCCCGTTCTGTACTGTAAAATTGTATGATTCGAAAAGCACCCCTCTTTTCCCCCCCCCCCCGCGGCCCCCCCCCGGTTACCTTACTCCACCTGTTTAACTGGCCTGAATCTCTTCGAATATTTTTAACCTCTCTCTCCTATTTATCTCTTGGTGCTGCCAGCACATTTAAAAATATCACAAAAAGAAAGCAGATGCCCAGAATGATTTTATAATTGTAATTATAGCCTTGATGTTTAGATGACAATTATAAACTGCAGAAAGCACTGAAAGCTTTGTTCTTGTGTTAACGATGTTATTTGAACTCCTCCATCAGATTACTGCTTTGTGGTCACTCTCAGGCCTCCATTAATTTTTTTTTTAACAATTTTTATTAATTTTCAACATTCCTGCTGCTGCCTTCTGTGCGGGTTTCCATTAATTTCAAAGCAGGCAGCTTCCCGACGCTCCCACACACCAGAAGCCTGACTGTGTTTCACCGGGAGATCCTCGGACGGCAGATGCAGTAGGTCGATAATCGATGTCTGTTGCTGTGGTGGTCTCCAGGTAAACCTCAGTTAGAGGAACACCAATGTGTTTTTTGTTTAAAGTTTCTTTTTCCATCTTTTTTTTAAAAAAAAAAATTGCCCTCCCTGAGAAGCCACGGCCTTGATCTTAAGGCAGTGGGGGTGCGGAGGAGCCCGGTAGCAGGTGAAGAACTCGGCAAAGCCGGGGAACGTGGAGGCCCTGCCTATTTTTAACGGCAGGACCTGCTTTAAATAACTCTCTGCTGACTCCCGCCCGACGCCCGGCCCAATTGACTGCCTGTCCGACGGGCGGGAGTGGCGCAGCCGGGGACTCGCGGGGACGATCCCCGGCGCTCGGTGGAAGCAGGGCCGTGACTGAGATCGGGAATCGGGGGATCCAGCGAGATCAGGAGATGGGGGAGGGGGAGGTTCAAGGGGTCTTAGAGGGGCCTGGGGGAGGGGGGGATGGGGGGATGGGGCACCCCTGCTCCTCCTGACCCACAAGGAGCAGCTCTTCAATACTGACCTTGGCCAGTCGATGCCTCCCACCTCGGATCTGTTGCCGGGCAGCCGCCAGCGCAGGAATCTCCCCCCACCCACCCCCCCACCCACCGACGCTCAATTAATTCTACGTCGCGGCACCGATGATCTTAACTAGGTCCCCGCCTGCCTTTTTGCGGGAGGCTCGTCGATGGCCTGATTTGGGGCGGTAGAAATATAAACGGCCGGGAAGGAGGTGGGTTGGTGTCGGGAGGTCGAATTTATAAATTTTAACCCCTCCCGCGCAACATTCCTGCTGGGTGGGGGTTAAAATCGGGGCCACTGTGACTGTAGCCTGTAACTGGCTGTGGATAACTCAGCGTTGCGTGTTGAAGCTACGGTCTGATGATGCTCATTTCTTTTAAACTTTCTTAGTAACATTTTAATTCTCTATCCCACTCCCGCTCTGACCTCTGTCCTCTGCCTCTTACACTGAAGCTCGAGGAACAGCCCCTCATCTTTCGTTTAGGCACTTTACAACCTTCCGGACTCGACAATAATTTCAGATCACAACCGTTGCTCCCATTTTTTCCGGACAGCAGGTGCTGGCGATGGTTCTGCTGTTGCCATTCACACCTCCTCTGGACCCATCTTTTGTTTCTTTACCTGTCCCGTTCCCACCCTCCTTGCCTTGCACCATCATCCCTATTGCCATTTAATCACTCCAGCCCTCCACCCTATCACAGACCTACCTTTTCGTTCTTGCCCCCCCCCCCACTCCCCCTTCCCCTGTCTCTGTACTTGTTTATAAACTGTTAAATCTTTTAACCCCCATCTTCCAGTTCTGATGGAAGGCCGTCGACCTCAAACTTTTAACTCTGTTTCTTTCTCCACCGACGCTGAACCAGCATTTTCTGTTTTTATTTCAGATTTCCAGCATCCGCAGTATTTTGCTTTTGATTTAGTAACAAAACAGATTGTTTGAGATGGAAACCACAATTGAGTTGTGAATTAATTTCTGTCAACAACAGAAAGACGGCTTTTCTTTCACAGTCGAGCTGCTGCAGACTAAATTGTGGTTTCACATGTCTTCCTTAGAAAGAAAAGAAAGAACTTGTATTTATAAAATGCCTTTCACGACCTCAGGATGTCCCAAAGCGCTTTACAACCAATTAAGTACTTTTGAAGTGTAGTCGCTGTTGTAATGTAGGAAACGCGGCAGCCAATTTACGCACAGCAAGATCCCACAAACAACGACGTGATAATGACCAGATAATCTGTTTTAGTGATGTTGGTTGAGGGATAAATATTGGCCCAGGACACCACGGGGAGAACTCCCCTGCTCTTCTTCAGATAGTGCCGTGGGATCTTTTATGCCCACCTGAGAGGGCAGGCGGGGCCTGGGTTTAACCGAAGTGAAGGATTTCTTTTTTTCGGATCGATTTATTAAAGATTTTCACTTACAGAGAGTAAATTTATTTACAGTGTGTTTCTGCCCAAGGGTGGCAAACAAACTGGATATAACACTACTATAACCTGGACTTACATGGCACTTTTAACATACAAGTTGTCTCAAGGCATTTAAAGAAAGAACTTGTATTTCTATAGCGCCTTGCACGACCCGAGTACATCGCTGTACAACCAATGAAGTACTTTTGAAGAGTAGTCACTGTTGTAATGTAGGGAGATGCTAATAATGGAAAGTGTTGTCATTTACAAGGAGTTAATCAGGGGTATGGACACCGGGGAGAAACTCTCCCGCCCTTTTTCGAAATAATAGCCGTGGGATTTTTTGTTACATCTACCTGAGAGGGCAGACGGGGCCTCGGTTCAACGTCTCATCCGAAAGACGGCACCTCCGACAGCGCAGCGCTCCCTCAGTACTGCGCTGGGAGGGTCAGCCTGTGGATTTTGTGCTCAAGTCTCCGGAGTGGGACTTGAAGCCACAACATTCTGACTCGGAGAGTGTTACCCACCGAGCCAGAGCTGACACCTCTGCATGGTCAAAGCGATGCATAAGCCCATCAATGTCCCTGACCACTTAGTTTGTATGTTAAGTGCATAGTTGAGATTTAATTCAATGCTAACAGAAGGTTGACTGTCAGTACTACTGGCGAGTTCCTGTTTGATCGGTTTAATGGCAGCAAACATCTCTCTGCAATTCATGGTCTCTTTATGTCTGTGCTTAGACTCATTGAGGACAAAGCTGAATGTATTTTTGACCGTGTTTGTTATTGAGAAAGAGCAGAGTTTTTGTGGTCAAGTGTGGGTTTGATGGTCAGTCTCCCTGGAGACAGGACAGGAGAAGGTATCACAGTTAAAAATAAATCTGTGTTTGCTTTTTGAAAATGTGTCAATACGGAGAGGGTTGAATTTCCAAACCAAGCGTTATGTAGCTGGCACAGGAGAGAAGTGTGTTTTTGTTTTAAACCAGTCAGCGTTGTGTGCCAGTGTGGTGGGGATAGAGGTTCATTCCTATGAGACTTTGCACGGTGTGTTCCTGATGTCAGGATATTGGACAGAGGAAGAAACAGAAAATCCGACAGTGATTTTCTCTGAGGACTCACTTGGAATATGATTGAGTCTGAAATCCTAGAATTATTCGGCCCATCGCGCCTGTGCAGGATCCTTGAAAGAGCTCTCCAATTAGTCCCACTCCCCTGCCCTTTCCTCATAGCCTTGCAGATTTTTCCTTTACAAATATATATCCAATTCCCTTTTGAAAGTTACTGCTTCCACCGCCCTTTCAGGCAGCGCATTCCAGATCATAACAACTCGCTGCGTTTTTTTTTTAAATCTTGTCTTCCCTCTGGTTCTTTTCCAATTATCTTAAATCTGTGTCCTCTGGTTACCGACCCTCCTGCCAGTGGAAACAGTTTCTCCTTATTTATCCTATCAAAACTCCTCATGAAGTTGAACACCTCGATTAAATCTCCCCTTAACCTTCTCTGCTCTAAAGAGAACAATCCCAGCTTCTCCAGTCTTTCTACTGAACTGAAGTCCCTCATCCCTGGTACCATTCTAGTAAATCTCCTCTGCACCCTCTCCAAGGCCTTGACATCCTTCCTAAAGTGCGGTGCCCAAAATTGAACACAATGCTCCAGCTGAGATCTAACCAGTGATTTATAAAGGTTTAGCATAACTTCCTTGCTTTTTCATCTGTGCCCCTATTTATAAATCTATAGATGTTCCCTCAACATTTCAATTAAGGATAAGCCATCAGAATTAGATTGGAAAAAAATCAATTGCAAGATAGAAGTTGGAAGCTGAATGTAGAGATGTTTACAAGCAGAAATATTTTATGATTTGATGGTAGACCCTAAAAAACAACATTTATATAACAAAAGCAAAATACTGCAGATGCTGGAAATCTGAAAAAAAACAGAAGATGCTGGAAACCCTCAGCAGGTCAGGCAGCATCGGTGGAGAGAGAGACAGAGTTAAACGTTTCAGGTCGATGGCCTTTTGGCAGAACTGGAAGTAGTTAGAGATTTAAGAGTTTTTAAGCAAGTCCAGAGCCAGGCAAAGGGAATTGGGAGGGTGGGAGGAAGGAGAGGAAAGAACAAAAGGGAAGGTCTCTGATAGAGTGGAGGGCAGCAGTGATTAAATGTCAAAAGGGATGATGGTGCAAGGCAAAAGGAGGGTGGTAATGGGACAAGTAAAGAAACAAAAGATGGGTCCAGAGGGGATGTAAATGGCAACAGCAGAACCGTTAGCGTTATATAATACTGGTTACAGAGTGGCATTGACATGCCTGAACAAACTGTCCAGCGATGACAGCTTTTCATAGATAATGTATAAGAACTAGTGTTATTTCTCCAACAAAATAAGCAAGTAAATTATTTAATTTCTCGTGTGTGTATGTATATATATATATATATTTTATTTATTTGTGGTCTCTTTCCAATGAAGTACTTTTGAAGTGTAGTCACTGTTGTAATGTAGGAAACACGTCAGCCAAATTGCACACAGCAAGATCCCACGAACAGCAATGTGATAATGACCAGATCACCTGTGGCAGTGATGTTGGTTGACGGATAAATATTGGCCAGGACACTGGAGAGAACTGCCCTGCTCCTCTTCGAAATAGCGGCCGTGGGATCTTTTATGTCCACTTGGGAGGGCAGACGGGGGCCTCTGATTAACGGAATAAGTTAAACATGGACCAGTATGTTCCCACAGGGGACTTCCTGTGTAACATACAAGAATTCCTGTATCTGTGTTGATAATTGTGCCTAAATAGTTCGTTATTGAATTTCCCAAGTATGTCACTCAAATCATCTTCAGAATTCACTGATAGTGAGGTCTGAAATGAAGTGCCTATCCCGACAAGCACCTATCCGCTGGACTACCTGTTTCATGATTTGTTGTTTTGTCAAAACTGGTTCAAGCAGCTCTTCAGTCTCTGTTGACTTTTGTCCGAGTAATAGTTGCTGATGTATTTCCTGCAATGGATCTGGTTAAATTTTTTATATGGGCAAGTGTAAAGCGGGAAACATGGAAAGGCAAATTGTGCAACGTAGGAACTTCTCGAACGATGTCAAAAGAGTGAAGGGTGAAGCTGAAAGAAATTTAGGGGTTTTAGCTGACTTAACGCTCAAATATGCGGAACAGTACAAGTCATGCCTGAATTACAGGTACTCTGATCGTACTGGTGAGGTCTCGAGTGTAATTCATGGTCTCTGCTCCATTTATTACTGCCAAATTGAAAGATATTAGAGAGAGAGAGAGAGAGAGAGAGAGAGAGAGAGAGAGAGAGGGGTACTTGCATTTATATAGCGCCTTTCACAACCTCAGGACGCTCAAAGTGCTTTCCAGCCAATGAAGTACTTTTGAAATGTAGTCACTGTAGGAAACGTTAATAATGGAAGTACTAACAACAACAACTTGCATTTATAGAGCACTTTTAATGTAGTAAAACGTCCCAAGGCGCTTCGCAGGAGCGATTATCAAACTAAATTTGAAACTGAGCCACATAAGGAGATATTAGGACAGGTGACCAAAAGCTTGGTCAAAGAGGTAGGTTTTAAGGAGCGTCTTAAAGGAGGGTAAAGAGGTTTAGGAAGGGAATTCCAGAGCTCAGGGCCCAGGCAGCTGAAGGCACGGCCGCCAATGGTGGAGCGATTAAAATTGGGGACGCGCAAGAGGCCAGAATTGGAGGAGCGCAGAGATCTTGGAGGGTTGTAGGGCTGGAGGAGATTACAGAGATAGGGAGGGGCGAGGCCGTGGAGGGATTTCAAAACAAGGATGTGAATTTTAAAATTGAGGCCAATCACTAACATTGGCCTTTCCGTACCCAGACTAGAGAGAGAGTGTTTTTAAAAAAAAAAATCAGCCAAGGTTCCTGATCACTGTCCAGTGACCCCCTAATTGATGTTGGGAATGGACACTGGGTTAGGACAAGATTGAACTGGGCTATGTTTCCATGCATAGTCAGTAGCCTGCCAACACTTCATTCAAGTGGACATGTGAAGAACAGCCATTTGGGTGGAATGGTACAACAGTTTGATCACTTTTCTATCGGGAGAGGGAGACGAGTAGAAGCTGAGTGGGTGGGTCACCGAGTCTGGCAACAATTTGCTTCAGTAATTGCTTTCCTCTTCCACCCCGTCCCACTATCCTTATCCTTACACCGCCTCCCCCCGCCAAAAAAATTCTGGAAGACAACACAATCGGACTCCAGGCCCCTTGATTACTGAACTCCATTATTGCCGAACTATAGAAAGAAAAGAAAGAACTTGCATTTATATAGCGCCTTTCACGACCTCAGGACGTCCCAAAGCGCTTCACAGACACTGAAGTACTTTTGAAGTGTAGTCGCTGTTGTAATGTAGGAAACGCAGCAGCCAATTTGTGCAGAGCAAGATCCCGCAAACGGCAACGGGATAATGATCAGATAATCTGTTTTAACGATGTTGGTTGAGAGATAAATGTTGGCCAGGACACCGGGGAGAAAATTATGGGAAAAACACTCAGGAATTTGATTTCCTGCGACAGTGATGAGGATAAGGCCCACATCTAATTGTCAGTCGCAAGAAAACAAAGGATAAGATTGAGTGGTGGGGCCCTAGTTATTGTCTGTACTCGCTCCGTTCCTTTTTTAAAATCAGCCGGTTCTGCGTCTGAATCACAAGAGGCGGCTTCCTACTGCCAGCATTAGAGAAGGGGAGAAAATTGTGAGCCTGGTATTGATCTGTGTTTACTCCTAGCTGGAAGAATGGACTTTTCGTCACTGGCTGCAAGAAAATTCAGCAAAGTTGTTTTCAGTTTTTAAACACTTCAGTTGTAGCACCATGCAACAACAACTGCATTTATATAGCACCTTTCACGACCTCAGGGCGTCCCAAGGTGCTTTACAGGAGCAATTATCAAACAAAA
The DNA here is from genome assembly GCF_035084215.1 of Heptranchias perlo. Classification (NCBI taxonomy): domain Eukaryota; kingdom Metazoa; phylum Chordata; class Chondrichthyes; order Hexanchiformes; family Hexanchidae; genus Heptranchias; species Heptranchias perlo. Next base: position 195,068,721 of record NC_090325.1, on the reverse strand, counting down.
ATTTGACAATGAGCCACATAAAGAGACATTGGGACAGGTGTCTTAAAGGAGGAGAGAGAGGTGGAGAGAGGCGGAGAGGTTTAGGGAGGGAATTCCAGAGCTTAGGGCCTAGGCGGCTGAAGGCACGGCCGCCGGTGATGGGGCGCAGGGAATCGGGAACCCGCAAGAGGCCAGAATTGGAGGAGCCGCAGTATTCTCGGAGGGTTGCGGAGCTGTAGGAAGTTGCAGAGATAGGGGAGGGGGCGAGGCCACAGAGGGATTTGAAAACCAGGATGTGAATTTTAAATCGCAGTTGGGTTTGTTCCGAAAGTTCTAGAGGAACGAGAGCTTTGACACGGTCTGTTTGAAGGCTAACATTTTTGTTTGATGTGTTATTACTAGAGATTGTTGGAGGGAAAATAACCCCCCCCCAAACCTTTTGATGTTTTATGCAATACTAATAAAATGCGGTGGCAGTAAGAACTCATTGCTATTGTGGGTGTGGTGGAAACTAGATTAACTTGTCAGTTGGAAAAAGAAATTAGTCAGCAATATGTGCAGTACCCCTCCTATTGTCAATTTCTGTACAAGCCAAGAATGTGACTAGCCCTCTCTTTACCCAGAGCGTGGTGAGAATGTGGAACTCGCTACCACAAGGAGTAGTTGAGGCGAATAGCATAGATGCATTTAAGGAGATGCTGGATAAAGACATCAGGGAGAAAGGAATAGAAGGATATGCTGATAGGGGTGGGGAAGAGGCTCGTGTGGAGCATAAGCACACTGGCACAGACCATTTGGGGCCGAATGGCCTGTTTCTGTGCTGTAAAATTCAATGTAATTCTATGTAACAAGAGTTTGCAGAACTGTGTCATTTTTTCCCAGAGCCCTTTAGCAAGAAAGCCATTATAAAGCACAGACTGCGTGTGTCTTTTATTAATTCCTTCTATTGAAATTTCAAGAAAAATTAGATTATTTTGCACATTTGAGAGAGAATTATGAACTCATATCTGCCTAGTTAGGAGCACTGAACAGCCTGCAATAAAGATTAGTGGAAATCACATATTCCACATACAGTAGGTTCACAGGTATGAGTTTTGTGAGCAGGATAGTTTGATTCACATAACAGGTACATCTAGCACCGATTTCCAGTCTTCCACACAATTATAATTGCAGCATTTGCCTGATTTTTGTTTTTAAAATTGCAAAGAAATAGAGGTGTTTATTTTAACACAGGAACCAGAATATCTAATGTCTGAGTGGCTTCACAAATTGCAATATTTTTCTTTTTTTTTTAAGAAAAGAGAAAGTAGGTCAGGCTGATGGCCCACAACCTGTTAAATTCTGAGTGACCTCACTGGCCTTTACTTAAGAGCAATTGAAATTTGTGGATTTGTAGGAACAAAGCTAAACTTTATTGGCAGAATTATACTTTGTGTCTTGCATGCTGTTCTATTAAAAAAATACTCCTTTCTTTGTAAAAACAGCCTGTCATCAAACTTATAGTCAACAATAGCGCAGATGATTTACTTGGAATATTGTAAAATCAGTGTGTCTGCCGTTCCTGACCCCCGATCTTGAGCGTCACGGTGGTGATTTGCAAAGTCTGTGGCTCAAATTTCATACTCATAAAAGAGCAACCAAAGTCTAACTCGGTGGCGGTGACCACTGAGTGGCTCGCTAGGGCAGTCAAGAGTCAAGCACATTGCTGTGGGTCTGCAGTCACATATAGGCCCAGACCGGGTAAGGACGGCAGGTTTCCTTCCCTAAAGGACATTAGTGAACCAGGTGGGTTTTTATGACAATCCGGTAGTTTCATGGTCGCCATTACTGATACTAGCTTTATATTCTAGATTTTTAAAAAAAAATTCTAATTAACTGGATTTAAATTCCTAGCTGCCATGGTGGGATTCAAACTCACGTCTCCGGATTACTAGTCCAGTAACATAACCACTATGCTACCGTACCTGTGAGCAATGCAAAACATCTAATTTTAAAAAGAACTAATTATAATCTCACAGTTTTGGTCACCATTTTTTCTCCAAATGAATGAAATTGCCAATAAATTTTCTAGTAAAATTACATTACACATAAATGCATTGAATTTACAGCACAGAAACAGGCCATTCGGCCCAACTGGTCTGTGCCGGTGTTTATACTCCACACGAGTCTCCTCCCACTCTGCTTCATCCCACCCTATCAGCATATCCTTCTATTCCTTTCTCCCTCTACTTATCTAGCTTCCCCTTAAATACATCTATGCTAATCGCCTCATCTCCTCCATGTGGGAGCGAGTTCCACATTCTCACCACTCTCTGGGTAAAGAAGTTTCTCCTTCTTGGATTTATTAGTGACTATCTTATATTTTTGGCCTCCCCCACAGTTCTCAGTGTAACGACATAAAGTGTGCATTTCCCCCACGCTGTAACAGTAATTCTGCATTTGTCTTTCCCAGTGATTTCAAAACAAGCTGTAGCATGAACTTGAAAATCTTTTTTTGAGGTAATGTTTGACAGGAGAATTATTTTGATTTTTTTTTAACTTCAGGGAGTGATGCAGACTGGTGATGATAATGGCACTTTTTTTTTTGTTTGTACTAGGTTCAAAAGTGGTCACACATACAAAGCATATTTGGGCAGATTTTGCTGGAGTGGGGCATCTCATGGCGTATGCAGTTAGTTAGACTTTTTCCCTCTCCCTTCAGCTCAAAAATCTTTTGCCCCGTAACTTGCTGGGAGCGCGAGCTGATCACGGGCGGGGCGGGGGCAACGAGGCATCCGGGACCTTAGTGAACGACGGGACGAACAGTCTGTCTCCTCAACCAGTGAGATTTAAGGATTGAGAAAGAAACAGAGAACAACAGAGAAGGGAATAGAGTGAATTAGAGTCAAATCAGGTAGAGAAAGAGAAATAAAGAGAGGGAAAGAAAGATTGGATTAAGAGAGAGAGAGAAAAGAGACACAAAGGAAAAGTAAGAAAAAAAAATTTAAAATTTAAAATTTGATATTTTAAAAATCTCTTAAGAAGAATTTACTACCTGCAGGAATGAGATTGAACACTTTAAATTGTTCCCTTTCTGGGCCGGAGAGGTTGATTGCCATTGTATTAACAATTATCATGTCATTAAAAGGGTACTTATGCTGTTAAGTTCCAGCCTTAACTTTCTGCAGCGAGTTGAATGGGCAATTAATATGCAAATCCAACATGTTCTTAAAAATAACGGGGAGGTTGAGGACGAGATGCCGTTTGTGTGAAGCAAACAGAGGAGCGGCGTAAATCGACCAGCAAGTCCTAGAGATTCACAACTCATGGTGTGTCTCTCAATCCCCTGAACCTTCTGGCCGATTTGCACGTTAATAACGGCGTGTGTCGTTAACACATTATTATTTTTCTAGCAAGATTTGGGCCATTATTCCTCCCTTGTATATATTTATCTAGCTGCAGTGGGTAAGGGAAATAATAATTATTTTCCAGGAACCAATGAGCATACACTTGCTTCACTGTCTCCAGTCATAAGAACATAAGAAATAGGAGCAGGAGTTGGCCATGGGGCCCCTCGAGCCTGCTCCGCCATTCAATAAGATCATGGCTGATCTTCGACCTCAACTCAACTTTCCCTCCCAATCCCCAGATCCCTTGATTCCCTTAGAGTCCTGAAATCTATCCATCTCAGCCTTGAATATACTCAACGACTGAGCATCCACAGCCCTCTGGGGTAGAGAATTCCAAAGATTCACAACCCTCTGCGTGAGGAAATTTTTCCTCATCTCAGTCCTAAATGGCCGACCCCTTATCCGGAGACTATGACCCCTAGTTCTAGACTGTCCAGTCAGGGGAAACGGCCTCTCTGCACCTACCAGTCAGAACTGTCATGAATTTCTTTCCAAATTCTTTCAGCTCAGCTGTGCGCCTTTCCCTTCCTCCACACCCTATCATGGCCACCAACCCGTTTCCACCCTGATCCCTGCCTTCCCGCACTCCATTCCCTCCCAGTCCCATCTCCTGCTTCATCTCCTTGCTAGCCTCCTGCATATATATCATTATCATCGACGGTGAAATCAAGGCCACTGATTTACAGTTTTCATAGAAAAATGGAGAGTTGCGTAATTGATTCCTCAAAACATTGGTTAAAAATAGATATAATAATGCAATTTGGTTTAATTCAGTCAGTGTAAAGCAATAGTCCTGATACTACACCGTGTGTCACGTTGCATAATATTATAGAACAATGTATTCTCAAACTTACTGAGCAATGCCACGGGAGATTGTGTAATCGCGATAGACACTGGTGACTTCACCTCGATTGTACCTGAGAGGCTGTAGCAAGCTGCTGAAATCGGTCTAGACCTCTTATACTTCAAAATATACTTTATTCCATAAAATGTAAAGATACACACAGTTCAAATAAAGGGCACAAAATGCAGCACGGCAGTTCATTGCAATGCAAAGTATACACTGTGACCGTATTGTTACAGCTTTTGAAACTTTTAAGTTTTCTAATACATCCTGATCAACACAAGGTGGGGTGGCCTTACACGATGGCCTTTCCCCCTAGAGCCTTTGCGTAGGTCGCACCTCGCCTCAGTGCGTCCCGCAGCACGTACTCCTGGACCTTGGAGTGCGCCAGTCGGCGACGCTCGGTCGTGGACAGCTCCTTCAGCTGGAAGACCAGCAGGTTTCGGGCGGGCCGAAGGGCCCCTTTCACCGAGTTGATGGTCTTCCGGCCGCTGGCGATATCTGTCTCGGTGTGCGTCCCGGGAAACAGCCCGAAATCGGTCTAGGCCTTTCCTCCGAGATTACTTACGGGCTGTTCGCTGCTGAGACATTCTGCAACTCCAGGTTCAGTCTCACAGGGAGCACTTGACGTGCTGCAGGTGAAATGACACCCTGCCCCGAGTCTCTCAGGAACAGGAGTAGGCCATTCAGCCCCTCGTGCCTGCTCCGCCATTTGATAAGATCATGGCTGATCTGTGATCTAACTCCATATACCTGCCTTTGGCCCATATCCCTTAATACCTTTGGTTGCCAAAAAGCTATCTATCTCAGATTTAAATTTAGCAATTGAGCTAGTATCAATTGCCGTTTGCGGAAGAGAGTTCCAAACTTCTACCACCCTTTGTGTGTAGAAATGTTTTCTAATCTCGCTCCTGAAAGGTCTGGCTCTAATTTTTAGACTGTGCCCCCTACTCCTAAAATCCCCAACCAGCGGAAATAGTTTCTCTCTATCCACCCTATCTGTTCCCCTTAATATCTTATAAACTTTGATCAGATCACCCCTTAACCTTCGAAACTCCAGAGAATACAACCCCAATTTGTGTAATCTCTCCTTGTAACTTAACCCTTGAAGTCCGGGTATCATTCTAGTAAACCTACGCTGCACTCCCTCCAAGGCCAATATGTCCTTCCGAAGGTGCGGTGCCCAGAACTGGTCACAGTACTCCAGGTGCGGTCTAACCAGGGTTTTGTATAGCTGCAGCATAACTTCTGCCCCCTTGTACTCCAGTCCTCTCGATATAAAGGCCAGCATTCCGTTTGCCGCCTTGATTATTTTCTGCACCTGTTCATGACACTTCAATGATCTATGTACCTGTACCCCTAAGTCCCTTTGGACATCCACTGTTTTTAACTTTTTACCATTTAGAAAATACCCTGTTCTATCCTTTTTTGATCCAAAGTGGATGACCTCACATTTGTCTACATTGAATTCCATTTGCCACAGTTTTGCCGATTCACCTAATCTATCAATATCGCTTTGTAATTTTATGTTTTCATCTACACATCTACATCTCTCAGCAGATACTAGCCGCAGACCCTGTTTATGTTTCCACACCCTTCACCTTAAATTGGTTGTTTTCAGGACAAAGCATGCGGTTGATGTTAAGTAATTTCCACTTCCTTTGCAAACAAAATGCATATAAATAATTCCTGTTTCCCCAGTCAGCATGAAAAGCGATGGATATTGTTGGGGATTACCTCTGCACTTCAGTAGAACCACCTGTTGTGGAAAACATGACCAGACACAGCTCAGATATATATTTAAAATATTAAGACTTGAAATATGATCCGATCTTGAATGTTTAAATTGTTGTTCATCATCTACAGCACACTGGTTCAAATGCCCCATCTGAATTGTAATCCAGGTCTCCCTTTCAGGTGGATGTAAAAGATCCCATGGCACTATTTTGAAAAAGAGCAGGGGTGTTCTCCCCGGTGTCCTGGGCCAATGTTTATCCCTCAACCAACATCATGAAAACAGATTATCTGGTCATTATCGCATTGCTCTTTGTGGGATCTTGCTGTGTGCAAATTGGCTGCCGTGTTTCCTACATTACTTCATTGGCTGTAAAGCGTTTTGGGATGTCCTGAGGCTGTGAAAGACGCTATATAAATGCAAGTTCGTTCGTTCTTTACCTGTCTCAGGCCATGGACCTTGTTGTTTCCACTTGTCAGACAGCAGGAAACTGACCCCCAGTCCAACTTGAGTTCTGGCCTCATGTCGTGTACCAGTTCCCACTTGGGCCATCTACCCTACTCGCTTGCATTCCCCATCCAACTGCTCTGTTCTCTTGTATTCCCAGACCCGACTGCTCCGTTCCCCTCCCCTCACTCCATTTCCTACTCGACTTCCCCTTATACCAACTGGGCCGAATGGCTTCATCATTCTATGATAAAAGACCAGTCATGTCATGAGCGATTTATCGTTTCCTTTATTTGATTTTAATCAAACTTAGAATTATATGGTGGGGATCTTTAGATTTTTATATGCGTGATTACTGATTTAACCCTCAAAGTACCTTTTACCAGAGTGTCTGAACACTTCAGGTAGACATAAAAGGGGTAATTATCCAGCATTGTTCACCCAGCCAAAGCACATATTGGAATTCAAGTGTCTGATTCTCTGATCATTAATTTACACAGGATGCATTCTTAAGCAGAGCACAATATAGTCTCAGCATGACTTCTTCAGACTTGTTAAGTGTAGATCCTACTCCTGCAGATGTGTTGAATTTAATTGGCTACATTTCTGCGCACTTGCAAATTTTCTAGGTCCTTCTGTAACTCCTTGGCTACTTCATCAGATTTTATCGCCCCCCTCAAGCTTAGTATCAAGTGCGGGTTTGGCAAAGTTGCCTTGCATTTCAGAATCCAAGTTATTGCAGTGACATAATGACTATTTAGTATTGGCAAATAGTACTGGTACTTAGAAAACTGCACGTTTCCTATCTTTTAATAAAATGTGAATAATTACATTAATATTGCTAAGGCAGCAACTCATGTTTTAAAATTTTGGATATATTTTATAGAAAGAAAGAAAGAAAGGCTTGCATTTATATAGCGCCTTTCACAACCTCAGGGCGTCCCAAAATGCTTTACAGCTAATGAAGTACTTTTTGAAGTGTAGTCACTGTTGTAATGCAGGAAACACGGCAGCCAATTTGCACACAGCAAGATCCCACAAACAGCAATGTGATAACAACCAGATAGTCTGTTTTAGTGATGTTGGTTAAGGGATAAATATTGACCAGGACACCGGGGGAGAACTCCCCTGCTCTTCTTGGAAATAGTGACATGGGACCTTGAGAATGGTGAGAATGTGGAACTCGCTACCACAAGGAGTAGTTGAGGTGAATAGCATAGATGCATTTAAGGGGAAGCTCGATAAACACATGAGGGAGAAAAGAATAGAAGGACATGCAGATAGGGTGAGATGAAGTAGGGAGGGAGGAGGCTCGTGTGGAGCATAAACACCGGCATGGACCAGGGCCTGTTTCTGTGCTGTAAATTCTATGTGTTTCCAGCCCAAATTTGGCTTCGTAGCACCGTTAAAATTGCAGCACAGAAGGAGGTTAATCAGCCCATCATTTCTGTGTCAGTGGAGCTTTCTTGTATATAATACCACTTCATCGTCCCTGACCTCTATCATTTTATATCTTCTGTTTCAAATACTTATCCAAGCCCCTCTTAATTGATACAGTTTCTGCCTCAATAGCCAGTTGTGGCGAAACAGTCCATGTTCTAAGAACTCTCTGTATGAAAATAAATTCTCTTAGTTCCTCCTTTCATTCACCTTGAAATAATCCTGAGTCTATTACATCCCTTTTGTTATCAAGAATTAATCTTTTTATGTTTACATTCTCCATTCCTTTCACAATTTGTAAATGTTGAATGGATTTTCACTTTGATCTTTTCAGTTCCAGTGAAAAAGACCCAATTTTTCGAGCCTTTCTTCCTGACTGGAACATCTTATTCCTGGTTTAATTCTAGGGAATCTTTGCTGTATCCTTCCCATGGGTCTCCTATCCCTCCATATCCAGAACTGTATTCAGTTTGCTGAATGACACCACAGGTCAATCATTTGATGATCATTTTGAAGTCAAAGAAAAGAAAGAAAGAAAGACTTGCATTTATATAGCGCCTTTCACAACCTCAGGACGTCCCAAAGCGTTTTACAGCCATTGAAGTACTTTTTGAAGTGTAGTCACTGTTGGAATGTAGGAACTTGGCAGCCAATTTGCGCACAGCAATGAGATAATGATCAGATGATATGATTTTAGTGATGTTGCAGTAATTGCTGTTTGTGGGATCTTGCTGTGCGCAAATTGGCTGCCACGTTTCCTACATTACAACAGTGGCTACACTTCAAAAAGTACTTTGTTGGCTGTAAAACGCTTTGTGACGTCCTGAGGTTGTGAAAGGCGCTATATAAATGCAAGTCTTTCTTTATAGCATAAATACTCCTTATATTGTTATAAAACAACAAATATTCTGACTCACCATGAGCATTGCCAGAGGTGATCTGCTGGTTTATTATTTTAAAAACCAGCATGAATAATTGGCTTGTTTATTTGTTTAATCATTTATTCTAAATTTATAATCAGTTAACAAAATCCATCTTTATTTCATGCTGGATTTATGAGTAATTTTAGATGTTATAACAGAGGCCTGGAATCATAGAAAGAAAGGTAACCGCACGGAAGGAGGCCATTTGGCCCATCGAGTCCGTGCCGGCTCTATGCAAGAGCAATCCGGCTAGTCCCACTCCCCCGCCCTATCCCCGTAGCCCTGCAACTTTTTTATTTTCAAGTACTTAGCCAGTTCCCTTTCCAAGGCCATGATTGAATCTGCCTCCACCACCCCCTCGGGCAGTGCATTCCAGATCCTAACCACTCGCTCTGTGTTAAATAAAAAGTTTTCCTCGTGTCACCTTTGGTTAAGAACGCTGAGGATAATGGAGGCCTGATTCTCTGATCCTTGTCGCTGGTGAGTCCCCTACAGTCGCAAAATGTTTGATCTAATCTTGCAAAATTAATCCATATGTGGCTTTCTTTCTCCATTTAGATACTCCTGTAGAAGCATCTCAGTCAAAACACTTCACCAAGTGTCCAAAGGAGTTTAGGGACTACTGTATTGAGGGACAATGTCGTTTCTTAGTGTCTGAGCAACAGCCTGCGTGTGTGTAAGTGACTGGCTTCTGATCGAAATATCTTTAACCCTTTCCCACACTGGCTTTATTGACTGTAATTCAGCTTCAACCTGTTACCAGCAAACTAATGTTATTTAGTTCTGTAAACTTTGTAAAAAGAGAGAATTTGCAATTATATAGCGATTTCACAACCTCAGGACGTCCCAAAGCACTTTACAGCCAATGAAGTGTAGTCACTGTTGTAATGTAGGAAACGTGGCAGCCAATTTGCGCACAGCAAGATCCCACAAACAGCGATGAAATAAATGACCAGATCATTTTTTTTTTTAGTGATGTTGGTTGAGGGATAAATATTGGCCAGGACACTGGGGAGAACTCCCCTGCACTTCTTCGAAATAGTGCCATGGGATCTTCTACGTCCATCTCAGAGAGCAGATGGGTCCTCGGTTTAAAGTCTCGGGCGAAAGGTGGCGCCTCCGACAGTGCAGCACTCCCTCAGTACTGACCCTCCGACAGTGTACCACTCCCTCAGTACTGACCCTCCGACAGTGTACCACTCCCTCAGCACTGACCCTCCGACAGTGCAGCACTCCCTCAGCACTGACCCTCCGACAGTGCAGCACTCCCTCAGCACTGACCCTCCGACAGTGCAGCACTCCCTCAGCACTGACCCTCCGACAGTGCAGCACTCCCTCAGCACTGACCCTCCGACAGTGCAGCACTCCCTCAGCACTGACCCTCCGACAGTGCAGCACTCCCTCAGCACTGACCCTCCGACAGTGCAGCACTCCCTCAGCACTGACCCTCCGACAGTGCAGCACTCCCTCAGCACTGACCCTCCGACAGTGCAGCACTCCCTCAGCACTGACCCTCCGACAGTGCAGCACTCCCTCAGCACTGACCCTCCGACAGTGCAGCTCTCCCTCAGCACTGACCCTCCGACAGTGCAGCTCTCCCTCAGCACTGACCCTCCGACAGTGCAGCACTCCCTCAGCACTGACCCTCCGACAGTGCAGCACTCCCTCAGCACTGACCCTCCGACAGTGCAGCACTCCCTCAGCACTGACCCTCCGACAGTGCAGCACTCCCTCAGCACTGACCCTCCGACAGTGCAGCACTCCCTCAGCACTGACCCTCCGACAGTGCAGCACTCCCTCAGCACTGACCCTCCGACAGTGCAGCTCTCCCTCAGCACTGACCCTCCGACAGTGCAGCTCTCCCTCAGCACTGACCCTCCGACAGTGCAGCACTCCCTCAGCACTGACCCTCCGACAGTGCAGCACTCCCTCAGCACTGACCCTCCGACAGTGCAGCACTCCCTCAGCACTGACCCTCCGACAGTGCAGCACTCCCTCAGCACTGCACTGGGAGTGTCGGCCCGGATTATGTGCTCAAGTCTCTGGAGTGGGACTTGAAACCACGACCTTCTGCCTCAGAGGTGAGAGTGCCGCCCACTGAGGCACGGCTGACGAAATAAATTCTAGAATGTACTGTTGAAAGATCACTCGATAGAAGTGAGGACGGCTATTTGTTTCTTGCACGAGTCCAAGGTTCTCCCCTCTGTCACCCCTACTGGGAAGAACGTTCCATGTTTTGATCACTCTTTAAAGAAGTACTTCCTGACAGCAGTCCTAAATTTGCCTATCAGTAGTTAAGAGCATAAGAAATAGGAGCAGGAGTAGGCCATACGGCCCCTCGAGCCTGCTCCGCCATTCAATCAGATCATGGCTGATCTTCAACCTCAACTCTAGTTGGAGCCTGTCTGCTTGTCCTACAGTCATGGTCTAATTTGATAAAGTGATTTTTTTTTCTTGCTTCGGATGCACAGTATTAGCAAATCCAAGTGGACTTCAAACTGAAAATCTTATTACTTTAAAAGGCTCTCCCTTGGCCACCGGAGTGTGATGTATATTTATCTCTGTTAGTGAGCTACAGCCAGTCTCCTCAGGAAGATGTAGAATCGCAGCCTACCGGTGATCGAGAGGAAGTTAGACTTTGCAAGGCTGGAGTTGAGCTCATCTCTGGAAACCGGAAAAAGTTTTTACAAATACTTCATGGCTGCAACGATTTCTACGTTTTAATTGTCCCTTGTGGGCCATTTAGATCACTACTGATAATTTCAACAAAAATAAAAAAACGTCATGCAGTTAAATTGTGAGGAAGAGTGGTGGGAATGCAACAAGGAGTAGATGCATTTAAGGGGAAGCTAGATAAACACATGAGGGAGATATAGGAATAGAAGGATTATGCTGATAGGGTGGGAGGAGGCTGGTGTGGAGCAGTTGGGCAGAATGGCCCGTTTCTGTGCTGTAGGTTCTATGTAACTCGATTTCTGGCTGCAGTGTCCTGTTGGCTGGAAATAGCTTTGGCAGAAACCCTGTAGAGACGACGGAAATTCTCATCCTTGTTTTCAAATCCCTCCAGGGCCTCCCCCTCTCCCTATCCCTGCAACCCCCTCCAGCCCTACAACACTCCGAGATCTCTGCGCTCCTCCAATTCTGGCCTCTTGCGCATCCCCGATTTCCTTCGCCCCTCCATTGGCGGCCGTGCCTTCAGCTTCCCAGGCTCTAAGCTCTGGAATTCCCTCCCTAAACCCCTCCGCCTCTCTACCTCTCTCTCCTCCTTTTAAGACGCTCCTTAAAACCTACCTATTTGACCAAGCTTTTTGTCACCTGTACTAATATCTCCTTATGTGGCTCGGTGTCACCGTTTTGGAGGGAAGGAAGGAAGGAGGGAGTGGAGGGGATATGGGGAGGGGAGGAGAGGAGGGTCAAGGCTGTCCACCAGAGGCACAAAGTCAGAAAATTACTCCTACTAATTATCAAGTGTTAAATGAAAACAACTCCCCATCAATTGAGAAATTACAACTAAAGCTGTCCCTATGGGTGTTGCATTGAGATTCCCAGATAAAAAAAATCTGCCTTTCTTAGAGCCTATTGCTATTGACCACAAAGCCAATGCAATATCCAATAACTGACTTATTGTTACTTTGTTTTTAACAGGTGTAACTCTGGCTACACTGGATCCAGGTGTGAGTTGGTGGATATGTTCTATTTAATCGGAGCGCGTGACCAGTTCATCATCATTGGCCTGATCGTGACAATGGTGGTGCTAATTATTCTGACCGTTATCATATGTATCTGTGTACAGTTAAGTATTGGTCCATATTTTGTTGTGTCTGAGAAATTACAGAGTAGTAGCTACTGTATAAAAAATACTTGTAAATTGTCAATGAATTTAAAAGTAGGGTATTTTGCGGCCAAGGTCCTCTTTTTATTAGATAATTTTTTGCAATAACATCCCATTTATACTGGATCTTAATGTTATTAAATACATTTTACTACCTATCCTTACAAAAAAAAAAAGAATTTATGTTTTGAAATATCAAACTTTAATTACTGGTTTTCTGTCAGCCGCCTTTTGCGTTGTGTTTAATAAGCTGCAGGGTTTCAAAAATCATCTTAAAATAGCCGAACCACCTCTATTAATGGCAACCTTGAAAAGGAAAGATGTTGAGCATTTCCGGATAGCTTGAGCTCGATTGGTTCAACACTTGGAATGCGCTGCCTGAAAGGGCGGTGGAAGCAGATTCAGCAGTAACTTTCAAAGGGGAACTGGATAAATACTTGAAAAGGAAAAATTTGCAGGGCTCTGGGGAAAGAGCAGGAGTGGGGGTGCAGGGGTGGGGTGGCACTAATTGGATAACTCTTTCAAAAGAGCCAGCAAAGGCACGATGGGCCGAATGGCGGCCTCCTGTGCTCTGATTCTATGTGTGGTGCTACAGAGTTGTTTTGCTAATGATTTGGTTTAGAAAACTGATCCCGTTGGTGGTCGAGGCCTCTGCCAAAATTGCTACTGAGTCATCGTTTAGAAAGTGCTTTCGAATTGCCGAGGGTGACTTGCCTTGTTCCCCAAGCAATGCAGGTGCTGTTCTCTGATGCTGGGTGTAACCTATGTGTGAGAAATGATTGACAATAAATCCAACAGGGAATTCAGGAGAAACTTCTTTATCCAGAGAGTGGTGAGAATGTGGAACTCACTACCGCAAGGAGTAGTTGAGGCGAATAGCGTGGATGCATTTAAGGGGAAGCTGGATAAACACATGAGGGAGAAAGGAATAGAAGGATATGCTGACAGGGTGAGATGAAGTCGCGTGGGAAGAGGCTCGTGTGGTGCGCAAAATGCCAGCGTAGACCAATTGGGCCGAATGGCCTGTTTCTGAGCTGTAGACTCGATGTAACTCGATGTAGACCATCTGCGATGAGAGAGATTACTCGTAGAGTTGATCCCAATTCAACATGAAGTGCCGACTGGATGCATCACTGATCCCTGTTTCCATTACTGAACCGCCACCAGAAGCTGCAGTTGGTGGCAAGTCCTGCAGTTCCTGGTTTCCTCGTCCTAATACGTGGTACTCGTTTCGTCCAACCTTGGAAGGATCAAAAGCGGAGCTCAGCCTTGCTGGAATTTTGCTCAAAAAACCTTCAGGCTCCAAGCCCACCCCTCACCCCACAGAAGTACCTGCCCTTTATCATATCCAGTAAATCTTCATGATGCAATACAGGCAGTATCAAATATACTGCACCTTCTCCCGAAATCGGTAACATCTAATCCCATTTGTTTTTAGTTTCATGGCACGGAATACTCTGTTCTTTATTGCCCTGTTTTAGTGCTAATTAGTTTCTGGTTACATTAGATTTTATGATTACATTTTTTATTACCCAAATTGCAGTATCATCTTGATGTATGCCAAGTAAGATCATTCTTTTTAATTTATTAGGAGCCTAGCTGAATGCCAAGACCCACAGTGCAGGACACCATCAAGGTCAAGAGTAAGGGAGAAGATATGTTAAATCAGGAAGTAGTGATTAAGTGATGCCAAGTTGGGGCGTTAATATCCAGTAGTAGGAAGGGAACATAAGAACATAAGAAATAGGAGCAGGAGTAGGCCAATCGGCCCCTCGAGCCTGCTCCGCCATTCAATAAGATCATGGCTGATCTGATCCTAACCTCAAATCTAAATTCATGTCCAATTTCCTGCCCGCTCCCCGTAACCCCTAATTCCCTTTACTTCTAGGAATCTGTCTATTTCTGTTTTAAATTTATTTAATGATGTAGCTTCCACAGCTTCCTGGGGCAGCAAATTCCACAGACCTACTACCCTCTGAGTGAAGAAGTTTCTCCTCATCTCAGTTTTGAAAGAGCACCCCTTATTCTAAGATTATGCCCCCTAGTTCTAGTTTCACCCATCCTTGGGAACATCCTTACCGCATCCACCCGATCAAGCCCCTTCACAATCTTATATGTTTCAATAAGATCGCCTCTCATTCTTCTGAACTCCAATGAGTAGAGTCCCAATCTACTCAACCTCTCCTCATATGTCCACCCCCTCATCCCCGGGATTAACCGAGTGAACCTTCTTTGTACTGCCTCGAGAGCAAGTATGTCTTTTCTTAAGTATGGACACCAAAACTGTATGCAGTATTCCAGGTGCGGTCTCACCAATACCTTATATAACTGCAGCAATACCTCCCTGTTTTTATATTTTATCGACCTAGCAATAAAAGCCAACATTCCGTTGGCCTTCTTGATCACCTGTTGCACCTGCATACTAACTTTTTGATTTTCTTGCACTAGGACCCCCAGATCCCTTTGTACTGCAGTACTTTCTAGTTTCACGCCATTAAGATAATAACTTGCTCTCATTTTTCCTGCCAAAGTGCATAACCTCACATTTTCCAATATTGTATTGCATCTGCCAAATCTCCGCCCACGCACCCAGCCTGTCTATATCCCCTTGTAGGTTTTTTATGTCCTCCTCACTCTCTACTTTCCCTCCCATCTTTGTATCATCTGCAAACTTTGATATGTTACACTCAGTCCCCTCCTCCAAATCGTTGATATAGATTGTAAAGAGTTGGGGACCCAGCACCGACCCCTGCGGAACACCACTGGCTACTGGTTGCCAGTCCGAGAATGAACCATTTATCCCAACTCTCTGCTTCCTGTTAGATAACCAATCCTCCACCCATGCCAGAATATTACCCCCAATACGGTGATTCTTTATCTTGAGCAATAATCTTTTATGTGGCACCTTGTCGAATGCCTTCTGGAAGTCTAAATACACTACGTCCACTGGTTCCCCTTTATCCACCCTATACGTTATATCCTCGAAGAACTCAAGCAAATTTGTCAGACATGACTTCCCCTTTGTAAAGCCATGCTGACTTTGTCCTATTAAATTATGTTTATCCAAATGTTCTGCTACTGTCTCCTTAATAATAGATTCCAAAATTTTACCCACCACAGATGTTAGGCTAACTGGTCTATAATTTCCAGCCTTCTGCCTACTACCCTTTTTAAATAACGGTGTTACATTAGCAGTTTTCCAATCTGCCGGGACCTTTGCCGAGTCCAGAGAATTTTGGAAAATTATTACCAAAGCATCCACAATCCCTACTGCCACTTCCCTCAAGACCCTAGGATGTAAGCCATCAGGTCCAGGGGATTTATCCGCCTTGAGTCCCATTATTTTACTGAGTACCATCTCCTGAGTGATTTTAATCGTATTTAGCTCCTCCCCCCCGAGAGTCCCCTGTTTGTCCAGTGTTGGGATATTCTTAGTGTCCTCTACCGTAAAGACTGAAACAAAATATTTGTTCAGCATTTTTGCCATCTCCATGTTTCCCACCATTAAATTCCCGGTCTCATCCTCTAAGGGACCTACACTTGCCTTAGCCACCCTTTTTCTTGTTATATAACTATAGAAACTCTTGCTTATCTGTTTTTATATTTTTTGCTAATTTATTTTCATAATCTATCTTCTCTTTCTTAATCAATCCTTTAGTTACTTTTTTGCTGTCTTTTGAAGACTTCCCAATCTTCTATCCTCCCACTAAGTTTGGCTACCTTATATGTCCTTGTTTTTAGTCGGATACTATCCTTAATTTCTTTACTTAGCCACAGGTGGCTGTCATTTCTTTTACACCCTTTTTTCCTCAGTAGAATATTTTTTTTTTGAAAGTTGTAAAACTGAGAAAGATGAGGATGTTCCACAGTTTTGGGGCCATGGGGAGGACAGATTAGCAAGTAGGAGACTGAGCGAGGCATTGTGATTTTCAATGCGGTGAGGATCTAGGGAGGAGAGTGACGAACGTCTGTTTGGAGCTTGGGACGGGCCAGAAGGGAAAATTCAAAGGAACAACCACCACGATAGTGCCAATAAAATGGAGAGAGACTGGGAGGAGCAAGGTTAGCTATCTGATGAGAATTTTCTTCTACCTGTCCAGGAGTCTGAGAAAGATGAAATGTGAACAAATTAAATAAAATGTTATTTGATAAGATGTCTTTATATTACAATAGCTATATCAAGAAAACTTGAAATCTTCCAACTTTTAGGCAGAATTTAATTTTTGGAGGTTTTTTTTTGGAAGGCCCTTAAGGACTGACCAGTGTTTTTGCAGCAAGTTCAAGAATAAAATGGTCTAGACTTTTGGCTTCAGCATCTGGGTGTAAGAGGTTTGATTGTTGGGGGGGTCTCTTAGATATTTGGGCATTTGCGGAAGGCAAAACTTCAGGGCAATAAGGATTTAAATGTATTTCAAGAGCATACTTTGAAGCTCAAATGTTCTTACTTCATGATCATTAATGTAGACAAGAAAAGCATCTCTTTTTCAGTTTCTTAAGAAGGATCGGCATGCTTTGGTAAACCTGATAAAAGTTATAAAGAGGAGGGTGGTAACTTTATTCAGCAGAGTAAGGTCAGGGTGAAAGTCAGGTCAATATCTGGAAGACTAAATTGGCAATTGATTTGGACTAAAGGGAACACATATGTAACATTTGAAAGAAAATAAGATGAACATTGAATCTGCAAACATATGTAACCACATGCGAGCTATTCAAACAACCAGGCCCAAGATTCATTGTGAATTCTGAAGCGACCACATTTCATTCTGTAGATTGAGAATTTTGTTCTGTATAAATGTTATATTTCCGCTCAAAATGTTTCTGTAGAAATAAAAACTATCTGACTAAAGTGGAATTTGACACGTGCAATCTAATTAGTAATGGTTCAAGGCTTGCTGGAGTGGGGCCTCTCACTGCGAGCCCCATTAGTTGGACCTTTTCCGGCATCTTTCTGCTCCAATATAATTTGCCCCGTAACTTGCTGGAAGTGCGAGCTGATAACGGCGGGGGCAATGGGGGCATCTGGGACCTCAGTGAACGACGGGACCAACACTCTATCTCCTCAACCAATGAGATTTAAGAATTGAGAAATTAACAGAGGAACGACTGAGAAGGGAATAGGGTGAATTAGAGTCAAATCAGGCACAGAAAGAGAAATAAAGGGAGGGAAGGAAAGATCGGAGTAAGAGAGAGAGGAAAAAAAAGACAGAAAGGAAAAGTAAGAAAAAAAAATTTGATATTTGAAATTTTTTAAATCTCCATGAAGGATTTACAACCTGCAGGAATGAGACTCCACAATTTAAATCGTTCCCTTTCTGAGCCAGAGAGATTTATTGGCGTTACATTAATAATTATCACTTTGTTAGAAAGGTTACTTACACTGTTAAGTTCCAGCCCTAACTTTCTGCGGCGAGTTTAACGGGCAAATGACGTGCAAGTCCAGCGAGTTCTTAAAAAATAACGGTTAGGCCAAGACCGCGATGCCGTTTGTGCGAAGCAAACGGAGGAGCGGGGTAAATCGACCAGCAGGTTCTGGAGATTCGCAATTCACGGCGTTTCTCTCCTTCGCCCGAACTTGCTGGCCGATTTGCGCGTTAATAAAGGCGTGCGTCGTTAACGCGCCGTTATTTTTTTCCAGCAAGCTTTGGTCCATTGTTCGAGAAATGTTTTTGTAACCTCTTCCTTTTTCTTGCCTAACGTTAGATTTTATTTTTCTGCAGTCGATTTCACAGGAAGCACAAAGAAAGAAGGAAGCGGGGAGAAGAAGTCGAAGCTTTAAGCGCAAAGCCGCTTGAGGGGAAAGAGTTACGAGGTGAAAATGAAGATACAACAATGACGACTCTTGCATGAGTGAGTAACAGTGTATTGGCCAAAGGAGTTGGCCCATTTCCGTTTTTAAGTTAGTGTTTCCAAGGGTCACTTTTACCACAGTTTAAGAGGAAAGACAAAACCGAGAAATATACAGATGGTCAGGGGGTTGGAGAGAGGCGAGCTGTCCAGACCTGCCACATGTCATTCGCTAGGAGTGATGATCACTCATTTTGGTTTAAAACTGGAACAAATTTTACATAGAATCATATAGAATATACAGCACAGAAACAGGCCGTTCAGCCCAACTGGTCTATGCCGGTGTTTATGCTCCACTCGAGTCTCCTCCCTCCCTACTTCATCGCACCCTATCAGCATATCCTTCTATTCCTTTCTCCCTCATGTACTTATCTAGCTTCCCCTTAAATACATCAATTTTGATGTATGCCAGCCTTCAAGATCAATTTTAATGGGCAACACAAATCTCAGATAAGTGTTGCCTGTGGGTGAGGATTCCCACTGGCATTGTGGGCTCCTCAATTAAACCTTCACAGCCGTGGCTCAGTGGGTAGCTCTCTCGCCTCTGAGTCAGAAGGTTGTGGGTTCAAGTCCCACTCCAGAGACTTGAGCACAAAATCTAGGCTGACGCTCCCTGTTCAGTATTCTACATGTGATCCACTGACTTTTGTGCATGCCACCTCCAGCAGCAGCACCATTTACACATGAAACACAAAGTTAGCATGCAGGCACAGCAAGCAATTAGGAAGGCAAATGGTATGTTGGCCTTTATTACAAGGAGTGTTTGGAGCACAAGAGTAAGGAAGTCTTAACTACAATTGTAGAGGGCTTTGGTCAGACCTCACCTGGAGTTCTGTGTTTAGTGTTGGTCTCCTTAGCTAAGGAAGGATATACTTGCCTTAGAGTTGGCGCAACGAAGGTTCACTAGATTGATTCCTGGGATGAGAGGGTTGTCCTATGAGGAGAGATTGAGTAGAATGGGCCTATACTCTCTGGAGTTTAGAAGAATGAGAGGTGATCTCATTGAAACATATAAGATTCTGAGGGGGCTTGACAGGGTAGATGCTGAGAGATTGTTTCCCCTGGCTGGAGAGTCTAGAAACAGGGGGAATAGTCTCAGGATAAGGGGTCGACCATTTAGGACTGAGATGAGGAGAAATTTCTTCACTCAAAGGGTTGTGAATCTTTGGAATTCTCTACCCCAGAGGGCTGAGGCTGCTGAGTCATTGAATATATTCAAGGCTGAGATCGATAGATTTTTGGACTCTAAGGGATATGGGGATCGGGCAGGAAAGTGGAGTTGAGGTAGAAGATCAGCCATGATCTTATTGAATGGCGGAGCAGACTCGAGGGGCCGTGTGGCCTACTCCTGCTCCTATTTCTTACGTTCTTATCTTAATTACGGGAGTCTATAGTCTCATCCCGACCTTGAGCAGGGTTTCCGACAGTATCACTAACTGGCTTATTACATAACTGTGAACATTAGAACGCCGGTAAGGATCTTTGTTTTTTGCTCTCATGGGCTTAAAGTGTGAATTTTGCTTTTGGCATGAATCATTCATAGAATCATACAGCACAGAAGGAGGCCATTCGGCCCATCGTGCCTGTGCCGGCTCTTTGAAAGAGCTGTCCAATTAGTCCCACTCCCCCTGCTCTTTCCCCATAGCCCTGCAAATTTTTCCTTTTCAAGCCCCATTCTATTGGAACA
Organism: Heptranchias perlo; assembly: GCF_035084215.1. Taxonomy (NCBI): domain Eukaryota; kingdom Metazoa; phylum Chordata; class Chondrichthyes; order Hexanchiformes; family Hexanchidae; genus Heptranchias; species Heptranchias perlo. The sequence goes on along the minus strand of NC_090325.1, from coordinate 195,048,601 downwards.
CTTAAATGGATAGAATGATATCCTGGTCTAATTGTTTTACTTTGCAATAATGTTAAAGATGGATGTTAAGGAAACTAGAGATCCTGAAAGTCTATTGGGTAAAAGCAATTTGTGCACTGAGTTACACAGACTATAGAAAGTTCCAGGTTTGATCTCCAATCTGTGCCGAGTTTGCGGATCGCAGCCAGGACAGCGGCTTCGGTGTCCCTGAGCTAGGGAGAGGGAAACCGCCCGGGGCTCCTTCTCCCGCTTGCTATCTAAGTGACGCTTGCTGCAAAGTGTTGAGTGTTGGGGGTATGGACAAGATCAGATCGGTTATGATGCCCTCCACCCTCGAACGTGCGGTCTGAGTTTACAAGCGAAGATCGGATTCTTGGGAAGGGGGAACGAGGAATAGTTAGCACCTTTGGGAGAGGAGGATTGAAACTTGACAAAAGGGTGGGGGGAGAGATTGACTCCAGTTCTATTAATACAGCTCCACTGCTGCTTTATAAATTGACTTTTGTTTTCTCCGGCCCACAGGATCCTTCCAGGGAGACACCTGCAGGCAGGATGGTCCTTCCAGGAATACATGAAGCCCAAGATGGTTCTGCCGAGACTGGGTCGTGATAGTCAGTCTGAACTTTTTAAGCGGCAGATTTAAATTTGAAAAGATGGTAGATTAAATTTTGAAAAAAAGAAAATACGTTACTAACTATATTTTGTAAACTTAACGATTACTTACAGCTTGTGCGAAACCTGTACTTTATCCTTCATTGCCTTCTGAAATGGTGCTCGAAAGCCTCCGTGTCACAAACTGGAGAAGGATTTAAATGCATGAGCTGGAAACTAAAGAATAGGAAAAGACTGAAAGGTTAGTCCACAATTCTAGATCTACCTACAGTCATACCTAGAGATCTTTCCCAGAGAACAGTCCACCTGTTACTATTGTCTGGAAGCTACACATGACAAATGCAGAATAAATGTTACTTAAAGGAATCGGGTCACGGGGAGACAAGAATTTGTCTTTGCTAATTTTAGCGGAGAAAGAAGGCAATTAAAACAGCGATAATTTATGACCGTTACCTGTCTCCATGTTTTTGCTACATTTTAAGAAAAAGAACACAATTTCTGACGCAGGATGAAAAAAATGTAGTTTTGGGTGCGTCTTATTCCCACGGCTTTATCTGCTGATGAATGTGGAATGCAGACGGATTGAATAACGGTTCAGAAATCACTTCCTTTTTGTTTTAGAAAAAAGAAAACTTTTTTTTGTTCAAGAAAAATGTGATGAGATATTTGTTTATGAATGTTGCTAAATGAGTTGCAGGAAAAAGTAGGTATACCTGACAATAAGCTGACTGGTTCTATTGCTGTATCAGTACATCTAAACACTGTGAGGTGAAGAATCAACAGATTGTATGAGTATTAAAGTGTTTCCTCATTCACCTTTACTGCCTTTGTCGTAAAGTTTGGGTAGTTCAGAAATATGGATGGATGGATGTGTTTTTGGGGGTATGAAATTGCAATCATTTTGTTATTGTTTAATAAATGTACTTCACTTATGACCCAACATTGTCTTTCCAATGTTTTAGCTCACTAAGACAAGTATGAAAACTACTAAGCTGATAGGTAGTTCGATTGATTCTGTGTGTGTGTCTGATTGAGAAAAAGTGTAAAATAGATTCTGCAACCCTAGGCTCGTATTCCCTTGAATATAGAAGATTAAGGGGTGATCTAATTGAGGTGTTTAATCAAGAAGAATCATAGAATGGTTATAGCACAAAAGGAGGACATTCGACCCATCGAGCCCATGCTGGCTCTCTGCAAGGGCAATCCAGCTAGCCCCACTCCCCTGCCCTTTCCCTGTAACCCTGTAAAAAAAAAATTTATATCAAGTACTTATCCAATTCCCTTTTGAAAGCCATGATTGAATCTGCCTCCACCACCCTTTCAGGCAGTGCATTCTAGATGATTAAGATGATTAAAGGAGTTGATAGCATAGATAGAGAGAAACTATTTCCTCTGGTGGGAGAGTCCAGAACAAGGGGACATAACCTTAAAATTAGAGCTGGGCCGTTCAGGGGTGATGTCAGGAAGCACTTCTTCACACAAAGGGGAGTGGAAATTTGGAAAACTCTTTTCCCCCCCCAAAAGGCTGTTGAGGCTGGGGGTCAATTGAGAATTTCAAAACTGAGATTGATAGATTTTTGTTGGGTAAGGGTATTAAGGGTTACAGAACCAAGGCGGGTAGATGGAGTTAAGATACAGATCAGCCATGATCTAATTGAATGGCGGAACAGGCTCGAGGGGCTGAATGGCCTCCTCCTGTTCCTATAAGTTGCATTCAAAACTTCAACCTCTCTCTTCCTGTTTCAGAAGCTGCTTTGGGTAAATTAATGAATTCCCAGTCCTGACCGGACCAGGAATGCACATTGGGAATTCCTGTGCTGCATTTTTGCAGCATTTTGTGTTTTTCTTTTGAACAAGTTTCCCATCACAACCGTGTCCAACTTTATCCTAGCAATTCACCCTATCGATCAGTATAATACAGTAAAAGAATTTTCCCCTGTGTAACTCTTCTGTCTCCTTTCTCTGTTACTCTTAATAAGTCACATTTACTCAGTTTTCCTCCATTTTTTTTTCCCCAAATTCCCATTTGAGAATGAAGGAACAACTACAACAACTTGCATTTATATAGCGCCTTTAACGTAGTAAAACGTCCCAAGCCACTTCACAGGAGCGATTATCAAACAAAATTTGAGACCAAGCCACATGAGATATTAGGACAGGTGACCAAAAGCTTGGTCAAAGAGGTAGGTCTTAAGGAGGATCTTAAAAGGGGGGGAGAGAGAGGTGTAGAGATTTAGGGAGGGAATTCCAGAGCTTAGGGCCGAGGCAGCTGAAGGCACGGCCGCCAATGGTGGAGCGATTAAAATTGGCGGGGCACAAGTGGCCAGAATTGGAGGAACACAGATATCTCGGAGGGTTGTAGGGCTGGAGGAGGTTACAGAGATAGGGATTTGAAAACCAGGATGAGAATTTTGAAATAGAGGCATTGCCGGACCGGGAGCCAATGTAGGTCAGCGAGCGCAGGAGGAGATGGAACCAATTACGTCCCTGAGAAAATAAGAACGTAGAAAGGCTCTGACGCCAAGAAAGTTGTCTGTTTCCCCATCTTTTAGTCTCTGACCATTTTCGGGGCTCTTGGTATAGAAATGCTGATTCCCTGTCTTGCCATTACCCCATCCTGTCTCCTGCTATTCTATTTCTTCAGGGGCCCTCACAGTACCTCCTACCCCGATCGCGGGTTTCAGTCTATTATTAGTTTGAATTTTGTGTTTTCCTCCCTTCCCAAGTATTGACGTGGGCCTTCTCTCACAAGCTTTTTGCCATCATTGCACATGGTGTGCGAGTACAATTTTTCCAAACCATGACAGACTGCTCCATGTTTATGGGTGGTTTTTTTCCCCATCTATCCTTGATTAAGTTTAAAAGAAAGAACAAACTTGTATTTCTGTAGCGCCTTTCATGACCTCAGGACGTCCCAAAGCGCCTGTCAGACATTGAAGTGCTTTTGAAATGTGGTCACTGTTGTAATGTTGGAAACACGGCAGCCAATTTGTGCACAGCAAGATCCCACAAACAGCAATGAAATAATGACCAGATGATTTTTTTTTTAGTGATGTTGGTTGAGGGATAAATATTGGCCTGGACACTGGGGAGAACTCCCCTGCTCTTCTTCGAAATAGCAGCCGTGGGATCTTTTAAGTTCACCTGGGAGGGCAGACGGGGCCTGGGTTTAACGACTCCTCCAAAATGCGGCACCTCCGACAGTGCAGCACTCCCTCTGTACTGCGCTGGGAGTGTCTGCCTGAATATTTGCGCTCAACTCTCTAGAGTGGGACTTGAACCCGCGACCTCGTGACTAAGAGGCAAAGAGTGCTACCCACTGAGCCACGGCTGACATGGTGTCTTAACCTATTATAAATGTGCTGTGATATACAGGGGACATCCCAGTTTCTGCAACCATGTCGTAAACATTGTTTTTATAGACTTCAGTCATAAAAGAGGAATGAATGGAATGTATTGCCATGGCAGTAGGTATCACGCGGTCAAGTTAATGGATAATTGCCATCGAAGAAAAGAGTGTGTACAAAGGTTTCGCATGGAACATTTTTACTAATTGGTTGGTTACAAAAAACAGAACCCCCTAACAATGGATGATCTTTGTACCGGAGCACTCTGTCAACACTGAGAGAGAGAAAGTGCCAGAAAGGGGAACATTTTTTTAAAGGAGTTTCTCACGATTGTGGTAAACGCTAGTTTGACCCAAACTATGGAGATGACCTTGATTGTTTAGCCAGTATCTGAACTCCTCTCTGATGGTTGCCTTGGAGTCAATAGCTGTCAATGTTTAAATTACTCCATTTTTGACCTTTTTAAGTGACTTCAACCAGAAAAGGTGTCAAATGATACAGCACAGAAGGAGGCCATTTGGCCCATCATGCTGTGCCGGCTCTTTGAAAGTGGTATCCAATTAGTCTCACTCTCCCACCCCCCCACGCCCCAGCTCTTTCCCCATAGTCCTGCAAATTTTTCCCCTTCAAGTATTTATCCAATTCCCTTGTGAAAGTTATTATTCAATCTGCTTTCAGCCATTGCATTCTGGATCATAACAACTCGTTACGTAAAAGAATTTCTCCTCATCTCCCCCTCTGGTTCTTTTGCCAATTACCTTAAATCTGTCCCCTTGGGTCACCGACCCTCCTGCCAGTGATCTGATTTGGGGTTTGTACCAGGAGGACACTGGGTAGAAGTGGAACTAAACAACCGAGGGTGACGCAGTGGGACGTGACGGAAAGCTTGTTTTGGTCGTCACTCTAACATGCATTGCTCGGGAAATGAGCCCAGGCTGCAGATGATGGGGGAACCACACAGCTGGAATTCCCTTTACCTGGTCCAATTCAAAATCTTACCCTGGCCAGATGGGAGGAGTACTCCTCCAGTAGTGTCAGCTGCAGTTTAGTGGGCAGCACTGTCTCTCCTCCAAGTCAGAAGGTTGTGGGTTCAAGTCCCACTCCACAAAATCTAGGCTGACACTCCCAGTGCAGTACTGAGGGAGCGCTGCACTGTTGGGGATGCCGTTCTTTGGATGAGGCATTAAACCGAGGCCCCGTCTGTCCTCAGGTGGACGTAAAAGATCCCATGGCCACTATTTCAAAGAAGAGCATGGGCGTTCTCCCCTGTGTCCTGGATAATATTTATCCCTCAACTAACATCACTAAAACAGATAATCTGATCCTTATCACATTGCTGTTTGTGGGATCTTGCTGTGCGCAAATTGGCTGCCGCGTTTGCTACATTACAACAGTGACTACACTTCAAAAGTACTTCATTGGCTGTAAAGTGTTTTGGGGACGCCCTGAAGATGTGAACGGTTTTATAGAAAGGCAAGTCTTTCTGTTGGTCATTCATTTTAAAAAAAAGTAGTAACTTTTATTTGAATCATAGAATTAATTATTTCACTAGCAGTTACCATCAATTAAAGATTGCTCTCCTTTAACAGGCAAGGCAACTGCTTAGCCTCATTTTAGTCTGAAGTGCATTTATGTTATCATGTCTGCGTTAGCCTTTTGAGATTAAAATAAGTTGCCAGCCTCTCTCACTGTAGGTACGTTAAATAGAATCATTTCTGCAATTACCCTCAATCTCTGTACCTGGGACATGATTTAACAATTCAACCTGAGGTGAGATAACCCAAGATGGCTTTTATAGTTGTTGAGTGACAGGCTGTTACCATGAAAGTTCACTGCTTTTAATCCTCTAAACTTAATGGGAGGTAGTGAGTTGGAGTAGATGTACAGAGGCTCCAGATACATCTGTCTTAGCATACTGAGCCAGTAACTCATAGCCCAAATATCTTCCAACATTTTGAATCGAGTTCAGGCCGATCGCGTGCCTAGACTGGGCAGTCTCTTCCTTCGCAAACAGTGGGGTGGGTGGATATCTGTTTGTTTCTCAGTGCAGCTCACTGCTCAATGGATACCTTTTGTTTGCAAAGAATAAAGTTCACCACTAGTTTGATCAGTCGGCCTGGAAGTGGGTAGAAACAGTCGAACATTACTGTGCTCACAAATGTAATCTTGGTACACAATTATTGACTGCTCTTGAGGATTTTAACGTGACTCACAGGCTATGAAAGGGTCAGAGAATGAGGGCGCCCAAAATCAAAACTTGATGGTTTAACACACGCAAAGTTGCTAATATATTGAAAAGAGCAATCGTTTGAAACTGTAGCCCCGAACAGGAACATTTTATTATAGTGTTAAATTGCATGTATGACAGCAAAACAGAAAGTTTCTATGAACATCCTATGGGGATAGTTTACCATCTTATCCTCCTGTCTCATTCAAATTCGTCAAATGCCTCCATGGCCTCGCCCCTCCCTCCCTCTGTAACCTCCTCCAGCCCTACAACCCTCAGATCCCTGCACTCCTCCAATTCTGGCCTCTTGCACATTCCCAATTTTAATTGCTCCACCATTGGCGGCCGTGCCTTCAGCTGCCTCGACCCTAAGCTCTGGAATTCCCTCCCTAAACCTCTCCACCTCTCTCTCCTCCTTTTAAGACGCTCCTTAAAACCCACCTCTTTGACCAAGCTTTCTTTCACCTGTCCTGTCCTAATATCTCCTTATGTGGCTCGGTGTCAAATTTTGTCTGATAATCGCTCCTGTGAAACGCCTTGGGACGTTTTACTACATGAAAGGTGCTATATAAATGCAAGTTGCCGTTGTCTTCCACCTTTAATTTTAATATAACTTTATTTCAGTAAGCTGAAGATGGTGCCAATAACGAGCGATTTATTTCACGTGGAGTGGCAGTATCCCTTGATACTGCTCAACTGGGCAGTAATTCAATAGGAAATTGGAAAAAAAGGATAGACAGATTCACCTTGATATGGGACCATTGTTGTCTTGTGGACCTACTAGTTGAAATGCCACTGGTCCTGATCTGGTGCAAACTGATGGCATCTTTACTGTTTCCTGCCCAGATGTGCAATGATAGATGGAGTCTTCCTGTAACTGTTTGAGAAGTAAAAATAAGCAGCTTTAATGAGAACAAGGTGAGTTCCTCACCGTTCACTGTCCATGTACAAATGAACAAGCATAAGTGGGGGAAGAAACCATCGCTGGTCTGTGTTCTTCATTGAAAGGCACCTGCTAAATGGTTTCAATTATACACAAATTCACAACCCATTCACATCATGTCAAAATGCATCATCTTGTCACTTGCTTTTGATATGATTGTGATGAAATTGGGGTGTTTCTCTTCTGGGTCATTTTGCTCATGAGTTTGGTATTGTACAGGAGCCATATTGGTCATATCATCTCCCCCATACCAATTTACCCGTGTTAAGGAAATGTACCTATTTTTTTCCCTCTGCACTTTTATCAAGACAGAAGGAAAATTTCTCTTTTTTTAGTCTTTTTACACATAAACCATAGAAGCACTGGAGACAGTGCAAAAAAAAAATTACAAGGATGATACCAGAACTGAGAGGGTATAACTATCAGGAAAGACTGAACAGGCTGGGGCTCTTTTCTCTCGAAAAGAGAAGGCTGAGGGGTGACCTGATAGAGGTCGTTAAAATTATGAAGCGGTTTGATAGGGTAGACGTAGAGAAGACCAAAACTTGTGGGGGGGGGAAACCAAAACTAGGGGCCATAAATATAAGATAGTCAATAATAAATCCAATAAGGAATTCAGGAGAAACTTCTTTACCCAGAGAGTGGTGAGAATGTGGAACTCGCTCCCACATGGAGTAGTTGAGGCGAATAACTTAGATGGATTTAAGGGGAAGCTCGATTAAACACATGAGGGAGAAAGGAATAGAAGGATATGCTGATAGGGTGAGATGAAGTAGGGAGAGAGGAGGTTTGTGTGGAGCGCATCTACACTTCCAGTTTTACAAAACAATAAAAAACCTACAGCACATCGTTTTGAAACCCAGGTCTATTATACAACCAAAATCCACTGGGGGGCAGTAATGAAACGTTTGAGAAAAATCTTCAAATGTTTGCTTTGAACAATGTATTTCCCTCAGTGACTTTCTCTTTAATAATTGGGTGGAGGTTAGATATTCTAGCCCTTTCAAAGAGATTTCAAAAATCATATTTCCATATTTGCATGACTTGCTTTAGGAATGTGTGACTCCTCGTCCCCAAAATGCACAACCTAGTAACGATGTATATTACGTTGTGCTACTGGCTTTGAATTAAGTTAAAACGCAAGATAAATAGACAAATGTCAAATATTCTAAGTGAGAGAGAACAGTCATTAAATCCCTGCGGAATGGGCTCCAACTAAAGGGAAACGTTCAAGCTACAGAGGCTGTGCAAGAAGAGACTGATCCCTGGCACCAGAGGCTTGAGTTATGAGGAAAGGCTGTTTAGCCTTAAATGGGAGCAACTGAAAGGGGACCTTTACAAAAGTATACAAGATAATGAATGGTAATAATATATAAAGTTAATCCAAATCATTATAGCAGAACGAGGGAATGTAGGTTAAAACGGTGAAAGAGTTTAGGGAAAATGTCAGATGCAGTCCTTCACGCAAAGCACGGTCAATACTTGGAACGTCTTCTGGGTAGGGTGGTGGAGGTGAAAAACCTTCGACACGTTCAAGTGTCACTTAGATTATGTGATGGAAATGCAGGGTTTTTTTTCACACGCTTGTTGGCTGAGCTAAGATGTCAGCTGTGGCTCAGCGGGCAGCACTGTCGCCTCTGAGGCAGAAGGTCGTGGATTCAAGTCCCACTCCATAGACTTGAGCACAAAATCCAGGCCGACACTCCCAGTGCAGTACTGAGGGAGTGCTGCACTGTCGGTAGGTGCCGTCTTTCGGATGAGACGTTAAACCGAGGCCCTGTCTGCTCCCTCAGGTGGACGTAGAAGATCCCATGGCATTTTTTTAAAGAAGAGCAGGGGAGTTCTTCCGGTATCCTGGCTAATATTTATCCCTCAACCAACACCTAAAACAGATTATTTGGTCATTGCTGTTTGTGAGATCTTGCTGTGCACAAATTGGCTGCCCCGTTTCCTACATTACAGCCGTGACTACACTTCAAAAGTACTCCTTTGGCCATGAAGCGTTTTGGGACATCCCGAGGTTAGTGAAAAGTGCTACATAAATACAAGTTCTTTCTCTCTTTCTTAATATTGTCTCCCTGATCCCTTTCAGCTATAACACAGCATATCCATGGGAGGGCAGCATTCTTCAATATTGTTGTAAGATAGTCTATGAATCATTTTAAAATGCCAACTTTTTTCACTTTGCGGTGAGTGGAAATTTGTTGCAGATAATCTGATATTGCACCCAGTATACACTATGACCAATTGAATTCCAGGAATTAGATTTTTGTTTTTAACAGTTGAGTGTAGCTCTCCTCGACGATAAGGCAGTATTTGATTGATTCTGGCACAAGGAGCCCTAGTAAAACTGAAATCAATGGAGATCAGATGGAAAATTCCCCAGTGGTTGGAATCACACCTGGCACAAAGGAAGATGTTTGCAGGACATTGCTGCAGGAGTTCCTCAGGGCAGCGTCCTAGGCCCAACCATCTTCGGCTGCTTCATCAATGACCTTCTCTCCATCATAAGGTCATAAGTGGGTCTGTTCGCTGACGATTGCACAGTGTTCAGCTCCATTCGCAATTGCTCAGATAATGAAGCAGTCCGTGCCCGCATGCAGCAAGACCTGGACAACATCCAGGCTTGGGCTGGTAAGTGGCAAGTAACATTCGTGCCAGACAAGGGTCAGGCAATGACCATCTCCAACAAGAGACTGGTCATATTTATTATAGACAAGTATAAAATAACAAAAGATAATATAGAAGGTTCAGTGTCGCAGAGTTCCACTTTCAATTTCATTGACATGGGTCATGTTCACTGCCTCTTGCAAAATAATGAGACAGTTCCAACATTGCTTGCTAGATTCCTCTGAGTGACCTGCTTTAATTGCCATGATGTGGAGATGCCGGTGATGGACTGGGGTGGACAAATGTAAGGAATCTTACAACACCAGGTTATAGTCCAACAGTTTTATTTGAAAATCACAAGCTTTCGGAGGCTTTCTCCTTCGTCAGGTGTGACGAAGGAGAAAGCCTCCGAAAGCTTGTGATTTTCAAATAAAACTGTTGGACTATAACCTGGTGTTGTAAGATTCCTTGCTTTAATTGGTACAGTGGTGTTATTCAACCAAAGTGTGTTTAGTTTTATTAAGTGGATATTGTAGGGATACTGGTGATGTCTGGAAGTGATTTGCAATAAAATAGGGATTTATATATTACATTGGATATATACTTGAATTGGAAATACTTGCAGAGCTATGGGGAGAGAGCAGGGGAGTGGGACTAATTGGATAGCTCTTTCAAAGAGCCGGCACAGGCACGATGGGCCAAATGGCCTCCTTCTGTGCTGTATCATTCTATATCTATGATTTTGTATGACTTAAGATTGACAGGGTAAATGTAAGAGAAAAATAACCTTCAGCCAGTTGTATCTTTGGCAAAAACCCACGGATCTTTCTTTTTGGCAGTGGTACATTTGGTAAAGCAAAATGAACTGTCCATTGAGAAAACAGAAACCCACGGATTTTCATCATCTTCTGAGTCAACATCACAGAAAATTGCATTTTGGTATCTCTTAGAATCATAGAAATTTATGGCACAGAAGGAAGCCATTCGGCCCATCGTGTCTGTGCCGGCCGAAAAAGAGCTATCCAGCCTAATCCCACTTTCCAGCTCTTGGTCCGTATCCCTGTAGGTTACGGCACTTCAGGTGCACATCCAGGTACTTTTTAAATGTGATGAGAGTTTCTGCCTCTACCACCCTTTCAGGCAGTGAGTTCCAGACTCCCACCACCCTCTGAGTGAAAAAATTTCTCCTCAACTTCCCTCTAATCCTTTTACTAATTACTTTAAATCTATGCCCCCTGGTTATCGACCTCTCTACTAAGGGAAATAGGTCCTTCCTATCCACTCTATCTGGGCCCCTCATAATTTTATACACCTCAATTAAATCTCCCCTCAGCCTCCTCCGTTCCAAAGAAAATAACCCCAGCCTATCCAATTTTTCCTCATAGCTAAAATTCTCCAGTCCTGGCAACATCCTCGTAAATCTCCTCTGCACCCTCTTTGGTGCAATCACATTCTTCCTGTAATGTGGTGACCAGAACTGCACGCAGTACTCAAGCTGTGGCCTAACTAGTGTTTTATACAGTTCCAGTTTAACCTCCCTGCTCTTATAGTCTTTGCCTCAGCTAATAAAGGAAAGTATCCCGTATGCCTTCTTAACCACCTCATCTACCTGTCCTGCTGCCTTCAGGGATCTGTGGACATGCACTCCAAGGTCCCTCTGTTCCCCTACACCTCTCAGTATCCTCCCATTTATTGTGTATCCCCTTGCCTTGTTTGCCCTCCCCAAATGCATTACCTCACACTTCTCTCTTGGTTTGTCTTGGTTTCCCTCCCTAAACCTCTCCGTCTCTCTACCTCTCTCTCCTCCTTTAAGACGCTCCTTAAAACCTACCTCTTTGACCAGGCTTTGGGTCACCTGTCCTAATATCTCCTTTTGTGGCTCGTTGTCAAATTTTGTTTGATAATCGTTCCTGTGAAGCGCCTTGGGACGTTTTACTACGTTAAAGGCGCTACATAAATGCAAGTTATTGTTGTTGATACACTGAGGGAATGACTTGTATTTCTGGATGCTGATTTTTGCTATTTACTGATTAAATTCCTGGGGTTCAGTTCTCCATTAACATTTATAAAATTGCTGCTATGGATTAGAAGGATCTCAATAAGTACATTGATTCCAAGGGAGTGCATCATCATTATTGCTTTCAACTGGACACTCAATGTTTTCTGCTTATGCCACAGGGTTTAGAGTCATAGAGTCATAGAGTCATAGAGTTATACAGCACAGAAAGAGGCCCTTCGGCCCATCGTGTCCGCGCCGGCCATCAGCCCTGGGTACTCTAATCCCATATTCCAGCATTTGGTCCGTAGCCTTGTATGCTATGGCATTTCAAGTGCTCATCCAAATGCTTCTTGAATGTTGTGAGGGTTCCTGCCTCCACAACCCTTTCAGGCAGTGAGTTCCGGACTCCAACCACCCTCTGGGTGAAAAAGTTCTTTCTCAAATCCCCTCTAAACCTCCCGCCTTTTACCTTGAATCTATGTCCCCTTGTTATAGTACCCTCAACGAAGGGAAAAAGCTCCTTAGTATCCATCCTATCTGTGCCCCTCATAATTTTGTACACCTCAATCATATCCCCCCTCAGCCTCCTCTGCTCCAAGGAAAACAAACCTAATCTTCCCAGTCTCTCTTCATAGCTGAAGCGCTCCAGCCCTGGTAACATCCTGGTGAATCTCCTCTGCACCCTCTCCAAAGCGATCACATCCTTCCTGTAGTGTGGCGACCAGAACTGCACACAGTACTCCAGCTGTGGCCTAACCAGTGTTTTATACAGCTCCATCACAACCTCCTTGCTCTTATATTCTATGCCTCGGCTAATAAAGGCAAGTTTGTGTAACTACTTTTGATAAAGTAGTTTAGGATGGGTGTGCTGAAGAGCAGAGTTAATGGTTCAATGAAGTGCCTTTTTTTCCTGGAAGGTGTTTCAGCCCTCAGTCTGAAGGAAGAGGAAGAGGAAGAGGCCATCATTGCTGTGGCCACATGAAGGAGGAGTATTGAGAGATTATGGGTGCTGGTGGAACACCATTAAGAGAGATACTGGGTGTTGTGGGAACATGTCTTTAAGAGTGCATTTACACTACAATTTGATTGTGAAGGGATTTGGGTTTTGAACCAACGCTAAACTCTCCTGTTTTAAGACCTGAACTGACTTGGGAGTGAAACAGTGAGGTTCCCTCCTCCGGGATGCCTCACTCCGATTTGCACTGTTATCGGATTGGGTCCTGATTCCAGATTGAGGCTGCATTTGCACTATAAGCTGCAGTGTTGTTGCAAAATGAAGCCCCTTTGCACTGTGGGCACAGTTGTAGTGTAAATGCTTAATTACCAAAGAAAGATCTCTCGCAGTACACCGGGTGGTGACTTGTGTAATGGGAGCAGTCCTGTAAAATAATTGCTTGCAACGGCTACAAAGCTATTGCTGATCGTGCCATTAAGACTATGTTTGTAAATATTAATGGTAAATCGGCAATTCTTTATCTTCCAGGGCAAATCTTCACAGTTTTTAATTTAAATTTTGTAGAGACTTTTTTTTGTGGAAACATGTTCTCTCTCCCCACCCCACCCCCATTCAACTAAGACACCATGGGCTATCAATTGGGCCACATAGCGCCCATTTTCGAGGCGCTACACGGCCTCCTAAGGTCCCAGAATGGCAACCGGAATGCATGCGCAGGCTTCCAGCGTGACGTGCGCCAGACGCCATCTTGATAAAGGCGTTTGCACGTACGCAGATAACGAACTGTGTAAAGTAGGGAGAATATGCGTTAGATCAGTGTGCAACGCTGGTTTAAAGGGACAGATACAATTTCGGAACTTAACGCACTGTCTTAACCACATAAGGCTGAACAGGTCGTAGACTGCCTGAAGGACCCCACCCCCTCATCAGCGCTATTTAAAGGGAATATGCAGGAGGTACAGGTTAGTTGCTGGATTATTGCATCTGGCTGCTGATGCATTGTTACCTGTTTTTGAACACTAGGACTAGGGGATATAGCCTAAAAATTAGAGCCAGGACTTTCAGGAGTGAAGTTAGGAAACGCTTCTACACACAAAGGGTGGGAGAAGTTTGGAACTCTCTTCCACAAACGGCAGTTGATGCTAGCTCAATTGTTAATTTTAAATCTGAGATTGATAGATTTTTTTTTGTTAACCAAAGGTATTCAGGGATGTGGGGCTAAGTGTTCAGAGGTACCATCTGAGTTTACCAGAAATGTGTTTACATTGGAACAGGAGGAGGCCATTCAGCTCCTTCACTATTCAATTAGATCATGGCTGATCTGTATCTTAACTCTATCTACCTGCCTTGTTTCCATAACCCTTAATCCCCTTACCCAACAAACATCTATCAATCTCAGTTTTGACATTTTCAATTGACCCCCAGCCTCAACAGCTTTTTTGGGGGAGAGAGTTCCAGATTTCCACTCCCCTTTGTGTGAAGAAGTGCTTTCTGACATCACCCCTGAACGGCCCGAGCTCTAATTTTAAGGTTCTGCCCCCTTGTTCTGGACTCTCCCCACCAGAGGAAATAGTTTCTCTCTATCTACCCTATCAAATCCTTTAATCATCTTAAACACCTCAATTAGATCACCCCTTAATCTTCTATACTCAAGGGAATACAAGCCTAGTCAATGCAACCTGTCCCCATAATTTAACCCTTTTAGCCCCGGTATCATTCTGGTGAATCTGCACTGCTCCCTCTTTATCTCCTCTATTTTCTCCCCAGGTGGGTGATTTAGAAATACAGTTCCATGAGTATTGGAGATCATCAGGAAATGCGGCCAGTAAGTGCTGGTGGGCTATTCAAGCAGGGTCACATGGCGGGGGAGTGAGATTCAGCCTTTGGAAAGGGTGCAGAGGAGGGCCACTAGATTAATTCCCAGTTTGAAGCATCTTAGTTGTCAAGATAGGCTAAAAGAGATGGGACGCTACACTTTAGAGAAGCGTAGACTTAGGGGGCGATCTGATCGAGGTTTGTGAGACGATGAAGGGAATAGATTGTGTTTGAGTTGACGGTTTGTTCCAATTAAATAGGTTAGGGAGGACCAGGAGGTCACAATTTTAACTTGTGGGCCAGATCTAGGTTCGATGCCAGGAGGTAGTTCTTAACCCAGAGACCAGTGGACCTCTGGAACAGGCTGCCGACTCGTGTGGTGAACGCCAATTCATTGAATTCCTTCCTGTTCTCTCGGGTCTGAGTGTCTTTTTTTTATTAGTTCATGGGATGTGGGCGTCGCTGGCGAGGCCGGCATTTATCGCTCATCCCTAATTGCCTTTGAGAAGGTGGTGGTGAGCCGCCTCCTTGAACCGCTGCAGTCCGTGTGGTGAAGATTCTCCCACAGTGCTGTTAGGAAGGGAGTTCCAGGATTTTGACCCAGCGACGATGAAGGAACGGCCAATATATTTCCAAGTCGGGATGGTGTGTGACTTGGAGGGGAACGTGCAGGTGGTGTTGTTCCCATGTACCTGCTGCCCGAGACCTTCTAGGTGGTAGAGGTCGCGGGTTTGAGAGGTGCTGTCGAATGTGCCATTACTGCCCAATATGTAATTATATGACCGAGTAAGGCAGGACTGTAACAATAGAAACCCCTTGTGATCTGGACATTGTGCCTGACAATAAAAAACCCTCTCCTCCTTGTAGTTTAATGAAAGCATCTTTTACTATTTGCAAGGTGAATGAAAGAAAAGAAAGAAGAAAGACTTGCATTTATATAGCGCCTTTCACGACCTCAGGACGTCCCAAAGTGCTTTACAGCCAATGAAGTACTTTTGAAGTGTAGTCGCTGTTGTAATGTAGGAAATACGGCAGCCAATTTGTGCACAGCAAGATCCCACAAACAACAATGTGATAATCACCAGATAATCTGATTTTTTAAAAAAGTGATGTTGGTTGAGGGATAAGTATTGGCCCAAGACACGGGGGAGAACTCCCCTGCTCTTCAAAATAGTGCCATGGGATATTTTTATGTTTACCTGAGAGGGCAGATGGGGTCTCGGTTTAATGTCTCATCCAAAAGACGGCACCTCTGACAGTGCAGCACTCCCTCAGTACTGCACTGGGAGCGTTGGCCTGGATTTTGTGCTCGTGCTAGTGGTTCTAGGTTGAGACAATTGACCCTCATTATATCAATTTGAAATAGACTGTGACCTGTGCACTCCACAAACTGGCCCATCTGGCTTTATTACAATGCCTGTGGCCTTTTCTATTGAAACCTGTGTGCACTTTGTTTTAAAACACAACACTGAAACATAACTCAATCCTGAAATCTTTTCCGTGAAGATGAAAATGACAAGAAGTCCTGAAACGTGACGGGGACTTTACGGTCCTCGTTCTGTATCTAGATAAATAGCAGGTACACGATAGCAATCAGAATCAGGAACCTTAGCCAATCTTTACTGTCCGTAGCCATGACTCACCAAGGCCAATTGTAGGGTTTCCACTACCGATTCATCAAGATTGGTAAATGCAGCACAAAGTACTCCTAGCACTGGTCCATTCCCACCACACGATGTATTTACTTACAAGACAGTAGTCGATCTACCAGAAATGTTTTGAGTAGGAATATAGGAACAGGAGCAGGCCATTCAGCCCCTCGAGCCTGTCCTGCCATCCAATTAGATCATGGCTGATCTGCATCTTAACTCCATCTACCCGCCTTGGTTCCGTGACCCTTAATACCCTTACCCAACAAAAATCTATCCATCTCAGCTTTGAAATTTTCAATTGACCCCCAGCCTTGGAGGGAGAGAGTTCCAGATTTCCACTCCCCTTTGCGTGAAGAAGTGCTTCCTGACATCACCCCTGAACGGCCTGGCTCTAATTTTAAGGTTCTATCCCCCCCCCCCTTGTTCTGGACTCCCCCCACCAGAGGAAATAGTTTCTCTGCGCTACACAGTAAGCATTATGTGAGCTTAAAAGTTATGAAGAAACATAGCCCGTATGATTCCTGTTGTCTATTAATCATCCTTTGTTCATGTATTACAATTGGCTTTAAACTTGCTCAAGGGAGTAGTGTGGGAACAGGTAGAGAGTGTATGTGGCGTTTCCCCTTTAGCTTCGTTCGTTAGTGACGTCAGCTGAGAAGAGACAACTGATACAGATTTTCCCGCTGCAGTGACATCACGAACATTAAGCAATCGCCACACCCACTACATCTTCAGAAATTACACTCCCTATCCTTGTTGTTGCTTCAGGGGGGGATTTTCCCCACAGTCTGTTCCCACAGGCTCACCTCCGGTTTGATAAACAGAACAAAGTGGTGAGAATAAGTGCCAAACATTCCAAGTAGAGCCAAACCCGGCCCAAGTTAGGGGTTTGTCAGTCAAGCCAATTGAAAAAAATTCGGCACATTGCTCCAGTAATAATGGTCTGCGGAGCCAGTACTGTGCAAGTGTGAGGTGGTAGGAATCGGGGTGACGAGAAAATGTCTTTCAGGAACACAACAGTATTATTATCAAAAACACCAACTTGGGTTTATATCGTGCCTTTTACATAGTAAAACGTCCCAAGGAGCTTCACAGGACAAAATTTGACATGGCGCCATGTAAGGAGATATTAAGACATGAGACCAAAAGCTTGGTCAAAGAGGTAGGTTTTAAGGAGCATCTTAAAGGAGGAGAGAGAAGCGGAGAGAAGGAGAGGTTTAGGGAGGGAATTCCAGAGCCTAGGGTCTAGGAAGCTGAAGGCACGGCTGCCAATGGTGGGGTGATTAAAATCGGGGATGCACATGAGGAGCGCAGAGATCTCGGAGGGTTGTAGGGCTGGAGGAGGTTACAGAGATAGGGAGGGGGCGAGGCCATGGAGGGATTTGAAAACAAGGATGAGAATTTTAAATCGAGGCGTTCCCGGACCGGGAGCCAATGTAGGTCAGTGAGCACAGGGGTGATGGGTGAACAGGACTTGGTGCGAGTTAGAATTATATAGAATTGCATAGAACGTACAGCTCAGAAACAGGCCATTCAGCCCAACCGGTGCATCCTGGTGTTTATGCTCCACACTCCCTAATTCATCTCACCCTATCAGCATATCCTTCTATTCCTTTCTCCCTCATGTGTTTATCTAACTTCCCCTTAAATGTATCTACACTATTCACCTCAACTACTCCTTGTGGTAGCGAGTTCCACATTCTCACCGCTCTCTGGGTAAAGAAGTTTCTCCTGAATTCTCTATTGGATTTATTAATGACTATCTTATATTTATGGCCCCTAGTTCGGGTCTCCCCCACAAGTGGAAACATCTTCTCTACGTCTACCCTATCAAACCCTTTCACAATTTTAAAGACCTCTATCAGGTCACCCCTCAGTCTTCTCTATTCTAGAGAAAAGAGCCCCAGCCTGTTCAATCTTTCCTGATAGTTATAACCTCTCAGTTCTGGTATCATCCTTGTAAATCTTCTTTGTACCTTCTCCAGTGCCTCGATATCCTTCTTATAATATGGAGATCAGAACTGTTCACAGTGCTCCAAGTGTAGTCTTAACCAGTTAAGTTACGGGCTGCAGAGTTTTTGGATAAGCTGAAGTTTAGGGAGGGTGGGAGGCCGGCCAGGAGAGCATTGGAATAGTCGAGTCTGGTGGTAACAAAGGCACGGATGTTGGGCTACAGCTACACGTGTCTCACCTGCTGAATGGTTTCCATTTATTTATTTTTTTAAAAAGTAAACTGTCGCTCAGTTCTGATTAGACCTACGTTCTGTTTCAGCCTCACAGGTAGAAGGAAAGAAAAAAGAAAGAACATGCATTTATATAGCACCTTTCAGGACCTCCCAAAACACTTTACAGCCAATGAAATGCTTTTTATTTGAAGTGCAGTCACTGTTGTAATGTAAGAAACACAGCAGCCAATTTTCACACAGCAAAGGTCCACACAAACAACATGACCAGATCATCTGTTTTTTAGTGATTTAGTTGAGGGGTAAATATTGGCCTGCCACACTGGGAAGAACTCCCTTACTGTTCTTCGAAATAGCACTGTGGGATCTTTTACATCCCACTGAGAGGGCACACAGGGCCTCGGTTTAACATCTCATCCGAAAGATGGCACCTCCAACGACGCAGCACTCCCTCAGTACCGCACTGGAAGTATTGGCCGAGGTTACGTGTTCAAGTCTCTGGAGCGGGACTCGAACCCACAACCTTCTGGCTCCAAGGCGAGAGTGCTGCCCACTGAGGCACGGCTGACTGCGTAGAAGTAGTGGTGCTTTGTGATAGAGATTGTTTGTGCCTCAATCAGGGAACACACAACCAGTGGAAATTAATTTCATAGAATCATAGAATGATTACAGCACAGAAGGAGGCCATTTGGCTCATCGAGCCAGTGCCAGCTCTTTGTAAGAGCAATCTAGTTAGTCCCATCCCCTGCTCTTTCCCTGTAGCCCTGCAAATTTTTTACCTACAAATATTTATCCAATTCCTTTTTGAAAGCCGCGATTGAATCTGCTTCCACCGCCCTTTCAGGCAGCGCATTCCAGATCATAACTGCTTGCAGCGTAAAAAGGTTTATCCTCATGTCGCCTTTGGTTTTTTTGTCAATTACCTTAAATCTGTGTCTGCCGATGGGAACAGTTTCTCTTTATTTACTTTATCTAACCCTTCATGATTTTGAACACCTCTATCAAATCTCCTCTTAACCTTCTCTGCTCTAAGGAGAACAATCCCAGCTTCTCCAGTCTCTCCACATAACTGAAGTCCCTCATCCCTGGAACCATTCTAGTAAATCTTTTCTGCGCCCTCTCTAAGGCCTTCACATCCTTCCTAAAGTGCGGTGCCCAGAATTGAATGCAATACTCCAATTGTGGCCGAACAAAGGTTCAACATGACTTCCTTGCTTTTGTACTCTGTGCCTCTATTTATAAAGCCCAGGATCCCATATGCTTTTTCAACCACTTTCTCAACTTGTCCTGCTGCCTTCAAAGATTTGTGCACATATACCACCAGGTCTCTCTGATCCTGCACCCTCTTTAGAATTGTACCCTTCAGTTTATATTGCCTCTCCTCATTCTTCCTGCCAAAATGTATTACTTCCAACTTCTCAGCGTTAAATTTCATCTGCCACGTGTCCGCCTATTCCACCAGCCTGTCTATGTCCTCTTGAAGTCTATCACTATCCTCCTCACTGTTCACTACACTTCCAAGTTTTGTGTCATCTGCAAATTTTGAAATTGTGCCCTGTACACCCAAGTCCAAGTCATTAATATATATCAAGAAAAGCAGTGGTCCCAGCACCGACCCCAAAATTTGTTTTCTGACGCAGCTGATGCTCTTACAAGTATGTGGCAACGTAGGGCATAGTTCAGTCCTGAGAGCAAAGAGAGACACCGGAGACGGAATTCCACTGCCACCCGCTCACCCGTTCGTGCCAGCGTGAGGCCCAAACCGAATTTGGGTTCGAGCCTCCATGGCACCGGCAAATTGCGGGTGCTGAACAGGTGTTCCGCTGCAGCTTGCTGGCGCAATAATCAGGCAGTGTAGAGACTGACCCGGGCTGGCAGGAAGGTAGATCCGGGTGGGTCGGGGAGAGTGTCCGATCGCGGAGAGGAAGGAGCCCAGGGTGGCATTCAGCCCCTCGGGCCTGCTCCGCCATTCACTTAGATCATGGCCGATCGGTACCTCAGCTCCAATTTCTCGCCTTTGCTCCGTATCCCTTGATACTCTTACCCAACAAAAAAAATCTATTGATCTCAAGCTCCAATTGGTCCACAGCCTTTTTGGGGGAGAGAGTTCCAGATTTCCTCCACCCTTTGTGTGAAGAAGTGCTTCCTGACGTCACCCCTGAACGGCCTGGCTCTAACTTTAAGGTTATGATCCCCTGTTCTGGACTCCCCCCACCAGAGGAAATAGTTTCTCCGTATCTACCCTATCAAGAGGTTATACCAATCAGGAAAGACTGAACAGGCTGGGGCTCTTCTCCCTAGAAAAGAGAAGGCTGAGGGGTGACCTGATAGAGGTCCTTAAAATGATGAAGGGGTTTGAGTAAACTTAGAGAAAATGTTTCCACTTGCGGGGAGTCCCAAAACTAGGGGCCATAAATACAAGATAGTCACTAATAAATCCAATAGGGAATTCAGGAGAAACTTCTTTACCCAGAGAGTGGTGAGAATGTGGAACTCGCTCCCACAAGGAGTAGTTGAGGCGAATAGTATAGATACATTTAAGGGGAAGCTGGATAAACACATGAGGGAGAAAGGAATAGAAGGATATGCTGATAGGGTGAGATGAAGAGGGGAGGGAGGAGGCTCGTGTGGAGCATAAACACCAGCACAGTTGGGCCGAATGGCCTGTTTCTGTGCTGTACATTTTATGTAATTCTATGTAATATGCAATCCTTTTTAACATTTGAAACACTACAATATTAAACATTACAACAAGACAAAGTAATGTCAGTTTTCAATTGTCAACGCCTTTTATTTTGTTTACAGCTGGACAAAGTTCTGCTTCACAGATATTACATGAGATTATGTATAAACATAACTATAAAAATTTAAACAGTTTATTTTATCAAAAGGATTTATAATTAAAACCAAAAATTGAAAATGACTAGAGTTTAATGCTGTCGAACAAAATATTCAGCTACGGAAACCCAGTTATTGCTAGTTAACGATTACTAAATTTCTTGATCCTTTTCCATGACACAGATCATCTTGAGAAAGGGATGATAATGACACAGTCAAATGAAGGAAATGTTGGCATAACTTCAAAGTTGCTGACTGTTGCCCCATGATATCTATCGAGGCGATCTCAAGTCACTCTGTAAATAGGACTAAAGCGGTGTCTTTGTGTTTAACCTTCGGTTCACTGGGAGGTTTCTGAGTTGATCTGTTGCTACAACAACTGTTAGTGATTTCAGACAATTTAGTTTCGAAATACAGTAGCCAGTTCTAATTCATCCCAGGGTAAGGGTGAGAGCAGTTGGATGCTTATCAATCTTCGTCAGAGTTACTGATCTCAACCAGTGAACGTAACCCATCTAGCCAGAGGAAATGAAGGAAAATCGGAGAGCAAGTGAGCTAGCATCCCTCCCTTACACCTCCAGCAGACAGTCACAGAGTGGGTTTGTTACATCTCAGTAACCAGGTTACATTCCACGCTCCCAGCTGGGCAACAGAAGAGAATCCCAGTCCAAGTCACAACAACTTGCATTTATATAGCGCCTTTAATGTAGTAAAACGTCCCAAGGTGCTTCACAGGAGCGATTATCAGACAAAATTTGACACCGAGCCACATAAGGAGATATTAGGACAGGTGACCAAAAGCTTGGTCAAAGAGGTAGGTTTTAAGGAGCGTCTTAAAGGAGGAGAGAGAGAGACGGAGAGGTTTAGGGAGGGAATTCCAGAGCTTAGGGCCTGGGAAGGATGAGAATTTTAAAACCGAGGCGTTGCCGGACGGGGAACCCATTTTGGTCAACGAGCACAGGGGGGTGATGGGTGAATGGGACTTGGTGCGAGTTAGGATATGGGCAGCAGAGTTTTGGATGCGCTCAAGTTTACAGAATAACAGTGTCCTCCATTTTACTCTCCGAGCTGTGAGAAACCAGCACTGAGATTCTGGACATTGCAAATATCCCATTTGAGCATTAAATTATTCTGAGTTACACCAAAACTACAGCACAGAAACAGGCCATTCGGCCCAACTGATGTATGCCGGCGTTTATGCTCCACAAGAGCCTCCTCCCTCCCTACTTCATCTCACCCTATCAGCATATCCTTCTATTTCTTTCTCCCTCATGTGGTTATCTCGCTTCCCCATCTATGCTATTCGCCTCAACTACTTCTTGAGGTAGCAGGTTCCACATTCTTACCACTCTTTGAGTAATGAAGTTTCTTCTGAATTCCCATTTGGATTTATCTTATATTTATGGTCACTAGTTTTGATCTCCCCCACAAGTGGAAACATTTTCTCTACATCTACCCTATCAAACCCTATCATTATCTTAAAGACCTCTATCAGGTCACCCCTCAGCCTTCTCTTTAGAGAAAAGAGCCCCAGCCTGTTCAGCCCTTCTTGATAAGTATATCATCTCAGTTCTGGTATCATTCTTGTAAATCTTTTTTGCACCCTCTCCAATGCCTCTATATTCTTTTTATAATACGGAGACCAGAACTGTGCACAGTACTCCCAAGTGTGGTCTAACCAAAGCTCTATACAAGTTTAACGTAACTTCTTTGCTTTTCAATTCTATCCCTCTAGAAATTAACCCTGGTGTTTGATTTGCCTTTTTTATGGCCTTATTAACCTGCATCACTACTTTTAGTGATTTGTGTATCTGTACCCCCGGATCCCTTTGTTCCTCTATCCCGTTTGGACTCTTATTATCCGAGCAGTGTGTGGCCGAGAATGGGGCTGAAGAGATTAGTCTTTGAAAATAAAGACCCAAGTCATATCTGAGGTGTGGTACTTCATACCTGCGATGAGTCTCTGTGTGCAACAGTGTTAGCTCACAGGGACGTGTGAGGCAAATATTAGTTTCCACAATAATTGCAGGTGGTAAACCACAATTTATAATTGTTGAGTAATAATTTGCTAATTCAGATTACCTAGGGAACACACCAGGTGATGTATATTTTCAAAGCCCCAGGTTTCTTTTGGACTCATTACAAACTAGACCTAAAGCAGTATTTTTTTCTAATACAAACCTAAGTGAGATGCCCAAGATCCTTCATACTAAGGTGAGAAGATTAGATAAACCAACGACAAAATCTTGCATTTCTATAGTGCCTTTGATGTAGAAAAACTTCCCAAGATCCTCCACACTGGCAGGAAGCCAAAGATTTGACCTCTAACCCAACTTCCGCTCTCCGTGTCAGAGATGAGCCAGTCAAACAACAACAACTTGCATTTATTTTGCATCTTTAAAGTAGTGAAACGTCCTGAGGCGCTCCAGAGGAGCGATTATCAACTTGACAAAACTTGACACCAAGTCACTTAAGGAGATATTAGGACAGGTGACAGAAAGCTTGATCAAAGAGGTAGGTTTTAAGGAGCATCTTAAAGGAGGAGAGAGAGGCGGAGAGGTTTAGGGAGGGAGTTCCAGAGCTTAGGACCCAGGCAGCTGAAGGCACGGCCGCCAACGGTGGAGCGATGAAAATCGGGGATGGACAAGAGCCCAGAGATCTCGAAGGGTTGGTAGGGCTGGAGCAGTTCACAGAGGCAGAGAGGGGCGAGGCCATGTAGGGATTCGAAAACCCACTATCTTGGATCAGAAACCTCTCCAAGGGATCCACATGGCCTGTTTAGCTACGCCCTATTGTGCTGAAGCTATTCTAATGTTACATGTGCAAAATATCACCAGGAGGTGTTGGAATATGCTAACGGCCCTCCCCCACCATTAGCTCAAGTTGATAGGAATAACAGTTTTAATGGAATTTCCTTTCCATCAAAATTCCTGATCGTTCCAGAAACTCCAGCCTTTTTAAAAAAAAAAGGTGAAGCAACTTCAGGAATGAATCTTTAGACTCCTGAATCTGACTTCATAATCCACGAGTTACACCCACAGCGACAACCGCAGCAGACAATCTCACCCGTAACAACGAGACAAATGGCGGAAGCTCTGAGAAAATTCCCGACACCGGGTCAACATTTAAGACGAGGGTAGAAAGGCGGCTGAAGGAAAGGGGGGAATAAAGGGATTTGGGAACAGAGCAGGTACGTGGGGTTCCGACCTACTGCCGGTGTGGAGGACAAACACCATCACGGGCTGGTCGGGCCGAACGGCCACGTTTCCGTGTTGCAATTCCTTCGCAGCATGTCGACACCTGGCGAGGGCACTATCGGTTGAATTGCCCCATCTATTTTAGAATCCAGCTTCCCTTTACTTTGAAATCCGTCTCCACGTCAGGCGTTTCTATTTTTTAATAGTGGAAACTGTGACGACACAGTAGGGTTTTGTACTGTTTCCCTGTTTGGCATCTGTGCTTATCAAGGTGAGAGTAATTGTTAGGGAGTTTCCCTGATCCCAAGATCATTATCATAAGGCAAGACATCAATTCCAAACCACAAAGAGAAGCAACTACTGTTATTTTTTTTAATATATTCATTCACAGGATGTGGGCATCACCGACAAGGCCAGCATTTATTGCCCATCCCTAGTTGCCCTCAGAATGCGGTAGTGGGGTTTGATACAACTGATTGTCTTGCTAGGCCACTTCAGTGGGCAATTAAGAGTTAACCACGCTGATGTGGGACTGGAGTCACATATAGGCCAGACCGGGTAAGGACAGCAGGTTTGTTAGAATCATAGACCATTACAGCATAGAAGGAGGCCGTTAGGCCCATCGTGTCTGTGCCGGCTCTTTGAAAGAGCTATCCAATTAGTCCCACTCCCCTGCTCTTTCCCCACAGCCCTGCAAATTTTTCCCCTTCAAGTATTTATCCAATTCCCTTTTGAAAGTTACTATTGAATCTGCTTCCACCGCCCTTTCAGGCAGTGAATTCCAGATCATAACAACTCGCTGCGTAAAAAAAATTCTCCTCATCTCCCCCTCTGGTTCTTTCACCAGTTATCTTAAATCTGTGTCCTTTGATTACTGACTCTCCTGCCAGTGGAAACAGTTTCTCCCCTATCCACTCTATCAAAACCCTTCATAATTTTGAACACCTCTGTTAAATCTCCCCTTAACCACCTCTGTTCTAAGGAGAACAATCCCAGCTTCTCCAGTCTCTCCACACATATAATGAGGTTGGGCACAGTGATCACACAGGACAATATGTGGGCTGTAGACGTCTGAGATTTCACTGTCTACTCTTTCATTCATCCTATTCTCTGCTTATGTTTGATTTTCTTTACCTACTCTCTCCCAGCATCTTTCCTTTCTTCTGTCCAAAACCTTTTTGACTTGGCAACACTTCTACTCAGTTGTTTACATTCTTCAGGAGAACGGCATTGCGGCGGGGAGATTTTTGTTATCTGGAGCCTAGATCAAGCTGAGCTCAATGCCACCTCTCCTCATCCCTTTGATCCTTCTCCAGAATAAATCCACGTTCCAGACAGCTCTCAACAGCCTCAGGGAGGAAGGAATCTTTCTGTGCAATAAGTAATTTGCCTTTAGTATGTTTTTAAGTGAAGAATCAATGTAACAGATGTAGGTCAGATAAAGATAATAACTGACAATTGTTTAAGAAGCCATCTGCCTGGCGCAAGTGAGTTATCAGTAAAAATCTGACCCAATTTCAATGGTGACTCGAAAATCTCAGCCAGTGAGCACGGAAGAGAAAGAACTTGCATTCTATAGCGCCTTTCACAACCTCAGGGCGACCCAAAGGGCTTTACAGCCAATGAAGTGTAGTCACTGTTGTAATGTAGGAAACAGGGCAGCCAATTTGCACACAGCAAGATCCCACAAACAGCAGTGTGATAATGACTGGATAATCTGTTTGTTTGAGGGATAAATGTTGGCCCAGGACACCAGGGAGAACTCCCCTTCTCTTCTTTGAAATAGTGGCTGTGGGATCTTTTGACATCCACCCCTGCGAGGGCAGATGGGGCCTCGGTTTAACATCTCACCTGAGCGACACCTACAACAGTGCTGCACTTGCTCAGTACTGCCTCTCTCAACATTGCAGCACTCCCTCAGCCCTGCACTGGGAGTATCAGCCCAGATTATGTGCTCAAGTCTCTGAAGTGGGACTTGAACCTACGACCTTCTGACTCTGAGGCAAGAGTGCGCGGCTGATGCTATGAACGAGGAAAGTTCCAAATTGAATTCCATGGGCCTGGAATCTCCCCGGACCTGCTGCCATTCCACCGCTGTAACTGTTTGGCGGAAACCCCAATTACACGCTTAAATGGAAGTTACAGGAAACTTATTTTCCACATTACGAGATTAAAGCAGCTTATTTAAACCCACCCCCAAATAAAAGGGGGAATTGCATGATTTGTTTCATTTTGAAGAGTTTTTGTTGCGTTTGTTATTCGGAAAGTAGCTAAGTTAGCGTGCTTGGTATAAACACTGGCCATGGCCTCCTGCGCTCAGTCCCCACCTGCTCCTCCCCTCTCTCCTGGTGTTGAAAGGAAAAAATTTGCAGGGCTACGGGGAAAGGGCGGGGGGGAGTGGGACTAGCTGGATTGCTCTTCCATAGAGCCGGCACGGACTCGATGGGCCGAATGGCCTCCTTCCGTGCTGTAACCTTTTTATGATTCCAGCATTCTAAGGTCCCCAAGGCTGCAGCTGCTCCTCTTCCTCCAACTGTTCCCCCATCCTGAAAAGATTGGCAACAACAGAACCCACGATGAGGAAGGTTTCTGAGGTAAAGTGAGGCAAAATAAAGATAATGGAAGTTTGATTATTCCAGCTTGACAGATCGGGAGTTTAAACTATGGAAGAGTGGGAATAGTCTGGATGTTGGGCGGTTCTTCTTTTCCCAGACAGTAGTGAGTCTCTGGAATGTGTTGCCGGCTGGTGTGGTGGGTGCCGACTCTCTGCCCTCAAGAGGGAGCTGGACCAGTTCCTGACTGAGGCAGAGATCGCATCGTATTGAAGGTAAGTGGCTTTTACAGATAACACTTGGTCCGTGTGATCTCCTTGTCTGGTTTCGATTGCCGGTGGGGGGGGGGGTCGGAGAGGAATTTTCCAGGGTATTTTTTTCCCATACTGGCCCGAGGTTTTTCCCTCTGGTTTTTCGCCTCTGCCAAGAGATTACATGGAGTTGGCGGGGGGAGGAAGTGTCTAGTCACGTTGCTCCAGCCATCATGGTGTGTGGGGCTTGATGGACCAGCAGGTCTTTTCCTGCCCATCAATTTCATATGTTCGTATCCCAGCTCCTCATCCCTGGCACCACTCTAATAAATCTCCTCTCCACCCTCGCTAAGGCTTTGACATCCTTCCCAAAGTGCGGTGCCCAGAATTGGACACAAATAGTCCAGCTGAGGCCTAACCAGTGATTCATAAAGGTGTAGCATAACTTCTTTGCTTTTGTAATTTATGCCTTTATTTATAAACCCACGATCCCATATGCTTTTTCAACAGATAGTTAACAGTAATGACTACATCTTTCCAAAGGGATCAAAGGTGCAAATTAAATGTTTAGACAGAACACATGTGATGACGCTATCGTCATCAAGCTCACTTTCAAAATCCCTCCAAGCTAATGACTCATCCTAATTTTAAGACCCATATCTGTGATTCCCCCTTATCACACAAAATGAGTCAGTAAGTTTCCCGTGTTTCAGTCTGCGACAGCACATTCCCACTTGAACAGCTGTTACATTAGATAGTGATTTGCTGTGTCTGTTGTCATGGGATACGAGGTAAATTGTTTTTATTTACTTCGACCATGAGGACAAAGAGTGTAAGAGAGTCTTATCATCCGTGGGGAGGAATAAATAACGCCAGAAGCTGTTTTTGGTTTCCTCGTCTGCTCCTGAATCATGACGGACAGAGCCAAAGAAAGCAATGGGTTCTTCACAAGAAGAAGCCTGTGTTGATCTATTTTATTTCAAGCTACACATTCAGAGCTGGCGTGGATTAGATTAGGAATGAACGTTCTTAAGTGCACTAAGAAAGCAATTACCCCTTGTAAATGATAAATGGTAATAGAATCATAGAATCACAGAATCATACAGCCCGGAAGGAGGCCATTCGGCCCATCGTGCCTGTGCCGGCTCTTTGAAAGAGAAGCCAAATTAGTCCCATTCTTTCCCCATAGCCCTGCAAATGTTCTCACCTTCAAGTATTTATCCAATTCCCTTTTGAAAGTTATTATTGAATCTGCTTCCACCGCCCTTTCAGGCAGCGCATTCCAGATCATCACAACTCGCTGCGTAAATTTTTTTTTCCTTATCTCAGCTCTGGCTCTTTTGCCAATTATCTTAATAAAAGACACCTTAAATCTGTGTCCTCTGGTTACCGACCCTCCTGCCAGTGGAAACAGTTTCTCCTTATTTACCCTATTATAAAAATGGTCCCCACAGAAGTAGAAATAAAAATAGCAACATTACAGGCTAAATTCAGCGGTATTCCTTGCTCCCAGCAGAGTTTAAAATTTAAAATTCTCACTCTTGTGTTCAAATCCCTCCATGACCTCGCCCCCTCCCTATCTCTGTAACCTCCTCCAGCCCTACAACCCTCCGAGATCTCTGCGCTCCTCCAATTCTGGCCTCTTGAGCATCCCCGATTTTCATCGCTCCACCATTGGCGGCCGTGCCTTCAGCTGCCTGGACCCTAAGCTCTGGAATTCCCTCCCTAAACCTCTCCGCCTCTCTCTCCTCCTTTAAGACGCTCCTTAAAACCTACCTCTTTGACCAAGCTTTTGGTCACCTGTCCTAATATCTCCTTATGTGGCTCGGTGTCAAATTTTGTCTGATAATCGCTCCCGTGAAGCACCTTGGGATGTTTTACTACGTTAAAGGCGCTATATAAATGCAAGTAGCTATTGCAAGTAGTTTTTGACCTAGCTCCCCGCTGGGAGCACTAAATTTACTCTGATGATTTAACTGACTGGTCTGGGATAACGGAACTCTTGTTAGTCAAGATTCTCTCATGGACTCAAAATTATTCATCTTAGTGATTGTACTCAGTGCTCAGAAATTACCGCGTTAATGTTCCAAAAACACGAACTACCTGATGGTAGTGTTCAAAACAAAGAAAGGCTTTGATAAATTGGGAAAAAACATTTCTGCCGGTTGGTTAGTTGATAATCAGAGGGCATAAATTTAAAATTGTGTGTACCATCCACAGGATGCACTGCAGCAACTCGCCAAGGCTTCTTCGACAGCACCTCCCAAACCCGCGACCTCTACCACCTAGAAGGACAAGAGCAGCAGGCACATGGGAATAACACCACCTGCACGTTCCCCTCCAAGTTACACACCACCCCGAAATGGAAATATATCGTCGTTCCTTCATCGTCGTTGGGTCAAAATCCTGGAACTCCCTTCCTAACAGCACTGTGGGAGAACCTTCACCACACGGACTGCAGCGGTTCAAGAAGGCGGCTCACCACCACCTTCTCAAGGGCAATTAGGGATGGGCAATAAATGCCGGCCTCGCCAGCGACGCCCACGTCCCATGAATTAATAAAACAAAACGTCCAAACGTACCAAAGAACAAAAGAATGCACAGTAGAGGAGACAACTTGTGACACAAGATGGCGCCTGACACTCTGTAGTATTATTTTTAGTCTTACTCGTTATTATATCAGATAAGAAAAGAAAGACTTGCATTTATATAGCGCCTTTCACGACCTCAGGACGTCCCAAAAGGCTTTACAGCCAATGAAGTACTTTTGAAGTGTAGTCACTGTTGTAATGTAGGAAACACGGCAGCCAATTTGCACACAGCAAGATCCCACAAACAGCAATGTGATAATGACCAGATAATCTGTTTTTAGGCGTTGGTCGAGGGACAAATATTGTCCAGGACACCGGAGAAAACTCCCCTGCTTTTCTTCAAAACAGTGCCATGGGATCTTTTACGCCGACCTGGGAGGGCAGGCGGGGTCTCAGTTTAACATCCGAGGAGTGGAACTATGAACCCACAATTTTCTGGCTTAGAGGCGAGAATGCTACCCACTGAACCACTGCTGACCACAAATCTAGCTTTAATGTGATAACGAGGATCCCAGTGTGGGCACTTCCTGGTTACTAATCAATTTCGGCAAACTGTTGACTACTAAACCTAAAAGACAGGAAAAATGAACAGTAATTCTTATAAAAGGATGTTTTGGAAGGTATGGAGATGGGTGAGAGTTTTGAACATGACAGAATATGAAGACTGTGCTAACAATCCAGTCGAACAGGTTAGTGTACGTGCTCTGACATCTCATGTGTCCGATGGTGATACGCTGGAGGGGATGCCTCATTAGAGGGAGGTGAATATTTCCACGTACAAACTTCTCCTCTGTTTATCACTCTTACAGTAACATACAATTTATAGAACGTCCAGCTAATTGACTCTCTGCTCCAATGCCCTTAGATAGAATTACAATGGGCCGGATTTTGTTGAGAGCAGTGAGCAGACAGCACCAGTCATTCGCTAGACTTGCACTTGCCCACAGACCGTCAGTGGGGTTTTACACGGCAAGCTCCTGTAAATTCGAGAGTCAATCGACGCGCCCCCTGCAGGGCGTCTGGGACCTGCGTGAGCAGAGCAAGCAACTGTGTGTCTCCTTAACCAATCAGATAGGCGCATCGTTAATGAGCCGCGCAGAGCCAGAACCAGGAAGTGTAAGTTACAGCGGGTTCAGTCAATGTCAGGTCAGGTACAGAAAGTGAAATAAAGAGAGGGTAAGAAAGATTGGATTAAGAGACAGAGATAAAAGAGACAGAAAGAAAAAGTAAAAAAATAAAAATTTATTTTGAATTTTTGTTTTAAATGTCCAACAATTAAAATCTGAAGGAATGAGACTCCACACTTGTTAAAGTTAATTTTCAGTGCCAGAGAGGTTGTTTGACCGTCATTACCACGCTGTTAAAAGTTAGGACAAGCCCTAACTTTCTCTGGTGAGTTTAATGTGTATCTACGATGTCAGTGGAGGAACTCCACACTGTTTCATTCACTTGAACTGGGAGTCAGACAGCGAGATGCCGTTTTCATGGAGTTTACGGAGGCGCAGTGTATCTTGTTCAGCAACTTCTGGATTTCCGCGTTTAACTGCGTCTGTGCGGTCGGCGGAAGTTACTGTCCAATTTGCACAGAAGTAAAGTGAGTGCTGTTAGCCTTGCCGTTATTTTCAAAGCAAGATCTGGTGCCATAGAGTCTAGAGCACAGAAACAGGCCATTCGGTCCATCTACTCTATGCCGGCATTCATGCTCCACACAAGCCCTCTTCATCTGACCCGATCACCATAACCTTTTATTCCTTTCTCCCTCCCTCCCACTTTCTCCCCCTATACAAAGCCCTGGTTAGACCACACCTGGAGTATTGTGTTCAGTTCTGGGCACCGCACCTTAGGAAGGACATACTGGCCTTGGAGGGAGTGCAGCGTAGAATTACTAGAATGATACCCGGACTCCAAGGGAGTCTGGTTTCGACAGAGTCTATAATTGGGAATTTGGTGAGTGAGGGGATTCGGTGCAGTAAGAGGTGAGGTGCATTATTTTAAACAGCAAAGAGGAGTGTACCGAGAGTGGAGAGGGGCGTACCGAGAGCTGAGAGGGGCGTACCGAGAGCGGAGAGGGGCGTACCGAGAGCGGAGAGGGGCGTCTCGAGAGCGGGGAGGGGCGCACCGAGAGCGGAGAGGAGCGGAGAGGGGCGTACCGAGAGCGGGGAGGGGCGTACCGAGAGCGGAGAGGAGCGGAGAGGGGCGTACCGAGAGCGGAGAGGAGCGGAGAGGGGCGTACCGAGAGCGGGGAGGGGCGTACCGAGAGCGGGGAGGGGCGTACCGAGAGCGGAGAGGGATGGGGCGTACTGAGAGCGGAGAGGGGCGGAGAGGGGCGTACCAGGAGCGGAGAGGGATGGGGCGTACCGAGAGCGGGGAGGGGCGTACCGAGAGCAGGGAGGGGCGTACCGAGAGCGGGGAGGGATGGGGCGTACTGAGAGCGGAGAGGGGCGTACCGAGAGCGGGGAGGGGCGGAGAGGGGCGTACCAGGAGCGGAGAGGGATGGGGCGTACTGAGAGCGGAGAGGGGCGTACCGAGAGCGGAGAGGGGCGTACCGAGAGCGGGGGAGGGGCGTACCGAGAGCGGGGGGGAGGGGCGTACCGAGAGCGGAGAGCGGAGAGGGGCGTCTCGAGAGCGGAGAGGGGCGTACCGGGAGCGGAGAGGGGCGTACCGAGAGCGGAGAGGGGCGTACCGAGAGCGGGGGAGGGGCGTACCGAGAGCGGAGAGGGGCGTACCGAGAGCGGGGGAGGGGCGTACCGAGAGGGGGGAGGGGCGTACTGAGAGCGGGGGAGGGGCGTACCGAGAGGGGGGAGGGGCGTACTGAGAGCGGGGGAGGGGCGTACCGAGAGCGGGGGGGGGGTGTACTGAGAGCGGGGGAGGGGCGTACCGAGAGCGGGGGGGGGCGTACCGAGAGCGGGGGAGGGGCGTACCGAGAGCGGGGGGGGGGGGCGTACCGAGAGCGGGGGAGGGGCGTACCGAGAGCGGGGGAGGGGCGTACCGAGAGCGGGGGAGGGGCGTACCGAGAGCGGGGGAGGGGCGTACCGAGAGCGGGGGAGGGGGCGTACCGAGAGCGGGGGAGGGGGCGTACCGAGAGCGGGGGAGGGGGCGTACCGAGAGCGGGGGAGGGGCGTACCGAGAGCGGGGGAGGGGCGTACCGAGAGCGGGGGAGGGGCGTACCGAGAGCGGGGGAGGGGCGTACCGAGAGCGGGTCACAGCAACAACAAAACCAAACTGCAGTGTGACGTGACGGGTGAGGCAGGTCGGTGGTTGGGGGTGAGAATCTCTTCTGTTTTCTTCTTTCTTCGGACTGTGGGCTCGGTAACTTACAGCATAAAACTAAATTTAAAAAAAAATAAACTTAATTTAATAAATTAAACAAGGCCAGTACTTGGCTCAACCTAAAAATAATTTGATTGGCATTGTAGTAATCAATTAAATAAGTAAAATAGTTATGACAGGGCAGGAGATGTGTTGCAGCTGCTACTGGAGCTACTGGACAGTTTTGTCCGGGGCGACTACGTCTGCGGTAAGTGTCTGCGGCTCGAGGAACTTCGGCTCCGAGTTGAGGGGCTGGAGTCCGAGCTGCAGACATTGCGAGGCATCAGGGAGGGAGAAAGTTACCTGGACACTTTGATCCAGGAGGCAGTCACGCCCCTTAGACTAAATACTGTAGAATTGGCCCGTGGTCAGGGACGGGCGGGTGTGACTGTGAGTGAGGCAGGTACGGGGGTCCAGGAGGGAGCATTGCAGGAGCCTCAGTCCCTGAGCTTGTCCAATTGATACGAGGTTCTTGCAGCCCTTGTGGACGAGTGCAGGGACTGCAGGGAGGATGAGCAAACTGGCCACGGCACCGTGGTTCAGGGGGCCATTCAAGTGGGGGGAGTAAAAAGGAATGTGGTTGTAGTAGGCGACAGTATAGTTAGAGGGATAGACACTGTTCTCTGCAGCCAAGAGCGAGAGTCCCGAAGACTGTGTTGCCTACCCGGTACCAGGGTTAAGGACATCTCCTCAGGGCTGGAGAGAAACTTGGAGTGGGAGGGGGAGGATCCAGTTGTCGTGGTCCACGTAGGTACCAACAACATAGGTAGGACTAAGAAAGAGGTTCTGCTGAGGGAGTTTGAGCAGCTAGGGACTAAATTAATAAGCAGAACCACAAAGGTGATAATCTCCGGATTATTACCTGAGCCACGAGCAAATTGGCACAGGGTAGATCAGATCAGAGAGATGAATGCGTGGCTCAAAGATTGGTGTGGGAGAAGTGGGTTTCGATTCATGGGGCACTGACACCAGTACTGGGGAAAGAGGGAGCTGTTCCGTTGGGATGGGCTTCACCTGAACCATGCTGGGACCAGTGTTCTGGCAAACCAGATAACTAGGGCCGTAGAGAAGGCTTTAAACTAAATAGAGCGGGGGAGGGCTCAGGTGGGGCAAAGTTTAGATTGATAAAGAGAAAAGACAAGGAAGTAGTACAGGAAAGTGATGGGGGTAATGATAAACAGGAAGGGACAGAGCGTACAAACATAAGAGTGCACTAGCAAATGGGGCCGGGGTAGGAAAGAATGGTAAAAAGACAAAATTAAAGGTTCTTTATCTGAATGCGCACAGCATTCGTAATAAGATAGATGAATTGACGGCACAAATAGAAACAAATGGGTATGATCTCGTGGCCATTACAGAGACGTGGTTGCAAGGTGACCAAGGGTGGGAGCGAAATATTCAGGGTTATTTAACATTTCGGAAGGATAGGAAAAAAGGTAAAGGTGGTGGGGTAGCTCTGTTAATAAAGGATGGAATTGGTATAATAGTGAGAAATGATCTTGGCTCAGAAGATCAAGATGTCGAATCAATTTGGGTGGAGGTAAGAAATAGCAAAGGAAAGAAATCACTGGTGGGAGTAGTATATAGGCCCCCTCACAGTAGCTACACTGTAGGGCACAATATAAATCAGGAAATAAGGGGGGCTTGTAAAAAAGGTAATGCAATAATCATGGGCGATTTTAACTTTCACATAGATTGGACAAATCAAATTGGCAAAAATAGCCCTGAGGAAGAGTTCATAGATTGTATTAGGGACTGTTTCTTAGACCAATACATCGGGAAACCAACCAGGGAACAGGCCATTTTGGATCTGGTAATGGGTAACGAAACAGGGTTAATTAATGATCTCAAAGTAAAGGATCCCTTGGGAAGCAATGATCATAACATGAAAGAATTTCACATCCAATTTGAGAGCGAGGATCTTGGGTCTGAAACTACCGTATTAAACTTAAATAAGGGCAATTATAAAGGAATGAGGGCGGAATTGACTAAAGTGGACTGGGTAAACAGATTAGATGGTATGATGGTGGATAAGCAGTGGCAAACATTTAAAAAGATATTTTATGACTCGCAACAAAAATATATCCCTGTGAAGAGGAAAGACTCCACAAAACGGGTTAACCAAAAGAAAAAGCACACGACATGGCAAAGATTACTGGTCAGCTCGAAGATTGGAAAAACTTTAAAAACCAGCAAAGGATGACTAAAAGAATAATAAAGAGGGAGAAAATAAATTATGAGAGTAAACTAGAAAGAAATATAAAAACTGACAGTAAAAGCTTCGACAAGTATATAAAAAGGGAGAGGGTAGCTAAAGTAAACATTGGTCCCTTAGAGGATGAGACTGGGGAAATAATAATGAAAAACAAGGAAATGGCAGAGCAATTGAACAGATATTTTGTATCTGTCTTCACAGTAGAAGACACTAATAATATACCAATAATAGTAGAAAATCAAGGGGCAAAGGGGAGGGAGGAACTAAAAACAATCACTATCACCAGAGAAAAAGTACTAGGTAAACTAATGGGTCTAAAGGCTGACAAGTCCCCTGGACCTGATGGCTTGCATCCGAGGGTCTTAAAGGAAGTGGCTGCAGAGATAGTGGATGCATTGGTTGTAATCTTCCAGAATTCACTAGATTCTGGAAAGGTCCCAGCGGATTGGAAAACCGCAAATGTAACACCCCTATTCAAGAAGGGAGTGAGACAGAAAGCAGGTAACTGTAGACCAGTTAGCCTAACATCTGTCATTGGGAAAATGCTCGAATCCATTATTAAGGAAGTAGTAGCAGGACATTTGGAGACTCATAATACAATCAAGGAGAGCCAACATGGTTTTATGAAAGGGAAATCATGTCTGACAAATTTATTAGAGTTCTTTAAGGAAGTAACGGGCAGGGTGGATAAAGGGGAACCAATGGATGCAGTATATTTGGATTTCCAAAAGGCATTCGATAAGGTGCCACATAAAAGATTACTGCACAAGATAAGAGCTCAAGGTGATGGGGGTAATATACTGGTATGGATAGAGGATTGGCTAATTAACAGAAAACAAAGAGTCGGGATAAAAGGGTCATTTTCAAAATGGCAATCTGTAACTAGTGGGGTGCCGCAGGGATCAGTGCTGGGGCCTCAACTATTTACAATTATTATCAATGACTTGGATGAAGGAACAGAGTGTCTTGTGGCCAAATTTGCTGATGATACAAAGATAGATGGAAAAGCAAGTTGCGATGAGGACACAAAGTGTCTGCAAAGGGATATTGACAGGTTAAGCGAATGGGCAAAAATTTAGCAGATTGAATATAATGTGGGAAAATGTGAAGTCATCCACTTTGGGAGGAAAAATAAAAAAGCAAAATATTATTCGAATGGAGAAATACTACAAAATGCTGCAGTACAGAGGGATCTGGGTGTCCTCGTACATGAAACACAAAAAGTCAACATACAGGTGCAGCAGGTAATCCAGAAGGCAAACGGAATATTGGCCTTTATTTCTAGGGGGATGGAGTATAAAAGCAGGGAAGCCTTGCTACAACTGTACAGGGTGCTGGTGAGACCACACCTGGAGTACTGCATACAGTTCTGGTGCCCTTATTTAAGGAAGGACATACTTGCATTGGAGGCAGTTCAGAGAAGGTTCACTAGGTTGATTCCGGGTATGGAAGGGTTGGCTTTTGAGGAAAGATTGAACAGGTTGGGTCTATACTCATTGGAGTTTAGAAGAATGAGAGGAGATCTTATTGAAACATACAAGATTCTGAGGGGACTCGATAGGGTAGATGCTGAGAGGATGTTACCCCTCATGGGGGAATCTAAAACTAGGGGGCATAGTCTCAGAATAAGGGGGCGCCCGTTTAAGACGGAAATGAGGAGGAATTTCTTCTCCCAGAGAGTCGTGAATCTTTGGAATTCTTTACCCCAAAAAGCTGTGAAGGCTGAGTCATTGAATACATTCAAGGCTGAGTTAGACAAATTTTTGATCAGCAAGGGAGTCAAAGGATATGGGGAAAAGGCGGGAAAGTGGAGTTGAGGTAAAAATCAGATCAGCCATGATCTCATTGAATGGCAGAGCAGGCTCGAGGGGCCGAATGGCCTACTCCTGCTCCTATCTCTTATGGTCTTATGGTCTTAAATTACAAGGAGTGATTACACAAACTAGGGTTGTATTCCCTGGAATTTAGAAGATTAAGGGGCGATTTGATCAAAGTTTTCAAGATATTAAGGGAACTGATAGGGTAGAGAGAGAGAAACTATTTCCACTGGTTGGGGAGTCTAGGACTAGGAGACTTGGCCTAAAAATTACAACCAGGACTTAAGTTAGGAAACACTTCTACACGCAAAGGGTGGTAGAAGTTTGGAACTCTCTTCCACAAATGGCAGTCGATGCCAGCTCAATTGTTAATTTTAAATCTGAGATTGATAGATTTTTGTTAACCTAAGGTATTAAAGGATATGGGGCTAAGGCGGGTATATGGAGTTAGGTCACAGATCAACCATGATCTCACTTAATTGGAGAACAGGCTCGAGGGGCTAAATGGCCAACTCCTGTTACTAGGTTCCCCTTAAATGCATCAATGCTATTCACCTCAGCCATTGTGGTAGTGAGTTCCACGTTCTCACCAATCTCTGGGTAAAGGAGTTTCTCCTGAATTCCCTATTGGATTAATTAGTGACTATCTTATAATCATCTGAAAGACAGCACCTCTGATAGTGCAGCACTCCCTCAGTACCGCTCTGGAGTGTCAGCCTGGATTATGGGCTCATGTCTCTCGAGTGGAGCTCGAACCCACAACCTTCTGACTCAGAGGGAAGAGTGCCACCCACTGAGCCACGGCTGACACAATACCTATCAAAGGTAGGCCATCAGAGAGCGGAATCCCCACCTTTAAATCTCTCACTCCCTTCGAGGACAAGTCTGTGCAGCTCATGTGCACTGACTCAGCTCTTGACCTGGGAGATGGGGAGGTCGGCAGCATCGTGCTGATGACAGGTTAGTAACTGAGCACCAACAGTATCGCCCTGACATCCCCGTGAAGCATCACAGAGGCAGACCCTTCCACCGGAGTGTCTATTGACACCACTGTGTCAACCAATGAATTGAAGGCGGGGCAGGACTTACGGCAGAACTCGCAGCAAACAATGTATTTTACAGCAAACAACGTCTATTTACTCAGCAAACAGAGTCTGTTTAAACAGTGCACAACAGCAAACAGAAAACAGAGTCAATTTAAGAAGAGTCTCCAGCAAACAGAACTCATGACCGAAACTACAGCAACTTCTCCCAATAAAAGCAGGGTGATTTCTCCAGCAAGTTGGAGTGAGTGAAGGATAGTTACATAATACAAATTACGTGCGTAAAATCAATCCCAGTCACTTACAGCAGTGCGGTCTCCAGGCGTGATTGATGGGGGAATTACCCAATCATCTTCATTCTGGCCAGGACTTGTGGTGTCGCTATACGCAGCCTCCTTCAACCCACTGTCTCTGTCTCCTTAATCCCGAGCAGGTAATGCTAAGTATATCCTCTCAGTTCTGGTATCATCCTTATGAATCTTTTTTTGCACCTTCTCCAATGCCTCTATATCCTTTATGTAATATGGAGACCAGAACTGTGCACAGTACCCCAAGTGTGGTCTAACCAAGGTTCTATACATGTTTAACGTGACTTCTCTGCTTTTCAATTCTATTCCTCTGTAAATGAACTCCAGTGCTTGATTTGCACTTTTTATGGCCTTGCTTACCTGTGTTGCTACTTTTAATGATTTCGTGAATCTCTACCCCAAATCTCTCTGCTCCTCTACCCCATTTAGACTCTTACTTTCCAAGGAGTATGTGGCCTCCTTATTCATCCTACCAAATTGTAACACCTCAAACTTGTCTATATTGAAATTCATTTGCTGTAACACCATAATAAGCCTCCTGAACTAACACCAACTTTGTATTTTCCTTGCAGTGTCCAAACCCATGATCTTCTTACTTAGATTGAGGGACCAAATTGGCTGACACGATCTGCTCACCAAAGGCAGCAGCATCTCTCCAGACCAATGAATACAGTTATGGCGCAGTTACCAAACAACCATTATTTTTTTTTACATGTTTTATCGAGCCTCGGGTTATGTTTCAACTTTTCAAGAACTGGTTGCGCAAACAAGTCATGATTCCAGTTTAGTAGCAAAACTATTCTTAGTTTGACCTTTCATAGCAGTCATGGTCTGATAAGAGAAACATGCTCGATGACGTTCATGGCTTAAAACATGCAGTTGGACTGTCTGGAGGACAGGTGCAGTGTAAGAAACACAGTTGGGATTATTGTACAATGCAGTTCGAGTTAAGGGTGTTGGTTCATTGATGTGAAATGTCACGAGTACTAGAAACCAAACAAATGTCAAATGAAAGGCAGTAATAACAAACCGGTGAGAGCGAGGAAAGCATGTCTCCTGTGAAGGTGTTCTCCTTCACTTGGATGCTGCTTGGGATTTGCCCGACCTAATGCCATTGTTCAAATATTTTGACTAAGGTCACATCAGGGAAAAATAATGAAAAAGTTAAAATTAAAGGGGCTGTATCTGAATGCATGAAGCACCCGTAACAAGATGGATGAATTAATGGCACAAATAGAGATAAATGGGTTTGATCCCGTAGCCATTAGTGAGACATGGTTGTAGAGGCATAGAGTACAAAAGTATGGAAGTCACGATGAACCTTTATAAAACACTGGTTCGGCCACAACTGGAGTATTGTGTCCAGTTCTGGGCACCGCACTTTAGGAAAGATGTGAAGGCCTTAGAGAGGGTACAGAGGAGATTTACTAGAATGATTCCAGGGATGAGGGATTTTAGTTACGTGGATAGACTGGAGAAGCTGGGGTTGTTCCCCTTGGAACACAGACGGTTGCGAGGAGATTTGATAGAGGTATTCAAAATCATGAAGGGTCTAGACAGAGTAGATAGAGAGAAACTGTTCCCATTGGCGGAAGGGTCAAGAACCAGAGGACACAGATTTAAGGTGATTGGCAAAAGAACCAAAGGTGACATGAGGAAAAGCTTCTTTACACAGCGAGTGGTTAGGATCTGGAATGCACTGCCCGAGGGGGTGGTGGAGGCAGATTCAATCATGGCCTTCAAAAGGGAACTGGATAAGTACTCGAAAGGAAAAAATTTGCAGGGCTACAGGGATAGGGCGGGGGAGTGGGACCAGCTGGATTGCATAGAGCCGGCACGGACTTGATGGGCCGAATGACCTCCTTCCGTGCTGTAACCTTTCTATGATTCTATAAGATCAGTATGGGTGGAGCTAAGAAATAACAAGGGGCAGAAAACACTGGTAATTATAGTGTTGGACAGAGTATAAATCAGTAAATTAGATCAGTATGTAACAAAGGTAATGCAATAATCGTAGGAGACTTTAATCTTCATATAGATTGGGCAAGCCAAATTGGCAAAAGTAGTTTGGAGGATGAGTTCATGAAATGCATTCAAGACAGTTTTCTAGAACAATATGTCAAGGAACCAATCAGGGAACAGGCTATTTAAGATCTACTATTTTGTAATAAGACAGGGTTAATTGGAAATCTTATAGTTAAGGATCCCCTGGGGAAGAGTGATCATAATATGATAGAATTTCATATTGAGTTTGAGAGTGATGTAGTTAAGTCCAAAACTAGGGTCTTAAATTTAAACAAAGCCAATTACATAGGTATGAGGGGCGAGTTGCCTAAAGTAGATTGGGAAATTAGATTGAAAGACATGACGGTAGATAAACAATGGAGAACAGTTAAAGAAATAGTTCATAATTCTCAAAGAATATACATTCCCTTGAGGAATAAAAACTCCATGGGAAAAATGATCCATCCGTGGCTAACTATAGAAGTTAAGGATAGTATTAGATTAAAAGAAGAGGCTTACAATGTTGCCTAAAAGAGTAGTAAGCCTGAGGATTGGGAGTGATTTAGAAATCAGCAAAGGATGACCAAGAAATTGATAAAGAGGAGAAAATTAAATATGAGAGTAAACTAGCAAGAAATATAAAAACAGATTGTAAGAGCTTCTACAAGTATATAAAAAGGAAGAGGTTAGCAAAAGTAAACGTTGGTCCCTGAGAGGCTGAGACAGGAGAAATTATAATGGGGAATCAGGAAATGGCAGAGATGTTAAACAAATATTTTGTATCTGTCTTCGCAGTAGAAGACGCAAAAAACATATTGGAAATAGTGGGGAACCAAGGGTCTAATGAGAGTGAGGAACTAAAGTAATTAATATTAGTAAAGAAAAAGTACTGGAGAAATTAATGGGACTAAAAGCCAAGAAATCCCCTGGACCTGATGACCTACATCCGAGGGTTTTAAAAGAGGTGGCTGCAGGGATAGTGGATGCATTGGTTTTGATCTTCCAGAATTCCCTGGATTCTAGAATGGTTCCAGTGGATTGGAAGGTGGCAAATGTAACCCCGCTATTCAAGAAAGGAGGGAGAGAGAAAACAGGGAACTACAGGCCAGTTAGCCTGACATCAGTAGTAGGGAAAATGCTAGAATCTATTATTAGGGACATAGTAACAGGACACTTAGAAAATCATAATATGATTAGGCAGAGTCAATATGGTTTTATGAAAGGGAAATTGTGTTTAACAAACTTATTAGAGTTTTTTGAGGGCATAACTAAGGGGGAAACAGTGGATGCAGT
The DNA here is from genome assembly GCF_035084215.1 of Heptranchias perlo. Lineage (NCBI taxonomy): Eukaryota > Metazoa > Chordata > Chondrichthyes > Hexanchiformes > Hexanchidae > Heptranchias > Heptranchias perlo. The sequence continues at coordinate 195,006,840 of NC_090325.1, read as the reverse complement.
ATATTTGGATTTTCAAAAGGCATACAATAAAGTGATATACAAGAGGTTGTTACACAAAATTAGGGCTCATGGGGTTGGGGGTAATATATTAGCATGGATTGAGGATTGGTTAATGGACAGAAAACAGAGAGTAGGAATAAACGGGTCATTCTCAGGTTGTCAGGCTGTAACTAGTGGGATGCCGCAAGGATCAGTGCTTGGGCCTCAGCTATTTACAATCTTTAATAATGACTTAGATGAAGGGACCGAGCGCAATGTAAAAAGTTTGCTGACGATACAAAGCTAGGTGGGAAAGTAAGCTGTGAGGAGAACACAAACGGCCCGATATTAGGAGGGAGGCGGGTTGCCAGCGGGGGGTCGACTGGACGCGTGGGTAACCCGCCCAGTAAAATCGGTGGGTTCCCCACGCGATCGTAAGTAAATTGAAGCCACTTACCTTGGCTTCCGGGTTTCGCGCTGGAAAGCTGCGCAGCGGGCGGACTGCGCACCCGCATCATAGGCTGTCAGCTGGAGGAGCCCTATTTAAAGGGGCAGTCCTCCACTGACTGATGCTGCAGAAAGGAGCCAAAATTACAGCATGGAGCAGCCCAGGGGGAAGGCTGCTCCCAAATTTAATGATGCCTCACTCCAGGTCTTACTGGATGGGGTGAGGAGGAGGGGGAGGACAGAGATCTTCTCCCCGGCGGACGGGAGGAAGTGGCCTGCCTCTGCCACCACAAAGGCCTGGCTCGAGGTGGCAGAGGAGGTCACCAGCACCACCAACATACCACGGACCTGCATACAGTGCAGGAGGCGCTTCAATGACCTAAGTAGGTCAGCCGAAGTGAGTACACTTACTCATTCCTCTACACTCCGTCTACCACATCACCGCCCCCACCTCACATCTCCTTCTGCACTGCCAACACTACTCTATTACATCACTCCTCACACCCACTCAAAGCTCATCCTCATCTTACCTGCACTTACTCACCTTGCCAGTACTCATCCCACCACTAGATGCACAAGAACATAAGAACATAAGAAATAGGAGCAGGAGTAGGCCATATGCCCCCTCGAGCCTGCTCCGCCATTCAATAAGATCATGGTTGATCTTTGACCTCAACTCCACTTTCCTGCCCGATCCCCATCTCCCTGGATTCCCCTAGAGTCCAAAAATCTATCGATCTCAGTCTTGACTGTACTCAACAACTGAGCATCCACAGCCCTCTGGGGAAGAGAATTCCAGAGATTCACGACCCTCTCTGTAAAGAAATTCCTCCTCATCTCAGTCCTAAATGTCCAACCCCTATCCTGCGACTATGCCCCATAGTTCTAGACTCTCCAGTAAGGTGAAACATCCTCTCAGCATCTACCCTGTCAAGCCATCTTATATGTTTCAATGAGATCACCTCTCATTCTTCTAAACTCCAGAGAAGATAGGCCCATTCTACTCAATCTTTCTCACCGGACAACTCTCTCATCCTAGGAATCAATCTAGTGAACCTTCATTTGACTGCCTTTCAGGCAAGTATATCCTTTCCTAGGTAAGGAGACCAAAATTGCACACAGTACTCTAGGTGTGGTCTCACCAGAAGAGGCCAGAATTGGAGGAGCGCAGAGATCTCGGAGGGTTGTGGGGCTGGAGGAGGTTACAGAGATAGGGAGCTTTGCTCAGATAGTCTTACAACCCTCTTTTTAAACGAATTTGTAACAAACTGTATAATAATCTTCCCGGCCCACTTTGAAGATTTTCCACATGGAGGATTGAAATGTTTCCTCTCTATAAAGTTTCGACATGCGTGAAAGTGTTGAGTAAAGAGCAACGAGGGGAAAAAACACTGGAAAAAAATATACACAGCAATGCCACTTCAAAAAGATGAACTAGAATCATAGAATGATAAAACGCAGAAGGAGGCGGCCATTCGGCCCATCGTGTCTGTGCCGGCTCTTTGAAAGAGCTATCCAATTCGTCCCACTCCCCCTGCTCCTCCCCTATAGCCCTGCAAATTTTTTACCCTTCAAGTATTTATCCAATTCCCTTTCGAAAGTTACTATTGAATCTGCTTCCACCATCAGCTACGGCTGTATGACACAAATCTTTTAGCTGTTAACAGATCCTGCAGATTAGTTTATAATCAAATGGAATTTTACAAAAAAGCCAACAGCTACTTCAAAGGTGTGCCTTTGGGAGTTTCTCACGCCCCTCTATGTCTGGTGAGATCAGTGTTCCTTTGACAGATGCATAACAACCTATTTACCTTCTCCATGGATTCCATGCCTGTTTTGCCTCTGATGTAAGTGTCTGAATGGTCTGTGGTTCACCGACTAATGGATTGTTCTAAAATTAGTTCCAATTTTTTTTGGACTGCTTACAAAGCCTCGTTCCTGAAAACAACAACACACGAGGGCTGTGTTCCAAAGTTGTGCTTGTGACAATAAAATGAACCATTTTTCCCAGTTCTTAAAGACTATGGGTGGGTGGAAGAGTCACTTTACTAGACAGGAGCATGTGTCAGAGGTAAGGCCATGACATTGGCCCAGGATTTTCTGGAGTGGGACATCTCATGATGAACGCTGTGAGTTGGATTTGTCTCCTCACCCCTCAGATCCAATTATTTTTTTGCCCTGTAACTCGCTGGAAGTGCGAGCTGATCACGGGTGGGGCGGGGGCAACGAGGCATCCGGGACCTTAGTGAACGACGGGACCAACAGTCTGTCTCCTCAACCGGTGAGATTTAAGGATTGAGAAAGAAACAGAGGAACGACGGAGAAGGAAATAGAGTGAATTAGAGTCAAATCAGGTGCACAAAGAGAAATAAAGAGAGGGAAAGAAAGATTGGATTAAAAGAGAGAGAAAAAAGACAAAAAGGAAAAGCAAGAAAAACATTTAAACATTTCAAATTTAAAATTTAAAGGAGCTCTTGGAACAACTGACTACCTGAAAGAGTGAGACTCCACAGTTTCAATTGTTCCCTTTCTGGGTCATTAATCACTCCATTAAAAGGGTCCCCACGCTTTTAAATACGAACTTTCCGTGGTGAGTTTAATGGGTAATTAATGTGCAAATGCAGCAATTTCTTGAAACTCACGGGGAGGTTGAGGACGAGATGCCGTTTTCACGAGGCTAATGGCGGAACGGAACAACTCGTCCAGCAACTTGCGGCAATTCGCAATTCACGGGGAATCTCTTTCTCGCCACAAATTGCTGCACAATTTACACATTAATAATGGCGAGTGCCATTAAACTCACCGTTATTTTCCCTGCAAGTTCTGGGTCATTACGTTACCGTGTCTGTGACTCACACTCTGGTCCAGCAAGCCTCCCTTAAATTTTTCGGGTAAATATTTGCAAACTTGGATCTGGATACACAATCGGCTGCTTAACAAGATGGTGTCCTGTGGGATTAGTGGTCAGATTTTGATTTGGATAAGGAATTGGTTGTATTCTCGAAGGCAGGAGGTTGTTATTAATGGTAGTGGGGACATCAATGCATGGGGACCGGGTACTAGTGGAATCCCACAGGGATCAGTGTTGCTCTTCACCATCTTTATCAATGATCTGGATGAAGACTTTGAGGAACTGGTCTCAAGTTCATGAACGAGACAAAGATCTGTGCAGGTACGAGGATCTTAGATGAGAAAAATAGATTACAAGCAGATCGAGATGCGATGGGGGAATGGGCCCATGCCTGTCAACGTGTATACAGAATTGGCTAAGGGACAGGAAACAGAGAGTAGTGGTGAACAGTTGTTTTTCGGACTGGAGGGAGGTGTACAGTGGTGCTCCCCAGGGGTCGGTGCTGGGACCACTGCTTTTCTTGATATATATTAATGACTTGGACTTGGGTGTACAGGGCACAATTTCCAAATTTGCAGATGACACAAAACTTGGAAGTATAGTGAACAATGAGGAGGATAGTGATAGACTTCAGGAGGATATAGACAGGCTGGTGGAATGGGCGGACACGTGGCAGATGAAATTTAATGCAGAAAAATGCGAAATTACACATTTCGGTAGGAAGAACGAGGAGAGGCAATATAAACTAGAGGGCACAATTCTAAAAGGGGTACAGGATCAGAGAGATCTGGGGGTATATGTGCACAAATCGCTGAAGGTGGCAGGGCAGGTTGAGAAAGCGGTTAAAAACGCATACAGGATCCTGGCCTTTATAAATAGAGGCATAGAGTACAAAAGTCTGGAAGTCATGATGAACCTTTATAAAACACTGGTTTCAGCCACAACTGGAGTATTGTGTCCAGTTCTGGGCATCGCACTTTAGTAAAGATGTGAAGGCCTTAGAGAGGGTGCAGAAAAGATTTACTAGAATGATTCCAGGGATGAGGAACTTCAGTTACGTGGATAGACTGGAGAAGCTGGGATTGTTCTTCTTGGAACAGAGACAGTTGCGAGGAGATTTGATAGAGGTATTCAAAATCATGAAGGGTCTAGACAGAGAAACTGTTCCCATTGGCAGAAGGGTCAAGGACCAGAGGTCATAGATTTAAGGTGAATGGCAAAAGAAACAAAGGTGACATGAGGAATAACTTTTTTACACAGCGAGTGGTTAGGATCTGGAATGCACTGCCCGAGGGGGTGGTGGAGGCAGATTCAATCATGGCCTTCAAAAGGGAACTGGATAAATACTTGAAAGGAAAAAAATTGCAGAGTATAGGGCGGGGGAGTGGGACTAGCTGGATTGCTCTTGCATAGAGCTGGCGCAGACTCGATGGGCCGAATGGCCTCCTTCCATGCTGTAACCTTTCTATGATTCTATGATTTAATATAACCAGAGAGTGGTGAGAATGTGGAACTTGCTACGACATGGAGTGGTTGAGGCGAATAGCGTAGATGCATTTAAGGGGAAGCTGGATAAACACATGAGGGAGAAAGGAATAGAAGGATATGCTGATAGGGTGAGATGAAGTGGGGAGGGAGGAGGCTCGTGTGGAGCATAAGCACTGACAGTTGGCCCGAATGACCTGTTTCTGTGCTGTAAATTCTTTGTCATTCTGTGTAATGTAGTGTTACGCACGTGGGTAGGGCTATTGCTAAGCATATAATAACACAGACCAAGAGGAGTTGGACACTAGGACCCAGGAGAATTGAGAAAGTTAGAGGAGTGTGGCACATGCACATGCTCAGATTGGCTTGGAGCCAGAATATAAATTCAGGCCAGGGACTTTATGTGGGATCTCTTCAGACATCTTGTTTGTAAGTGTACTGTGCTATTGGGAATGCTGGTTTTTTTGCTTTATCATACAGTACAGAAGGAGGCCATTTGGCCCATTGAGCTGTGCTGGCTCTTTTAAAGAACTATCCAATTAGTCCCATACCCCCCTGGCCCTGCAAATTTTTCCTTTTCAAGTATTTATCCAATTCTACAATGAATCTGCTTCCCCCGCCCTTTCAGGCAGCGCATTCCAGATCATCACAACTCGCTGTGTAAAAAAAATTCTCCTCCTCTGGTTCTTTAGCCAATGACCTTAAATCTGTGTCCTCTGGTTACTGACCCTCCTGCCACTGGAAACACTTTCTCCTTATTTACTCTCAGAACCTGTCATAATTGTGAACCCCTCTATTAAATCTCCCCTTAACTGTCTTAGCTTCAAGAAGGTTAATAAACTTTAAACATATATATATATATATATATATATACACACACACCTAGGTCTCATAGCGTTTGCTTAATAATCACAACATTGCACTCAAGCAATGGGCCCACGGGACCTAAAAGTACGTAGAGAACTCCTCTAAGCTGGAGACGTCTAGTGTAGTGTGATTGTACGTCATTCAGGGTCCCGCACTTAAGGCAGTTGAGCAGCTGAATAGACCCAAGTGTTACAGTACATTGAATTACCTAGAATTTACAGCACAGAAACAGGCCATTCGGCCCAACCGGTCCATGCCGGTGTTTATGCTCCACACGCGCCTCCTCCCCCCGTACTTCATCGAACCTCATTAGCATATCTCTGAAGGTTTACGACCACAGCCACAAGGCTGTTGTGAAAACAAAGAAATTCTTTTCAAATACCTCCATTGCCTCGCCACTCCCTACCTATAACCTCCTCCATCCCTAAAACCCTCCGAGACCTCTGCGCTCCTCCAATTCTGGCCTCTTGTGCACCTCTGATTTACTCTGCTCCACCATTGGCGGCCGTGCCTTCTGCTGCCTGAGCCCTAAGCTCTGGAATTCCCTCCCTAAACCTCTCCGCCTCTCTCTCCTCCTTTAAGACGCTCCTTAAAACCTACTTCTTTGACCAAGCTTTTGGTCACCTGTCCTAATATCTCCTTATGTGGCTCGGTGTCACATTTTGTCTGATTGCACTCATGTGAAGCGCCTTGGGACGTTTTACTGCATTAAAGGCGCTATATAAATGCAAGTTGTTGTTATTGTGGTGGTAGATTATGCTCGAGCAGGAAGGACCCGTTTCTGATGAACATTGGGAGTGAAAAGAAAGACGGATAGCGAATTGATAGCCCGCTTTAAGCCCCAGTGGAAAAGAAATTCAGGCTGAGTGCTACACAAGCAGCCGCGGAGCTAATGCCCAAGGCCAATTTCATCCCCATTGCTGGTGTGGTGTAGAGTAGAGGAGATTTACTCTGTAGCAGGCTGTCCCATGCCTGCCCCGGGAGGGGAGGTTTAGGGAAGGGAATTCCAGAGCTTAAGCCCTAGGCAGCTGAAGGCACGGCCGCCAATGGTGGGGTGAAGGAAATCTGGGATGGGCAAGAGGCGATAAATGGAGGAATCCAGAGATCTCGGAGGGTTGGAGGAGGTTTACAGAGATAGGGAGGGGGCGAGGCCATGGAAGGATTTGAACACAAGGATGAAAATTTTAAAATCGAGGCGTTCCCGGACCGGGAGCCAATGTTGGTCAGCGAGCACAGGGGGTGATGGGTGAACGGGACTTGGTGCGAGTTAGGATACGGCCGGCAGAGTTTTGGATGAGCTGAAGTTTATGGAGGGTGAAGAATGGGAGGCCGACCAGGAGAGCATTGGAATAGTCGAGTCTGGAAGTAACAAAGGCACGGATGAGGGTTTCAGCAGCAGATGAGCTGAGGCAGGGGCGGAGACGGGCGATGTTACTTCCAAGACCAGATTTCTGAGAGAGATTGTCAAGTTTAGTGGAGAAATGCGGTGCATTATGAACACTGGCAAACATGCTCAGCAAATGTACGAAGGGGTTCGATAGGGTAGACGTACAGAAGATATTTCCACTTGTGGGAGAGACCAGAACTAGGGGCCATAAATATGAAATAGTCACTAATAAATCAAACAAGGAATTCAGGAGAAACTTCTTTACCCAGAGAGTGGTGAGAATGTGGAACTCGCTCCCACGAGGAGTAGTTGAGGCGAATAGTATAGATACATTTAAGGGGAAGCTGGATAAACACATGAGGGAGAAAGGAATAGAAGGATATGCTGATAGGGTGAGATGAAGTAGGGAGGGAGGAGGCTCGTGTGGAGCATAAACACCGGCACAGACCGGTTGGGCCGAATGGCCTGTTTCAGTGCTGTAAATACTGTGTAATATGTAAATGTAAGTATTTAGGTTGAGATACGGAAAAGAAACATAAGTGGCCTTGGATTCTGGCTATCTGAGGTAAAAACAGTAGTTTCCACGGCATCTGATTAAAAGCAGGTCGTGGACTGGGCGATACACCGTAACATTGAGATACTTGCCTGAAGTAGTGGTTTTCCGCCCGTGAATCGTGACAGAACGGAGGAGTCACAGGGGCATTTGAGAAGTTTCAGTCTGATTCCCGAGGGCACGCTCCCATAGCACCAACCTTTCTCACCTTTGGCATTTACAAATAGTTTCTGCTATGTTGTTGCAAGATAGAAAGGATAAAAGTGGAACTAAAACTTAACTACTTCTAGACCCAAACCCAGCTCAACCCCACTCAGACCTACCTCATAAACACCTTCAAAATAGCTCAGAAGTGGCTAGTTATATATTTGAAGACATTGTACTGCCTTCACATTGGTTTATAGGTTGTTATTGAATTGCCTTTCAGAGAATAATGGGAGGAGAGCCCAACATTGCAACCACAGTTCCTCTAATACTTGCCATTAGTTATGTACCTATTATAGAAAAAAGAAAGAACTTGCATTTATATAGCGCCTTTCACAACCTCAGGATGCCCCAAAGCGCTTTACAGCCAATGAAGTACTTTTGAAGTGTAGTCACTGTCGTAATGTAGGAAACGGGGCAGCCAATTTGCGCACAGCAAGATCCCACAAACACCAGTGTGATAATGACCAGATAATCTACTTTTAGTTTTGTTGGTTGAGGGATAAATATTGGCCAGAACACCGGGGAGAACTCCCCTGCTCGTCTTTGAAACAGTGGCCGTGGGATCTTTTGCGTCCACCTGAGAGGGCAGATGTTTAACTTCTCACCCGAAAGACGGACATAATGATTTATTTCTTCTCTAACCCATCACGGGCGGAGACGCCCATCAATGTCTGCGTTAGTCAGCATGCAGTTTAAAGCAAAGTGTGTTTGTGTTTCAATGCACAACGTATCTTTATAAGCCAGAATTGCCTCTGCGGCAAATCCTCTCCTGAAGGAATCAAATGCCACCGTCGAGATCTAGATTCGATTTCATGGATGAAAAGAAACTGAAAGACGAGCAGGGATTTCCTCACGTTGCTCCACACCCTTAGTGCTTGTGTAAACAAAGCTTGGAATGAACCTCTGGGGCAGGTGTTGGGAATCTAAATGTGCCGTACATGTGAGAGGGATTCAGTCATGTGCAGACTGCTGCGGGGGCCGCAACAACGCTGATGGGTTATCCTCACGCACCTCGTACTTACTCTGGGCGGCTCAGCCGCACGCCTCGAGGACAGACAGAGCAGCTGTTGACTCTTCTCTGTATTTCTATTCCGCAGCAAAATCCTTTCCAAACAGTTTGAGGCCCCCAGTGACGGAATGTTGAACTCTGGTTTGAAGAATATGATGGGGTTTTGGTAGACTGAGGGAGTGCTGCCCTGTCGGAGGTGCCATCTTTCGGATGAGGCCCCTTCTGCCCTCTCAGGTGGACGTAAAAGATCCCATGGCACTATTTTGAAGAAGAGAAGGGGAGTTCTCCCCTGTATACTGGGCCAATATTTATCCCTCAACCAACACGTCTAAAAACAGATTGTCTGGTCATTATCACTTTGCTGTTTGTGGGATCTTGCTGTGCGCAAATTGGCTGCCGCGTTTCCGACATTGCAACAGTGACTACACTTCAAAAGTACTTCATTGACTGTAAAGCACTTTGGGACGTCCTGAGGTTGTGAAAGGCGCTATATAAATGCAAGTCCTTTCTTTCAGACCTAAATAAGGGGCACTTGTTCACTTGCCCATTAATGCTCTATTTCTGCCCAACCACATTTCACAAGGTACATTTTTACACATGTCGTATGAATCCCCAACAGATTTGAACAGGGTGTTCTTCACTGCCTCGATCTTTTGTCCTCCTCTTTCCGTTTTGCTTTGCCGGCTGTGCCCTGACATGTCCGTGTTGGCCTCATGACAGGGGCCCTCTCCAGTCTGACTGTAGCCCATTCAGGTGAAGGATTACACCCAATGCATCTCACCCACAGAGCCATTAGGGAGAGGCTGTCACTACTCATTCGAATCAAATTGAACAAGTATGATATTTAACCCTTTGCATGCCCACGGGTGAGTTCACTGCTCTGGATTAGCGATTACCAGCAGGCTGTCTGCTGACAGCAACCTTCTGGTTTGATGCGTAAAAAGGTTTCAGATTGATCCATGTCAATCATCACTGTTCTGTTTTTTTGATTGGCCGTTGCACCATCATTGGGACCCAATCACGTGTTCAGCCAAATCCCGGCCAATGAATCTGAAAGCTCAGATGTGAGCATAAACCAATTAGAGGGCTGGAACATGAGGCTGCAGACTGAAGAAATAATTATATTGACGTTTCCACTTGTGGGGGGGGAGAGACCAGAACTCGGGGCCATCAATATCAGATAATAAATCCAATAGGGAATTCAGGAGAAACTTCTTTACCCAGAGAGTGGTGAGAATGTGGAACTCGCTCCCACAAGGAGTAGTTGAGGTGAATAGTGTAGATGCGTTTAAGGGGAAGCTGGATAAACACATGAGGGAGAAAGGAATAGAAGGATATGCTGATAGGGTGAGATGACATAGGGAGGGAGGAGGCTCGTGTGGAGCATAAACACCGGCATAGACCAGTTGGGCCGAATGGCCTGTTTCTGTGCTACAGACCCGATGTAAATCTCCTCCTTAGCCTTCTCTGCTCCGATGGAAATAGTCCGAGTATCTCAAGTCTCTCTTTAAAACTATAGGCTCACGATTTTAAAGGTTTTGGGGGAGGGGGGGAACAGGAATGGTTCGCGTGAGCCCCCAAAACAGGCAGTGAATCCACAGCGTCCAGGAACGTGGAGGCCTGGACGATCTTAACGGTAGGGCCTCCTTTAATTAAAAGTTCCAGGAGTCCCGCCCGACAGCCGACCAGATCCATTATCAGGAGGCAGATCCACGGGAACCTTTGGGAACAGCCCCCGATCGGAGGGTGATTGGGGGGGCAGTGGGGAGAGGAGGACTGGAGGCGATCGTTAGGGGAGGCCCAAGGACACATTGCTGGGTCTGGGGGGCTGGGTGAGGGGGAGGGGGCAGGAAGCACTCCTGCTCCTCCTGGCCCACAAGGACATCAAACAATTGCAAATCTCTTAGCCTTACCTTGGCCCCGCCGTGGCCAGTTGGCCCCTCCCACCATGGTTCTGCCGCCCAGCAATAGACAGAGTGCGACTCCCCCCTGACGTGAAGTTAATATCACATCACGGCCCCGATGATATCAGGCCCCCCGCCTGCTTTTAGCGGGAGCCTCGTCGATGGGCCTGATTCGCCGATAATAAAAATGGCTGTAGCCGGGGAACATGGCAGGTTGGAGCCAGGAGATTTTTCTAATTTTAGCCCCTTCCACGCACCATTCTCGCTGGACGATGAGGGGTTAAAATCCCGGCCATAGTTTCCCATTCCTGGCATCATCCTGGCGAATCTACGTTGCATGGTCTTTAGTCAGGTGCTTCAAAATGTGCTTTCTTCTTACTTTTAAAAAACTTTTTGCCTGTCTAATCTATTCTGCCATTTTTTTAAAAAAGTTTATTATATAGAATTTACAGCACGGAAACAGGCCATTCAGCCCAACTTTTCTATGCTGGTGTTTATGCTCCACATGAGCCTCCTCCCTCCAGACTTCAACTCACCCTTCTTCTCTTTCTCTCTGTCTCTCTGTTTCTCTCGCTCTCTCTCTCTCTCTCTCATTCTTTCTCTAACAGGTTTGGTGATGTGCTTTGACCATGAGGACACTGTCAGTTCACATCAGCAACACAATGTGGTGTCACTGAGTTTGCCACATCCTCTACCATTCCCCTGATTTGGTTCAGGTAGCGACTGGTAATGGTAACCAGGCCAGTGCATGTGTGTTTTGATTTGTAACAGAAAAATACCAGCTGGTTTAACATTAGATTGTTTAAACTTGCTTGGTGGGAATTGTATGATCAAATCTCGTGTGCAATTTAAACAAGGTGTTACCGATCTTTCTCGGTCAATTTTTTTTCCTTTTGTCTCGAAGGGACAGGTTCCCTGCTGCAGTCCCGCAGGCTCCAGGTTAGGGGTTGCCGACCCTCCAGGATTGCCCTGGAGTCTCCAGGAATTGAAGGTTAATCTCCAGGGCACTGCCGCCAGCAAAAACCCAGGGAGAAAAATCACTGGGGCAAAAAAAGAAATTGTGTTTTTAGAAAAAAGTTTCTTTGAACGCTTTGATTATTAGTTATAAAAATATCTGACAGTCAAAACTCATCCAATTGGGTAATGAAGAGTCCGTTCGCTTTCCAGTTGGCCGTGGGAAGGCAGTGGTCTGCAAGGGTGGGCATGTTGGGCGACCAATGGCGGGAGTGTGGGGGCGGGGCGGTTGTAGGCAGGAGATCGTGCGGTGACATCTCCAGGGATACGTCCAACCAGAGTTGACAACCCTATCAGGTGACAGCTGGCACCTCCTCCTCCAAGTGGACTCGACTGAGGTGTTAGCCTTGGCGTCAAGTATCGGAAGGAGTTTCATCTGCAGAAGCCACCACAACCAAGCCACATCCTGCTCTGACTCAAAGTCCACACATGGGTGTTCCAGTTGGGGGAGGAGGAGGGGGAGAGAGTGCTCTCTGAATCGGAACATAGGAATAGGAGGAGGCCATTCAGCCCCTCAAGCCTGTTCTGCCATTCGCTTCGATCATGGCCGACCTGTATCTTAAACTCCATCTACCCACCTTGGTTCCATAACCCTTAATACCCTTACCCTGACAAGAATCTTTCAAATTTCAGTTTTGAAATTTCCAATTGACCCCCAGCTTTTTGGGGGAGAGAGTTCCAGATTTCCACAATCCTTTGTGTGAAGAAGTGCTTCCTGACATCACCCCCTGAACGGCCTTGCTCTAATTTTAAGGTTATGTCCCCTTTGTTCTGCTCTTTAATAGTAATCAGGAGCAGGAGCCCTGGATCATGGTCCCCTCTTGAACCCAAAAGTACCAAAGCCAAATTAGCAACAGTTCTACCTCACACGGCTGCCATCAGCCAGCTGAGCACAAAGTGGGGGTCAAACCTGGAACGTTCCTGGTCTGTTTGGCTCAGCTTTCCCACGTTATAATTCACTTCCCAGGTTTCTTCTGCAGTAAAGGAGGCCAACCTCAGGAAAAGGGACCAATGAGACTTTTCTTCATCTGTTAGGAATGCACAGTCGGAGGGGCCGTCTTTCGAATCAGACGTTAAACTGAGGCCCCGTCTGCCCTCTCAGGCGGATGTAAAAGATCCCATGGTACTATTCCGAAGAATAGCAGGGGAGTCCTCCCCGGTGTCCTGGGCCAATATTTATCCCTCAATCAACATCACAAAAAAAAAATGGGATCTTGCTGTGCGCAACTTGGCTGCTGCGTTTCCTACATTGCAACAGTGGCTACACTTCAAAAGTATTTCATTGGCTGTAACGCACTTTAGGATGTCCTGAGGTCGGTGCAAAGGCGCTATATAAATGCAAGTCTTTCTTTCACTTAATGCACAGACCCTCCTCAGCTCCATCTCAAGCCCGTCCCCCACATTGTCCCTTATAAAAGGTCGTAGCCTTGCATCTCCTTTAAATTTGAATTCAGCATCAAAATTGAGCAGTGTTACGAGGATTAACACTTCACAACATGCACAAATTTGCAGCTTAAGTTTCTTTTCTCACGATTGTATATATATAGAGTTTAATAAAGTACATAAAAGACCATAAGAGATAGGAGCAGGAGTAGGCCATTCGGCCCCTCGAGCCTGCTCCGCCATTTAGTGAGATCATGGCCGATCTGATTTTTACCTCAACTCCACTTTCCCCGCCCATTCCCCTATTTCCTCTTAATAGAGCCTTTTGTGTTCCTGTTTTGGATGAAGCTGGCAGCCCACGTCTGGCTGTGGGACAGCAATGGCTTGAAGCTGCCCAGCACACACTGGTTCACCTCGACAGAACACACTGAAGCAGCCACCAATTATCACCTGTCATGGATGCATTGCATTTCTTCCACTTCAATCATTCAGCTTATGATGTGTGAAGCCATAAAACCTCCTTATTTTGGGCAGCTATGCGTAGACTTCTTGTGTATCAAGGTCCACACAATGTAGCTCTGCCGTTTTGTGTGGGGAAAAAAAATACATCCTGATGTGTTTTAAAGACAAGCCAAAATATTCAGAATATTCCAAACATCCCCCAACAATTTACAGTGAATATTCAGATACAACTTCCAAAATGTTTAGGTTCACAGCTGAGTTCCACACCTCAAACTCAATCAGGGTCCATACACATGGGTGCCTGTAACCTGCAAACACTGTACTAGTGGCAGAAACATCTTATCCTGGGGAAGATTGGAACTTACCATTACCTACAGCTCTCGCATTAAAGTTGACCCCATCATTCACAACCAGTTACATGAGTCTAAAGCATAGAAACAGGCCATTCGGTCCAACAGGTCTATGCCAGTGTTTATGCTCCACACGAGCCTCCTCCCTCCCCTCTTCATCTTACCCTATCAGCATATCCTTCTATTCCTTTCTCCCTCATGTGTTTATCCAGCTTCCCCTTAAATGTATCTATGCTATTCACCTCAACTACTCCATGCGGTAGTGAGTTCCACATTCTCACCACTCTCTGGGTAAAGAAGTGTCTCCTGAATTCCCTATTATTATATACTGGATGGTAAATGATTTTAACTCGCAAAAAGCCAGCATAAGACAACTAAACTCATCTTAAAGAAAAAATTAAATTTTGGATTTTTTTTTATTTGTCATTTTGGGGAAATTTGCTGGTGGTATTGTTTTGTGGAGCTGGTATTTCATAGAATCATAGAAGTTACAACGTGGAAACAGGCCCTTCGGCCCAACATGTCCATGTCGCCCAGTTTATACCACTAAGCTAGTCCCAATTTCCTGCACTTGGCCCATATCCCTCTATACCCATCTTACCCATGTAACTGTCCAAATGCTTTTTAAAAGTCAAAATTGTACCTGCCTCTACTACTGCCTCTGGCAGCTCGTTCCAGACACTCACCACCCTTTGAGTGAAAAAATTGCCCCTCTGGACCCTTTTGTATCTCTCCCCTCTCACCTTAAATCTATGCCCCCTCGTTATAGACTCCCCTACCTTTGGGAAAAGATTTTGACTATCTACCTTATCTATGCCCCTCATTATTTTATAGACTTCTATAAGATCACCCCTTAACCTCCTACTCTCCAGGGAAAAAAGTCCCAGTCTGTCTAACCTCTCCCCATAAGTCAAACCATCAAGTCCCGGTAGCATCCTAGTAAATCTTTTCTGCACTCTTTCTAGTTTAATAATATCCTTTCTATAATAGGGTGACCAGAACTGTACACAGTATTCCAAGTGTGGCCTCACCAATGCCCTGTACAACTTCAACAAGACATCCCAACTCCTGCATTCAATGTTCTGACCAATGAAACCAAGCATGCCGAATGCCTTCTTCACCACCCTATCCACCTGTGACTCCACTTTCAAGGAGCTATGAACCTGTACTCCTAGATCTCTTTGTTCTATAACTCTCCCCAATGCCCTACCATTAACGGAGTAGGTCCTGGCCCGATTCGATCTACCAAAATGCATCACCTCACATTTATCTAAATTAAACTCCATCTGCCATTCATCGGCCCACTGGCCCAATTTATCAAGATCCCGTTGCAATCCTAGATAACCTTCTTCACTGTCCACAATGCCACCAATCTTGGTGTCATCTGCAAACTTACTAACCATGCCTCCTAAATTCTCATCCAAATCATTAATATAAATAACAAATAACAGCGGACCCAGCACCGATCCCTGAGGCACACCGCTGGACACAGGCATCCAGTTTGAAAAACAACCCTCTACAACCACCCTCTGTCTTCTGTCGTCAAGCCAATTTTGTATCCAATTGGCTACCTCACCTTGGATCCCATGAGATTTAACCTTATGTAACAACCTACCATGCGGTACCTTGTCAAAGGCTTTGCTGAAGTCCATGTAGACCACGTCTACTGCACAGCCCTCATCTATCTTCTTGGTTACCCCTTCAAAAAACTTAATCAAATTCGTGAGACATGATTTTCCTCTCACAAAACCATGCTGACTGTTCCTAATTAGTCCCTGCCTCTCCAAATGCCTGTAGATCCTGTCCCTCAGAATACCCTCTAACAACTTACCCACTACAGATGTCAGGCTCACCGGTCTGTAGTTCCCAGGCTTTTCCCTGCCGCCCTTCTTAAACAAAGGCACAACATTTGCTACCCTCCAATCTTCAGGCACCTCCCCTGTAGCGGTGGATGATTCAAATATCTCTGCTAGGGGACCCGCAATTTCCTCCCTAACCTCCCATAACGTCCTGGGATACATTTCATCAGGTCCCGGAGATTTATCTACCTTGATGCGTGTTAAGACTTCCAGCACCTCCCTCTCTGTAATATGTACACTCCTCAAGACATCACTATTTATTTCCCCAAGTTCCCTAACATCCATGCCTTTCTCAACCGTAAATACCGATGTGAAATATTCATTCAGGATCTCACCCATCTCTTGTGGTTCCGCACATAGATGACCTTGTTGATCCTTAAGAGGCCCTACTCTCTCCCTAGTTACTCTTTTGCCCTTTATGTATTTGTAGAAGCTCTTTGGATTCTCCTTTGCCTTATCTGCCAAAGCAATCTCATGTCCCCTTTTTGCCCTCCTGATTTCTCTCTTAACTCTACTCCGGCAATCTCTATACTCTTCAAGGGATCCACTTGATCCCAGCTGCCTATGCATGTCATATGCCTCCTTCTTCTTTTTGACTAGTGCCTCAATCTCCCGAGTCATCCAAGGTTCCCTACTTCTACCAGCCTTGCCCTTCACTTTATAAGGAATGTGCTTACCCTGAACCCTGGTTAACACACTTTTGAAAGCCTCCCACTTACCAGACGTCCCTTTGCCTGCCAACAGACTCTCCCAATCAACTTCTGAAAGTTCCTGTCTAATACCATCAAAATTGGCCTTTCCCCAATTTAGAATTTTAACTTTTGGGCCAGACCTATCCTTCTCCATAGCTATCTTAAAACTAATGGAATTATGATCACTGGTCCCAAAGTGATCCCTCACTAACACTTCTGTCACCTGCCCTTCCTTATTTCCCAAGAGGAGGTCAAGTTTTGCCCCCTCTCTAGTCGGGCCATCCACATACTGAATGAGAAATTCCTCCTGAATACACTCAACAAATTTCTCTCCATCCAAGCCCCTAATGCTATGGCTGTCCCAGTCAATGTTGGGAAAGTTAAAGTCCCCTACTATTACCACCCTATTTTTCTTGCAGCTGTCTGTAATCTCCTTACATATTTGCTCCTCAATTTCCCGTTGACTATTTGGGGGTCTGTAGTACAATCCTATCAAAGTGATCTCTCCCTTCTTATTCTTCAGTTCTATCCATATAGACTCAGTGGGCGAACCCTCGGATATATCCCCTCTCACTACTGCCGTGATGTTCTCCCTAATCAAGAACGCAACTCCCCCTCCTCTCTTACCTCCTGCTCTATCTTTCCTATAGCATCTGTACCCTGGAACATTGGGCTGCCAGTCCTGCCCCTCCCTTAGCCATGTTTCAGTAATAGCTATAACATCCCAGTCCCATGTACCCATCCATACCCTGAGTTCATCTGCCTTGCCCATCAGACTTCTTGCATTTGACCTGTGAGCTAATCTGCTGTGCTGACTCTACAAATTCTGCTTTCAAGAGTCATGTTCAGTGGGGCAAAAGACTAATAACGTCAGTGCTCCTGTGTTTGCGAGGCACTTTTGGATTCTGAGCTGGTGTGAAGCTAATTATTTCCCCGTGGCTATTGTTTCAGATATAATCTGTATCCACAAATAGGTCTATCAAAATAGTCTGGAATATAAATAGAATAGAAATGGTTATTAAAACATACATGAGGGCCAACCTTACTAAATCTGGTAACAAGAGTACAGATTGGGAGATTATGCCAGTGTTCCCCATAATTTACTGTCTATTTTCAACCCTACAGTGCAGAAATGTATATGAAGTCCAGAGGGGCAATTTTTTCACTCAAAGGGTGGTGAGTGTCTGGAACGAGCTGCCAGAGGCAGTAGTAGAGGCGGGTACAATTTTGTCTTTTAAAAAGCATTTGGACAGTTACATGGGTAAGATGGGTATAGAGGGATATGGGCCAAGTGCAGGCAATTGGGACTAGCTTAGTGGTATAAACTGGGCGACATGGACATGTTGGGCCGAAGGGCCTGTTTCCATGTTGTAAACTTCTATGATTCTATAAGTTGGCTGAAATGTAATTTTGCAGTTCGAGTCTTTCACTGTGTGTTTTACTGGGAATTGTTGGCTTCATTTTATTCTTCTCGTTTAAGGAATAGTAAAACGAGAATATTCTTCAGCATGTAGACCACACTTGGAGCACTGTGCACAGTTGTGGTCTTCATATTACAAAAAGGATATAGAAGCACTGGAGAAAGTGCAAAAAAAAAAGATTTACAAGGACGATACCAGAACTGAGAGGTTATAACTATCAGGAAAGACTGAACAGGCTGGGGCTCTTTTCTCTAAGACTGAGAGGTGACCCGATAAAGCTCTTTAAAATTATGAAGGGGTTCGATAGGGTAGACGGAGAGAAGATGTTTCCACTTGTGGGGGGAGTCCAAAACTAGGAATCATAAATATAAGATAGTCACTAATAAATCCAATAGGGAATTCAGGAGAAACTTCTTTACCCAGAGAGTGGTGAGAATGTGGAACTCACTCCCACAAGGAGTAGTTGAGGCGAATAACATAGATACATTTAAGGGGAAGCTCGATAAACACATGAGGGAGAAAGGAATAGAAGGATATGCTGGTAGGGTGAGATGAAGAGGGGAGGGAGGAGGCTCGTGTGGACCAGTTGGGCCGAATGGCCTGTTTCTGTGCTGTAAATTCAATGTAACTCTCTGCAGACGAATGTAGATTTAAATCTGTTTATAGCGTTTAACTGGTAACATTGAGCGATAGTTTATCAAGACCAGTTGAGGGTGAATCTCCGTAGGATCCTCTCATTGCCCGCCATAACTTCAGCGGAAGATCCGCGGAAACCCCAGGGAAATGCGGTGCCTCTCCGGGGTCTCCCCAGATCACCTCCCAAAGTTACGGCAGACGATCAGGAGAACCCCAGTGGAAAGTCTACTCCATAACTTTTAAGTTACATGAGGAGGTAAAGTCTGATCCTTGCCTGCTCTGAGCAGTAGAATAATAAGAGGCTACAGACAAATTGTATAATTAGTTCCAAAGACAAAAACAATTAGTGATTTTTTTTCTTGGCATAGTAAGGAAAGGAAGAGTTGCATTTATATCGAGCCTGTTACGACTTCAGGGCATCTCAAACTACTTTACAGCCAATGAAATACTTTTGCAGTGTAGTCACTGTCGTAATGTAGGAAACGTGGCAGCCATTTTGTGCATAGCAAGATCCCACAAACAGTGATGTGATAATAACCAGATCATCTGTTTTTAGTGATTTTGATTGAGGGATAAACATTGTCCAGGACACCGGGGAGAACTCCCCTGCTCTTTGAAATAGTGCCATGGGATCTTTTACGTCCACCTGAGAGGGCAGACGGGGCCTCAGTTCAACATCTCATCCAAAAGACAGCGGGCCCGATTTTACCAGGGGTGCGGGTTCTGGGCGGGTGGGTGCCCGGTGAAATTAGTGGGTTGCCCGCGCGATCATTGCAGGCAACACACTAATTGGATCCACTTACCTGCTCCTCCGGGTTCCCCGATGCTGATCTGCGCGTCGGGGGGGCTGCGCATGCGCAGTAAGATCTGTCAGCTGGAGGCGCTCTATTTAAAGGGGCAGTCCTCCACTGACAGATGCTGCCACAAACAGCAAAAATTACAGCATGGAGCAGCCCAGGGGGAAGGCTGCTCCCAGTTTAATGATGCCTCACCCCAGGTATCATTAGATGGGGTGAGGAGGAGGGGGAGGACAGAGATCTTCCACCCGGCGGGCGGGAGGAAGCGGCCTGCCTCTGCCACCAAGAAGGCCTGGCTCGAGGTGCCAGAGGAGGTCACCTGCGCCACCAACATATCGCCCACCTGCATACAGGGCAGGAGGCGCTCCAATGACCTCAGTAGGTCAGCCACAGTGAGAACACTTACTCATTCCCCTACACTCCGTCTGCCACAACACTGCCCCCACCCCACATCTCCTTCAGCATTGCCAACACTACTCTGTCACATCACCCCTCATACCCACTCAAACCTCATCCTCATCTTACCTCCACCTACTCACCTCGCCAGTACTCACCCCGCCACTACCACGCAACCCAATCCTCATACAATGTCATGGCTCTATCCCATACTCACCCTCTCATGCATCTCTCTCACGGCCAGCCTCACTCAACCTGCAACCACCTGTGCTGCAGCCACAGGGCATGCATCACATATGTGCAGTAGGAAGCGTAAGACAAACGTGTCGTGAGCATGAAGGGGATGCACAAGGGTGTCTGAGGGTTTGTCATGGTTCTTACTTCTATTGAATTAAAGAACAACTCACATCACACGTTATATTGGCACCAATACTGCCATGTCTTCGCGAATCCTGTCCGGTTTGTGGAATAATGCCCGCTCCTGGGTATCACTATGAGGACCCACCACTGATGCCACCCAGTGTGTCACTGCAGAGTGGGTGTAGGTGTATTTGCAGGGCTCTTCTGCCCAGACGACTGAGAGACATCGGGGATGTCCCCGGTTGCAGCCTGGAAGGATGTGGAGCAGAAGTTCGGGAGGGCAGTGGTGACTTTGACAGCGACAGGTAGGAAGATGGTGCACGGGCCAGCCAGGTGCAGCTCGGCATGAAAGAGGCTGCAGATGTCCACGGCTACATGTCGACTGACTCTGAGCCTCCGTGTGCACTGCTGCTCAGAGAGGTCCAGGAGGCTGAGCCTCGGTCTGTGGAACGTGTGGCGAGGGTAGTGCCCTCTGCAACGCATCTCTCTCTGCGGTAGCCCTCCCTCCTGCTGTCCAGGTGGATGTGTCACAGCACTCTGTTGTGGAGCTTCACGTGTCAGAGGTGGACGGCGTGCATGGCGAGGCTGGTGATGCTGTTCGTCCTCCGAGGAGGTCTTGACAGCAGCTACGGCGGCCCCCATCCGCAATATGTACATCTGAGGGGGTCCGCAAGGTAGGTACATGTCTCCGGACCCCGGGGTAAGTGTGCAGGTTGGTGACTTCGACCGTCAGGAGGAGGGTGGTGGAGGCCAAACTTTGTCCCAAGTGACAGAGTGGCCTCCTGCAATGGCTGAGGGTCTCCCCCCCGCCACCTGTCAAATGGACCTTTGCAGCTGCCACAAGCTGACGGCTGCAACACGTCCATTTCAACTGGGACTGTTTCCCTCAGTGTGTGAAACAGTCCCATGTTTATCCAAAATCACACACAGTCCCTTAATCAGGTCAGTTAATGACCTGAACAAGCAAAGTAAATGCACTCAAGTGGCATCCCGCTGGCTTTAATTGCCTGCGGGATTCCCACCAGCGGGGGCTGCGCACGCACCCCCGCACGTCAGCACGGAACCCGGAAGTGGGCGGGATCGAGGCGCGATCCGGTCCCGCTCCTCCATTTCGGGATTTTCGAGGCCCCCCCGCCGAGAACGCACCCGAGAGCAGGTGCTAAAATCGGCCCCAGCATCTCCGACAGTGCAGCACCCCCTCAGTACTGCACTGGGAGGGTCAGTGTAGATTTTGTGCTCAAGTCTCTAGAGTAGGACTTGAACCCGTGATCTATTGCAAATAGTATTTGAACATCCTGCTCCAAAAGTGTTTTTTAATTAATATTTATTCCAAATAATTCACATGCAGTGAATCTCAGCCCATGTGCAGGTCTGTAGTCTCACTTTAATCTGCAGGGACAGCCTGTGCAGTTATTGATGTGGTCACAAGAGTCACTTTTTGTATTGTCTCTGATTTCATTTGGATTCCAGGAGACCGAATCATTATGTGCTACACCTGATAGCGACTTAATCCACGGTCATTTCAACAGGTGAAGCAACTCCTCTAGTTACATTTGGCTTGTGACTTTCTTCGTTATTAATTATGTCACCTGATCCTCCTATCTTGATTTTGCACAAAGCGTATTATAAATTAGTCTTAATTAGCCCATTTCTGGTTGACTCGTGAGTACCCACATTGTTTCAGTGCAGTACCGAGGATGTGCCACTTTGTTTTAGGTGCCATCCTTTGGGTGAGACTTTAAAACCGAGGCCCCGTCTGCCTAGTCCGATGGTTCAGGTGGGACATAAAAGATCCCATGGCACTGTTTGAAGAAGAGCAGGGGCTGCTTCGGTGTCCTGGCAAACATCCCTCCTTCTACCGATACCACCCAGAGTGATTCACTGTTCCGCCCCCTGGGTCCTGTTATCACACAGGCCTGTAGATAGTTATAGGGCAGTGGGTATCAACTTCCTTTGAAAGTAGGTGTTCAGACTGCTTAAGGATCCAATAACACTATTTATAGGAGAGCAGGGGAGGTACTGTCAGTGTCTAGGCCAATATTTACCCCTCAAACAACACCACCGTCAACAGATCATCTGGTCATTTATCTCGTTAGCTGTTTGTGGGACCTTGCTCTGCACAAATTGGCTGCCGTGTTTGCCAACACAGCAACATCGACCGCAATTCATAAAGCAATCCATTGGTGATTAAGCCCTTTGAGGTTGTGATAAGATGCTCTGTAAATCCAAACTCATTCTTACTGGAGAAACTCGACGTACAGGATCTTTCAAAGCTGAGATCTTTGTATGAGATGGTTGTGTTGGTTAAACTTGACAGGTACGGGACTGATGAAAGTCCCTCTGTTTCCTCACTAACTAGCACGGTGACAGATGGACTGACCGAGATTTTCTTTCATGTAGTTCTGGCCGCACCTATGTTTTTTTTTTATTATGCGTTCACTTGCATCCTGAGGCAACATATTTCTCTCAATAGTTGAGCTTCAAATCACTAGGGGGTTGTTGTGACGCAGTTTGCCGGCACAGTATCTCCTCGGCTGTTAAACATGTTTAAACTGGATGGCAAGCCAAGCCTCAAACATTATGTGTGTGCGTTGCCTAGCAATGGCAGAATATCTGTACCGCTCACAAAACAATCAAATAATTGATGCACTGATTTATACGTGATAAAGTGAATGGAATGTCGCTGGAAACTCGATGTGCTACTGAGTATCGTTCCCCTTTGTGTGTTCCTCTCCGTTTAATGCCACAGTTTGCATGAACCAGTAGCTCCGAGGGTGAAACCTGAGAACCACAGTCACCATTGGCTCAGTGGGCAGCACTCTCTCCTCTGAGTTAGAGGGTCGTGGGTTCGAGCCCCACTCCAAGGAACTTGAGCACAAAGCCCAGGCTGATACTCCAGTGCAGTACTGAGGGGAGCGCTGCGCTGTCGGAGGTGCCGTCTTTCGGACGAGACGTTAAACCGAGGCCCCGTCCGCCCTCTCGGGTGGATGTAGAAGATCCCATGGCCATTATTTCGATGGAGAGCTGGGGGAGTTCTCCCTGGTGTTCTGGCCAGTATTTATCCCTCAACCAACACCACTAAAAAGCAGATTATCTGGTCATTATCACATTGCTGTTTGTGGGATCTTCCTGTGCGCAAATTGGCTGTTGCATTTATAACAGTGACTACAATTCAAAAAGTATTTCTATGGGCTGTAAAATGCTTTGGGACATCCTGAGGTTGTGAATAGGCGCTATATAAATGCAAGTCTTTATTTCCAGTTCCACCTTTCACTGACATTCTGACGCTTCTCTCTCGTGACCAGAGTCTCGCTAGTTCTCGGACTGGAGCAGCGGATATTTCCCAACACTCCATCGGGGGAGAGCAACAAACTGACGGGAGCAACATCACCTCAACTTACTTGCTAAATAAGGTTAGTAAGTCCATCCCTGCTGGACATTGAAAAGAAAGTTGTGATGAGGACTTCAGCTTTCCGAAACTCAAGCATTAAGCACCCTAGGTTGGCACTGTTCCTCCAGCTTAATTTTGATATGATTACCTGTGTGGTGTTGATATCAGCTGCTTATTGTTCTTTTAATTTGGCCCATGAGCTGGCTCCCAGTTTCACTCTGGTCTGTTATTCTGCTGTCAGGTTACGAGGAACACATTTGACAGCTTAGAGGGTGTGAAACAGATGGTCGTTCTCTCGGAATCCAAATTCAAAAAGTAACAAATAAATGCAGGGTAACACAGGCCAGGACTTTTCTCATGGTGTAAACTATTAGTTGAGGTCGAAGATCAGCCATGGCCTTATTGAATGGCGGAGCAGGCTCGAGGGGCCGTATGGCCGACTCCTGCTCCTGTTTCTTATTGCAAAAAAAAAGGTGCAAGTCCTCAATTAGTAAGGATAGTATTTGTAAGTTTTCTTCAGAATGTAATATCCACTGGAGGTGATCTGCTCCCATTCGGAAAGTGCTGATATGTAAATGATGAAAGTGGAGAGGGAAAATCGAATGTTAACTGCTTGTTAATGTCGATGTTGAGGCTTTCATGTAGATAACAAGTTGGGGATTTCCTCAACAATTCAAATATCTTGTCTGGTCAGATTTGTTAGCTTTTGAACAGAGAGAAGTGTCAAGAGTCTTACATAGAATTACGTAGAATTTACAGCACTGAAACAGGCCATTCGGCCCAACAGGTCTGTGCCGGTGTTTATGCTCCACACGAGCCTCCTCCCTCCCTACTTCATCTCACCCTATCACCATATCCTTCTATTCCTTTCTCCCTCGTGTTTATCCAGCTTCCCCTTAAATGTATCTGTGCTATTCGCCTCAACTACTCCCTGTAGTAGTGAGTTCCACATTCTCACCACTCTCTGAGTAAAGAAGTTTCTCCTGAATTCCTTATTGGATTTATTAGTGACTATCTTATATTTATGGCTCCTAGTTTTGGACTCCCCCCACAAGTGGAAACATCTTCTCTACGTCTACCCTATCGAACCCCTTCTATCAGGTCACCTCTCAGTTTTCTCTTTTCTAGAGAAAAGTTATGACCTCAGTTCTGGTATCATCCTTGTGAATCTTTTTTGCACCTTCGCCAGTGTCTCTACATCCTTTTTATAATATGGAGACCAGAACTGTGCACAGTACTCCAACTGTGGTCTAACCAAGGCTCTGTACACGTTTAACATAAAAACTTTGCTTTTCGATTCTATTCCTCTCGAAATTACTCTTACTGGAAACAATACCTGAAGGAGAGTGGCTGTTTTCAGTTAGATGCTGGTGATAATCCTGCTCTCATTTCCAACCTAACCCTTGAAATAAAAGAGAACCAAACACCAAGCAACTCTTGCATCAAATATTCCAGTTATTTATTACAAATATCAACGGAAGCATCATTTTGTTTTCTCACCGTCCACATCCCTCAAGAAAGTCTTGCATTTATATAGCGCCTTTCACAACCTCAGGATGTCCCAAAGGGCTTTACAGCCAATGAAGTACTTTTGAAGGGTAGTCACTGTTGTAATGTAGGCAATGCGGCAGCCAATTTCCGCACAGCAAGATCCCACAAACAGCAGTGTGACAATGACCGGATAATCTGTTTTAGTGATGTTGGTTGGGAGATAAATATTGGCCCAGGACACCGGGGAGAACTCCCCTGCTCTTCTTTGAAATAGTGGCCGTGGGATCCTTTACATCCACCTGAGAGGGGCCTTGGTTTAATGCCTCATCCAAAATATGGCACCTATGACAGTGCAGCGCTCCCTCAGTACTACGCTGGGACTGTCGGCCTAGATTTTGTGCTCGAATCTCTGGAGTGGGACTTAGAACTCGGAACCTTGTGACCCAGTGGTGAGAGTGCTGCCCACTTAGCCGTGGCTGAGATTTTCTGTGTCCTATTCTAACACTTCATTTCTCCGTGCCACCTCAGGGCCTCTGGTCTAAGACGTAGGCAGCTGCTGCAAAATGTTTTGAGCCTCTTGGAATGGAGGTGGCCCTTTTCGCAGGGTCCTCAAGTCCTCAGATGGACTTTGGACAGATTGACCCTTTGTCATTGGCTCCTCGGATGGACATGGGATGGATTGAATCTTGCATCGCTGACCCACTGACCAACGACAACTACAGCTTGCATTTATATAGCGCCTTTAACGTAGTAATACGTCCCAAGGCGCTTCACGGGAGCGAAATCGGACAAAATTTGACACCGATCGCTGGTAACCAGGATCATGTTCCCAGTTCAGTGGAGAAGCTGGTGTGTGTGTCTCAGAGGCTGGTTCTCCTTAAGGTGCCAGCACAGAGGAGAACTCTATCAGCTCCCCGCAGAAACCTTCATCTTCGCAGAACCAGGCTGCTGGGGAGTACGTGACCAAGTGTCAGCATTTCCAGGAGAGGAGGTCAGAAATGGAAATAGAGCTGGGGGCAGGGAATAAAAGCGAGCATGAAAAATGCATCGCTGCGTCAGTAGTAATGGATGGAGTTAAGATACAGATCAGCTATGAATGGCAGAACACTCTCGAGGGGCTGAATGGCCTCCTTCTGTTCCTATGTTCCTATCTACCAAGAATCTCGAACTTTGTATCTTGCTTACTAGTATGGACACGTGTCACTGTTATTTAGATAGGAGATCACTGGTCATAAATACCCAAAGACATGCTCTCAACAATTAAACTCGCTTCTTACATAAGAGTTTCGCGTGAAAGCTATTTGCAAAGTTTCGGAGTAACGTTATCTCAAAGAGGACTATGTGCTTTCAACAACAACAACTTGCATTTACACCGCCTTTAACGTAGCCCTCCCCACTCCTCCTTCAGATAGCGGACTAAGGCAAACCAACTAATTCTGTAGCAACTATGCCAAAGTTAAGCAGGGACATGATTTCTGCAAGTGAAATTGTTTCTTAAACCCTTGTGTGCTGTGACATGCTAAACCCGCCACACACAAATTGTCCATTGGCAGAAGGGTCGAGAACCAGAGGACATAGATTTAAGGTGATTAGCAAAAGAATCAAAGGCGACATGAGGAAAAACTTTTTTACACAGCGAGTGGTTAGGATCTGGAATGCACTGCCCGAGGGGGCGGTGGAGGCAGATTCAATCATGGCCTTCAAAAGGGAACTGGATAAGTACTTGAAAGGAAAAAATTACAGGGCTACTGGGATAGGGCGGGGGAGTTGGAACTAGCTGGATTGCTCTATTGCATAGAGCCGGTGCGGACTTGATGGGCCGAATGGCCTCCTTCCGTGCTGTAACCTTTCTATGATTCTATTCATTTTTGTTAGGTTGCTGTCTTCTCAAAAGAAAATAATCGCTGACAACAAGAACTCATGTTGTAGTTTACTTCGATCTTTTTTGCTACCTTTCCAGTTCTTTTTACACTTGGAAATTGCTCGTGTGACCCATTGCCGTTTTCGTTTCCTCGCCAGCGTTCATCTGCATTCAGGGAGCAGTCTTCTATTTGAGACTTTGCTTAAGGGTTTGCAGTTCCTCTGTACACTGCGCTGCCTGATCCCTTCTTAGTTAGCAGTTGGAACTGCACTGCATAGTGTTTAAAGTGAGTTTCATGTCGGAATGGTAGATGCTTACAAGCACCGTCAGATTTAAATCAGGCCCGACCATCAAGCGGCATGAATATTGACCCATCGTTGGTATTTATTTGATTTCATGTGTACTCTTCTGCGAGCCGGTAAACCCCCAGCAGGAGCCAGTGTTTTCAGGAGCAGAGGGGAGAGAGCTGGACGGAGGTGGGGGTAGGGTGATGGTGTAAGACTGCCCCTTTTAAGGCTTGAGAAACTCTTCACAGCCAGAACCTGTCGTTTGTTTTTGTTAAAGGGCATTGGACGAAGCATCCCGTAATAAATGCTTTGCAGTTCCTGTATAACATGGCAGCTCCATGCTGTACTTCAAAGAGCACTTGACACTTCCAGTAGAGGGCACCCATATTCTTTTGACACATTACCATAACTGCTGGAATGACGATTCCGTGTAGACTATCCCAGTCTAATTGTCTTTAGCTGAGAGATGAGCATTAATCCCTCTCCTCCCTTGCCCGATTAAGAAGCCTCCTCCCTAAGGGAGTCCACTGACCAGAAATGCCGTGCCTTCACTTGAGAATAATTATGCCTTGAGAGACAAAAGCGGTTTGAACTGAATCTTGTTTTCGGAAATCAAGGCCCAAATCTGGTGCCTGTGAAGAGTGGGATCTCTTTGAACCAGGAAAAAAAAAGTCTTATAGACTGACAGTCAAGAATCATCCGATCGGATAATGGACGATTTGGCCGTGGGAAGGCGGGGCACCGCTAGGATGGGGGTGTCAGGCGACCAATGGCGGGAGGGTGGGCGGGGCTCCGTGAGGATGGACGTGTTGGGCGACCAATGGTGGGAGTGTGGGGGTGGGGCAGTCGGAGGCAGGAGGTCGTGCGATGACACCTCCAGGAATACGTCCAACCAGAGTTGGCTTAGGGAGGACGGGGTGAATCATTCGTGGAAACGGGCCAGGCACAATTAAACAGTGCAAATACGAGAATCGATGAATACTCCGGGGTTTCACCGAATTACCTGTGTGGCTCAGGAAAGCTCGGAGCTCTTCTTCAGGAGATTGAGAAAGAGCTTGCAATTATATAGCGCCTCACTGCTACCTCAAGATGTCCCAAAGCACTTTATACCCAACAAATTTAAGTGTCGTCCCTGTTGTAATGTAGGCAGTTTGCACAAAGCAAGGAACAACCAGTTGATCTGTTTTTAGGAGGTGTTGGCCAGGACATGGAGAGAACTCCCCTCCTCTTCTCAAAATAGCACCAGAAGCGTCTTGAGGTCTACCTGAACAGGGAGAGAGGTCCTCGATTTAACGTCTCATCCGAAAGACGGCACCGCCGACAGTGCAGCACTCCCTCAGTACTGACCCTCCGACAGTGCAGCACTCCCTCAGTACTGACCCTCCGACAGTACAGCACTCCCTCAGTACTGACCCTCCGACAGTGCAGCACTCCCTCAGTACCGACCCTCCGACAGTGCAGCACTCCCTCAGTACTGACCCTCCGACAGTGCAGCACTCCCTCAGTACTGACCCTCCGACAGTGCAGCACTCCCTCAGTACCGACCCTCCGACAGTGCAGCACTCCCTCAGTACCGACCCTCCGACAGTCCAGCACTC
Organism: Heptranchias perlo; assembly: GCF_035084215.1. NCBI lineage: Eukaryota > Metazoa > Chordata > Chondrichthyes > Hexanchiformes > Hexanchidae > Heptranchias > Heptranchias perlo. Next base: position 194,978,153 of record NC_090325.1, on the reverse strand, counting down.
CCTCAGTACCAACCCTCCGACAGTGCAGCACTCCCTCAGTACCGTCCCTCTGACAGTGCAGCACTCCCTCAGTACCGTCCCTCTGACAGTGCAGCACTCCCTCAGTACCGACCCTCCGACAGTGCAGCACTCCCTCAGCACTGCACTGGGAGTGTCGGCCTAATTTATGTGCTCAAGACTCTGGAGTGGGACTTGAACCCACGACTGTCTGACTCAGAAGCGAGAGAGCCACCCGCTGAGGCACGGCCGACACCTTAACCGGAGACTTGAGGTCCACCTGAACAGGGAGAGAGGACCTCAGTTTAAGCGGGTCGAAAACAGGTAAATTTCCAACTTCATGCCTTACGGGGGGTAGGGGGGATGGGGCGTCCCATTAAAGTTCATAAAACCATGAGCACAGTGATCCTAGAAAGGGAGTCACAGAAATGCTCCTCTATTGTACGGCAATTAAAAAGCAAGAGGTATTTGCAAATTAGCATAGATTACATCTGAAAAGGAATCTATTCCAGGAAACCCATTATATGCAGCAGGTACACCTCTGAATACATTACCCACCCTAGCACAGGATCCATGCCAACATCAACCCAGTCACCTTTACTCAGGTATGCAGTATGGCTCAGCATAAATCGTGCAGTTGCCCCAGCCGTTCCTTACGTAAATACTTTGATTCCAAACGCCAAATAAACATTCTTTTTGTTGTTCTTATAAAAGGTGAAGCATTTTTTTTAACCCAACGTGTACAATACCGAGGCACCAGCCAGATGCTGGGGAAGGTGCCATTGAAAGCAGGACCTGTACATTGTGGCCGGTTAGCAACGTGAAACGTTCCCCAATAATGTGCACTGCGCTGCAAAAAAAAAACCCCAGGTGAATTCTGTGAGCTGCGTTCCCGATGCAGAATCTCGCTTGACAAGAGCAGGGAGCAGAGAACCGCTAATCGGCCTTACTGACCTCTGGGCCTGATTCTAGGAACAGGAGGAGGCCATTCAGCCCCTCGAGCCTGTTCCGCCATTCAGTTAGATCGTGGCTGATCTGTATCTTAACTCCATTTACCCGCCTTGGTTCCCTTAATCCCCTTACCCAACAAAAATCTATCAATCTCAGCTTTGAAATTTTCAATTGACCCCCAGCCTCAACAGCTTTTTGTGGGGAGAGAGTTCCAGATTTCCACTCCCCTTTGTGTGAAGAAGTGCTTCCTGACATCACCCCTGAACGGCCTAGCTCTAATTTTAAGGTTATACCCCCTTGTTCTGGACTCCCCCCACCAGAGGAAATAGTTTCTCTCTATAGTTTCTCCAATCCATGCTCCCACTCAGCAACACTCTGTATTGGGAACACAGCCTCGGAAAACTTACCCCAAGCGAATCAGTTAAAGTCTGTGCTGTTGCTTATATTAGTTGTTTTAATGGCGCCAACTTTAAAGGCAAAATTTGCCACCAGAGTTTTTTGACCACATAAAATGTGCGGAGAGAGAACCACACTGGAGAGAAAAGCCATTTATTTTTGCGAGCGGAATCATTCAAACAAAAATCAGAACCCAGCTCTTGGTCAGGTCTATGTAATTGGAAGCTAATTTTATTTTGCCTTTCAAACACAATGGGAATGATCCCATCCCCTCCCCCTTGCTTTATACCCCTGTACTCACCCCAAGTTGTTTTTAGCCCATGTTTCTCTCCATCTCTCTTGGCCTGCCCCCTCAATTATCCCATGGCTCTGTTTCCAGCCATTGTCTATTGACACTGGTGCCCAGGGAAGGATAGTCTGGCCTCAGTGGCTGCTGGCTGAGGTCAGACTGGTGACAATATGGCTGTGGGAGATTGAAAAACACATCCCTATTTTGGCCGTCCGCCTAACTGCTAGTGAGGTACAGATGTGCAAGTCATTTTTAACGTAGACAAAATTAAACATGAGGCGTCTGACACGTAGCAACAGAAAATAAAGGCATCGTCTCCCACCTTCCCTTACACCCTGTGTCCAACAGGACTTGAACCCTGCCCCATATTTCCAGGTTCACAAACAACAACAACTTTCATTTATATAGCACCTTTAACGTAGTAAAACGTCCCAAGGCTCTTCACTGGATCGATTATCAAACAAAATTTGACACTGAGCCACACAAGGAGATACTAGGACAGGTGACCAAAAGCTTGGTCAAAGAGGTAGGTTTTAAGGAACGTCTTAAAGGAGGAGAGAGAGGTGGAGAGGTTTAGGAAGGAATTCCAGAGCTTAGAGCCCAGGCAGCTGAAGGCACGGCCGCCAATGGTGGAGCGATGAAAATCGGGGAGGCCAGAATTGGAGGAGCGCAGAGATCTCGGAGGGTTGTAGGGCTGGAGGAGGTCACAGAGATAGGGAGGGGGCGAGGCCATGGAGGGATTTGAAAACAAGGATGAGAATTTTAAAATCGAGGCATTGCTGATCCAGGAGCCAATGTCGGTCAGCGAGCACAGTGGCGATTGGTTTACCGGGACTTGGTGCGAGTTAGACAATGAAGGAGATTATTAGGCAGATTTTCCTGTTACTGCGTTTGGTCGTGCAAGTGCCTGATCACAGCACATAGAGGAAAATCAGGCTGATAGAATTGTACGTCCACATTGGAGCCCACCTGATAAATGGCCAGAAAATCGGCGGGTTGTTGGTGGAGGGGGGGCGTTCAGTTATAAGAGTGCGATCCTCCCTGTCCGATTTTCCCATATTCAGTGTCCATGTGGTCCTTTACACCCAAGTACTAGAACCAGGAAATTCTTAGCTTATGTGTAACAAGTAGTTGATTTTAGGATATCACTGAAGATATTATTTGCACAACACAGAAGTATTTCTTTACACAGAGGTTAGTTAACAGGTGGGATTTCCTGTCGCAAATTATGCTGAATGCAAGTCTTTTTCTTTCTTTTATTCTCCATCCATTTAATTAACAGAATCAACTGTTGTAAATATAAGATAGTCACTAATAAATCCAATAGGGAACTCAGGAGAAACTTCTTTACCCAGAGAATGGTGAGAATGTAGAACTCACTCCCACAAGGAGTGGTTGAGGTGAATAGTATAGATGCATTTAAGGGGAAGCTAGATAAACACATGAGGGAGAAAGGAATAGAAGGATATGCTGATAGGGTGAGATGAAGTAGGGAGGGAGGAGGCTCGTGTGGAGCATAAACATTTTTTTTTCTTTTTTCATAAAATATACTTTATTCATAAAATTTGCAGCAATACATACAATACAGTTGTCATATCACATTCTAAACGTACACAATACAGATGATACAAGTTGCAGGTTACATTAAGTGCAGTTCAATGAACACATTGTGCATAATTACAGTTCATGACACTCTAGGGTGCTTCATTGCATTACACTTAATACAGATTATTGATTACAGATTCATTACAGGTACATTACATCAATTTGAATTTTACATTCTGCCCGGGGCGGGGGGGGATTGTCCCTGATTGCAGCCCCGTCGATATACAATGTGTGGAGCATAAACACTGGCATAGACCAGTTGGGCCGAATGGCCTGTTTCTGTGCTGTAAATTCTATGTAAACATTGTGAGGAACTTGGAACATGTGCTTCTTCTTCAGTGTGACCTTGAGGGAAGAATTACAGGAAACATTAGCTTGCAATCCTGGTGGTCTTGTCTTATTGTGAGTATTGTGTGCGTGATCATCCCCATTCCCATAAACATCAGTTTAATGCTGAAATCTCCTCCACTGACCATGTGTTTAAATAGTTTACAATACGGGTCTATGATTACACCACACTTGCGACTTGAGCAGAAGACGATTTTTTGAAATCCAATGAATGAAATACATTCTGTTCATGACATCCAACATGAACAGTGTGGGACGGTTCCTGTAATGTCACCCACAGTACTAAAAAAATGACATGACTCGCTGCTGAATGTTTAATGTGTTGAAGCCAGATACTCTGTGGCATTCCTAAAATAACAAGAATAAAGGCAAGGGGGAAATGCACAGGTTTAAAAGTTTGCAATTACAGAACAAGTCTAAATGTCGACTAAACCGGTAATAAATGTTTCGTTTTCCCCCCCATGCTCTTAGTTATTTTATCCACCTCTCCGCCCACTTATACCTCCCCGGGGAATGCAACATTCCCTGCTGTGAAGGGTATTGTGATCTACTCTCAGGCTTCAGCCAATACTGCCCGATGGGTCCCAAAAAATAAAGAGAACCCGTGTCTCACTTTCGACTTCCCTTCCGGCTCTGGTTAGAATGGTGAAATGCTAGAATCATAGAATCACACAGCACAGAATGAGGCCATTCGGCCCATCGTGCCTGTGCCGGCTCTTTGAAAGAGCTGTCCAATTAGTCCCACTCCCCCCTGCTCTTTCCCCCATAGCCCTGCAATTTTTTCCCTTTTCAAGTATTTATCCAATTCCCTTTTGGAAGTTATTATTAAATCTCCCAGTTTCTCTTCTGACCATAGCCCCGTGCAGGCTTGTGACTGTAAACCTCTCTCTACCTCACGTTATGTTAGGGTATTGTGTCACCTGGCTAAACGTTTTCTCTTAAGGTTATGATGGTTTCATCACTTAAACAGAAGTGCCTTTACCTAATGGAATTATCACCCATTGTATTATCAAGGCCCCAGCTAATTAATGAACACTTTCATTTTGTGCTTAATTGAGTAACACTCAACGTACTTGAGTGTAGAGATTCTGGTTGATGATATTTAGCTTATTGTATCTGTCAGACATTTCTCTGTCTGCTAAATTGGCCTATTTACTTTAAATGGGTTAACGCCCTCACTAAAATAGCATAAAATATTTTTTTTTCGTTCACCTGAGGAAGGAGGAAGCCTCCGAAAGCCTGTGAATTTAAAATAAAATTGCTGGACTATAACTTGGTGTTGTAAAATTGTTTACAACTAAATTAGCAGGCAGAGGAACATCCTATCACCACATTTGGTACCCATTCTCTAATATCGCCAACAGGAATTTCTAAAATAAAGAAAGACTTGCAATTCTATAGCTCCTTTCATGACCTCAGGATGTCCCAAAGGACTTTACAGCCAATTAAGTACTTTTTGAAGTGTCGTCTCTGTTGTAGCCAATTTACACACAGCAAGGTCCCACAAAGAGCAAAGTGATAAAATGACCAGGTCATCTGTTTTGTAGTGATTTTGGTTGAGTGATAAATATTGGCCAGGAGACCAGGGAGAACTCCCCTTCGAAATAGTGGCTGTGGGATCTTTTACATCCACCTCAGAGGACAGACGGGAACCTTGGTTTAACGTCTCTTCTGAAAGACGGCGCCTCTGACAGTGCAGCAGTGCACTGGGAGGGTCAGCCTGGATTTTTGTGCTGAAGTCTCTGGACTGGGACTTGAACACATGATCTTCTGCCTCAGAGGTGAGAGTGCTGCCCACTGAGTTACGGCTGACACCTCTTAGACAATAAAAAAAATCTCAATGTTCACAGCAGCACTCGTTTATGTTTTCCTGGGGTGACTCTACAAACATGCTTATAAAACCTTTATGGTCAAAGATTTCTAGATTATACAACTTGTAATCTCCTATTGACATTTGTCATGGGTTGTCCTGGACATAGAGAGTGGTTTCTGATGTTTACAGGTTCCCCATCGCTGCATTACAGCAAATTTAATGACTCATGGTGAAAGTGCTAGGCACTCTATTGATACTGAAAGACGCATTCCTCCCCGATGTTTTAATTTAGAATATTATTTACAAGACTTGCTTAATATGCAAATAACTGTTTATTCTCCCCTCCCTGAAACCTATTACTCCCAGCTATTTATTACCACCAGGCTCGACTATTCCAATACTCTCCTGGCCGGCGTCCCATCTTCCACCCGTCATAAACTTCAGCTCATCCAAAACTCTGCTGCCTCGTATCCTAACTCGCACCAAGTCCCGTTCTCCCATCACCCCCTGTGCTCGCTGACCTACATTGGCTCCCGGTCCAGCAACACCTCAAATTTAAAATTCTCATCCTTGTGTTCAAATCCCTCCATGGCCTCGCTCCCTCCCTACCTCTGTAACCTCCTCCAGCCCTACGACCCTCCGAGATCCCTGCGCTCCTCCAATTCTGGCCTCTTGCGCATCCTCTCATTTTCATTGTTCCACCATTGGTGGCCGTGCCTTCAGCTGCCTGGACCCTAAGCTCTGGAATTCCCTCCCTAAACCTCTCCGCCTCTCTCTCCTCCTTTAAGACGCTCCTTAAAACCTACCTCTTTGACCAAGCTTTTGGTCACCTGTCCTAATATCTCCTTATGTGGCTCGGTGTCAAATTATGTCTGATAATCGCTCCAATGAAGCACCTTGGGATATTTTACTATGTGTTAGAGGCACTTTATAAGTGCGAGTTGTTGTGTAAAGTACTTTCTCATACTGTACCTCCTATAGTGGATTTGCAGGTTTTGCTTCAGATGCAAATATTTCAAACAATTATTTTTTCTCTCCTCCCTCCCCAAAACCTTCTTTCTATTTCCTCAGCGATTTATATGATATTTTTCTCTCCCTTTCTTCCCCTGGTGGGATCTGTGGTTTTTTCTAAAGCTGCACCAGGGAGATTAACGCACCACTGACCAGCACCTTGAACAGATGGTCATCTCGCCACCCCGTTCTGGGTCTGACTGACGGACTCCGGCCACAGCGGGTAACTATAACCTCACAGGAGCGGATCGGACGCCTGTTTTACAACCCGTCACGTTTTACTTTCCATTAACTTCAACTGAAAGTGATATCTGCGTTGTGTTGCACGCTGGCAGGTTCTGAAAGTGTGCCCTTGCACATCACGTGGCTTCAGGAGTGGGCCTTCCCTCCTCGGCCTCTCGCAGTGCCGATGGGGGCACCGAACCTAGTCTCCGTGGGGTCAAAAGCAAAATACTGCGGATGCTGGAAATCTGATCTAAAAACAGAAAACGCTGGAAACTCTCAGTCAGGCAGCGTCTGTGGAGAAAAAAGAAACAGAGTTAAACGTTTCAGGCCGATGACCTTCTGTCAGAACTGGAAGAATTTTGAGATTTAACAGTTTTTAAGCAAGTACAGAAACAAGGAAAAGGTGGAGGCGGGGGGAGAAAAGAACGAAAAGGGAAGGTCTGTGATAGGGTGGAGGGCTGGAGTGATTAAATGACAAAAGGGATGATGGTGCAAGGCAAAAGGAGGGTGGTAATGGGACAAGTAAAGAAACAAAAGTTGGGTCTAGAGGAGATGTAATTGGTTACAGCAGAACCATTACCAGGAGCAGTGGTTATGATCTGAATTATTGAAATCAAAGTTGAAGCCGGAAGGTTGTAAAGTGCCTAATCGAAAGATGAGGTGCTGTTCCTCGAGCTTACATTGACCTTCATTGGAACAGTGTAAGAGGCCGAGGACAGAGAGGGAGTGGGGCGGGGGAATTAAAATGGCGAGTGACCAGAAGGTCAGGGTCACATTTGCGGACTGAACAGAGGTGTTCAGCAAAGCGATCACCCAATCTGCATTTGGTCTCCCTGATGTAGAGGAGGCCGCATTGTGAGTGGTGAATACAGTAAACTAACTTGAAAGAAGTACAAGTATCAAGCTCACCATTCAGTAAAACGGTCAAGTAATCAAACTGAAGCCTCTGGAGCAGCACCAGTTCAATATGGGATCTAGCAATGACCGCACCTGAGATGTGTGCACATTATAATATAGGGAGTGTTTTTTTAAATTCATTCTCGGCATGTGGGCGTCGCTGGCAAGGCCGGCATCTATTGCCCATCCCTAGTTGCCCCTCGAGAAGGTGGTGGTGGGCCGCCTTCTTCTTGAACCGCTGCAGTCCGTGTGGGAAGGTGCTCCCACTATGTTGTAAACAATTTTACAACACCAAGTTATAGTCCAGCAATTTTACAATTGTCAACCCCAGACAATCACCGGCATCTCCACTATGTTGGGCAGGGAGTTTCAGGATTTTGACCCAGCAACGATGAAGGAAGGGTCGGAATGGTGTGTGGACTTGGAGGGGAACGTGCAGGTGGTGCTGTTCCCAAACGCCTGCTGCCCTTGTCCTTCTAGGTGGTAGAGGTCGCGGGTTTGGCAGGTGCTGGCGAAGAAGCCTTGTCGAGTTGCTGCAGTGCATCACATTCATTATTCTCTTCCTGAAAGTTTGCAAAGCAAATAAACTCCAAAAGTTTTATTGCAACTGGTTTTTAAAAAATTCTCCTCAGTTGAGTCACAGTTCCAATATTCAGATCTTCACAGGTCATTCGCCGACAGAACAAAGAACAATCTGAAGAACGGCTTGTCTCGCCTGAGGAAGAGGAGGAGTGAGGAAGAGGAATTTGAATTGTAGACTGAAAGGACACATCTGCCACAGAGGTCAGGAGAATTCCCTTCTCCGCGTCCCGCCCCCACCCTTACATGTTGAGGCAATTGTAGACAGGGCACACCCTAACACTCAGACAACAGAAAGGATCAGTGAATCCTATGAAGTCTGGATTACACCGGCAGCACAACGAAACAGTGTTCTCCTGTGAGATCACACGAGTAGGCGGGTTACAGCCAGACAGGCAGGCTTGTCTTCATAGGGACAATTTAACGACTTTCCACCGGCAGCGGGGAATGTCGGGAATTCGGGCATAAAGCCGGAAAATTCACCCTTGCAGTCAGCCTCTTGACTGATCTACGACAAGCCCAGTATCCTCTGAGCAGCTCAGAGATCTCCCTGTTTGGACTTTATTGGAGTTCAGACGGGCGGTATCGTGGAAGGGTCGAGTGCAGTTAAGGTAAAAGAAAGACTTGCATTTATATAACGCCTTTCATGACCTCAGGACGTCCCAAAGCACTTTACAGCCAATGAGGTACTTTTAGAAGTGTAGTCACTGTTGTAATGTGGGAAACGCAGCATTATATACAAATTTTATAGTGACATTGGCTCTTTCATTATATAAAATTGCATCATAATTTTTGCACCTTTTTATTACACTTGTTCTAAAAAAAAACCATGTCAGGATCGAATCCTCTTTTACTTATTATGAAAGTGACCAGTTTCGACTGTCTGGCTCCTGATTTCCTTGATATCGAAGGTAGTTTACCTGGAGCCAATAAATCGTTGGGCGACACGGAGGTCCAGGAAAATTCCAGTCTTCCTGAACTGGGCATCTTTTGAACAAAACGGTACAACAAACACTAATATGAAGTAATAAAGTTATTAAAATAATTTTTAAAAATGAAAAACTTGCATTTCTATAGCGCCTTTCACGACCTCAGGACGTCCCAAAGTGCTTCACAGCCAATGAAGCACTTTTTGCAGTCACTGTTGTAATGTAGGAAACACGGCAGCCAATTTGTGCACAGCAAGATCCCACAAACAGCAGTGTGATAATGACCAGATCATCTGTTTTTAGTGATGTTGGTTGAGGGATAAACATTGGCCCAGGACACCGGGGAGAACTCCCCTGCTCTTCTTCAAAAATGCGCCATGGGATTCTTTATGTTCACCGGAGAGGGCAGACGGGGCCTCGGTTTAACGTCGCATCCGAAAGGTGGCGCCTCCGACAGTGCAGCACTCCCTCAGTACTGCACCGGGATTGTCAGCCCCGAGAGGGTAGATTTTTACTTTGTGCGATAATGTAAAGTGGAAGCCTGTTTTTACATCTCTCCTGATTTCTATTTCCACTGAAGTCAGTAAGGTCCCTGTATCTCTCTTTATGTGCCTTTAAGATAAAATTGTGTTTTAAAATTGATTGCAATTAGTTGTATCCTTAAAAGTTAGTCTTTTGTGTTTTATGAAGAAAAGATCAGACAGCCTGGAATGTAACATTCACTATAATACATCGGGTGGCATATAATAATGAGGGATGATTAAATGTTACAAACACATGTCTAACCTTGTGTGTGTTAAGAGTTCACTTGTTTAATGTCCTTTATTTCTGACCTGAGTAATGCTGCTGGCAATGTCTGTGGTTTCACCATTGGTTGTGGACTTTGGAGCGATTTCAGCAAAGATAAGAGGTTATGGGCGCTAAATTGGGCCGTGTAGCGCCCATTGTTTAGGCGCTACACGGCCTCTCCGGTATCCAAGGTGGCGTCTTGGCTGCGCAGGCATGTTTCCAGCGTGACGTGTGCCGGACGCCATCTTGGTATAGGAGTTTGCGCATGCACAAATACCGAACACTGGAAGCATGTAAAGCAGGGAGAAAATGTGTGCAATCAGTGTGCAACGCTGATTTAAAGTGATAGACACCATCTTGGACCTTAACGTTCAACTCAACGCACAGTCTTAACCCCGACCATCTGAACGTGTCTTAGAGTGCCTGAAGGACCCCCCATCAGCGCTATTTAAAGGGACCATGCAGGTGTTACAGGTTAGTTGCTGGATTATTACTTCTGGCTGCTGGTGGAATAGGAAGTGTTTTATGAAGCGCTAGAGTACATTTGAGAGTGGTTTGGCAGGTACTGCCTTACGGTTCAGAAAGTTACAACCGTGATTGAACAACATTCCTGCCAACCATGGGTGGTCTGCTAAGGCTCCCGCTGAGCATTGAGCACGACTGGGAGCATGTAGAGAGGCCACGCCCAGCAGGTCAAGCTGCGAGGAGAGGGAGGAGGAGGAGGAGGCACGGGGCACTGAGCAGGAGGCCCTATGCAATGAGGGCCTTCCGGGTCCAATTCTCTTACCTCAACATGACCGAGGAGGATTGCATCCGACGCCTGAGGTTCACCAAGGAAGCCGTGACCGAGATCTGTCAACTGGTGCGGCCACAACTGCAGCCCCAGAGCAGGGCGAGGACAGCATTGCCTGTGGCTGTGAAGGTCACCATGGCAATGAATTTCTACGGCTCAGGATCATTTCAGGCCTCTGTTGGTGACATGTGCAACATCTCGCAGTATGCAGTGCGCTGCTGCATAAGGGAGGTCACAGACGCACTGTACCACATGAGGAACAGGTTCATCACCTTCCCTCTTGACAGAGACAAGCAGAATGAGCAAGCACGGGAGTTTGCTCGCATTGCTGGGCTTCCCCATGGTGCAGGGTGCCATTAACTGCACACACATTGCCCTGCGAAAGGGCTTCCACTCTCTCAACATGCAGCTGGTGTGCGACCACACGCATCGAATCATGGAGGTCGATGCCCGCTACCCTGGGAGCAGTCACGACGCCTTTGTCATGCAGCAGTCTAACGTGCCAGCTATCTTTCACCCGCCTCGGCAAGTCAAAGGCTGGCTACTGGGCGACAAGGGCTATCCCCTCACGCCGTGGCTCATGACTCCGGTCAGGAATCCACACACATGTGCACAGCAGGCCTATAATGAGAGCCATGCTGCCACACGCAACATCGTGGAGCACACCATAGGCCTCCTCAAACAACACGTCCGCTGCCTGGACCAGTCTGGAGGAGCCCTGCAGGACTCCCCTGAGCGGGTGGGCAGATTCATGGTGGTCTGCTGCATGCTGCACAACCTCGCCATCATGAGGGACCAGCCTTTGCCACCAATGATGGAAGAAGACCCTGAGCCAGAGGTGGAGAAGGAAGAGGCTGAGGAGGAGGAGGAGGGGGGGAAGGAGCCAGAAGAGGAAGGGGAGGAAGACGCAAGGGTGCAACAGGAACCAAAAGCCTTGTCTGCAAGGGCTCTGTGTGCTCGTCTGATCCGTGCCCGCTATCAATAATTTGAACTACATCCCCCAGCTCACCAACAGTCCTACACGCCCCACCTTTCCGCTCCCACAAGACAATCAAATCGCCCTCCATCTGATTCCACATTGGTTTCCCCCTCAGCTCACCGCACAAAAAAACCCACCACCAAATGCAAATTCAAAGTCACATTTATCAATGAATAATTGAAATTATGCAAACAGAACAGAACTATTCACCCTTGTGCATTCCCTTAGTGCCTGTTGTTCGTGTGCCTTTACCTATCCTAGTGCTCCTATAAGGTGCTGGAGCATGGGTGGTGGGAGGCTGCTGGCCTTCAATGGAGGAGCGTCCAGATGGCCTTGGAGGACGACCTCGAGCAGCCCTGGGCCGGGAGGGCCCGGCTTCAGACTGCACCATCTCAGCATGGGCTGCAGCAGTCTGGCCCGGCTGGCCGATAGGCAACAACAGGGGCACTGGCGGAGTGGCAGGGGTGGGAGCAGGAAGGCTGTCGTCCTGAGAGAGGACAGCGGGTCCGACTGCCATGGCGCCACTGCCACTCTCCCGGGGCGGCGCCTCAGCAATCCTGGTGATCAGCTGGAGAACGGATTGCTGGAGCGCTGTGACGCCCTGGAAGCCCCGTTCCACAGTGGTCCCCAAAGTCACGCTAGCAGCAGTCTGAGCTTCCATTGCAGTCTGAGCAGTAACCATAGCTTGCAGACCTTTGATGACCGATTTGTGTTGCAATGGACGCTGTGACATCGGCCATCAGAAGCTGCATCACGGTGGGTTCCACAGGGGCGCTGATGGAGGTGACCACCCGTTCCATGTGGGAAAGGATGGTCTCCAAGTTCTGCGCAAAGCCCTGCGTCAAGTTGGAGCTGGACTCCTCTGTGCCCCTTCTCATTGTGCGCAGGCTTTCTGGCAGGCTTTCCAGTGCCCCGAGCATTTGTTGGTGTACGTCCATCAGCCGGCTTCTGTAGCCTGGCCCATCGAAGTCCTCATCAGACTCCTCTGCAGCAGAACTAGTGAGCGACCTCGCCCTCCGGCCAGCTGGCATCTGTGGTATCCGTTCCCTCCGCCCCGGCTCCTGTGCACTTGTGCTCGGTGTCTCACCACGTGCAGATCCCTCCTCGAACCTAACCTCTAAAGGACGCGCAGTGTCAGTCTCTGAGCTGGTGGAAGCAAGTGTCAGATCGAGTGATGGTGCGGCTTCAGTGTCCCCCTCCTCCTCCTCCTCCTTCCCCTCCTCCTCCTCCTTCCCCTCCTCCTCCTCCTCCTCCTCCTCGGACAGTGCCAGCTCCATTTCTTGGGTATCTGCAATAACAAAGAGAAACAGGTTGAGTTGTGGAGTGGGGAGAGGAGCAAGTAATAGGTGCGTGCCGACAGCATCTGCAGCACGTGAGTCAGAAAAGATTATGGGAGGAGGGAGATGTGGAAAAGGAGAAGGAGCATTAGATATGCAGAGACCCCCTTCATCGGGACCTCCAGCGTGGCATGTTGTCACAGCTGCAGCGACGGCCTGCCCAATGATCCAAAGCACTGTCTCCTCTCTGGGAGTGAGGACGTGTAAACGTCCCCGTCCTCCCTCAGGTCCCTCCTGCTGCCGGCTGTTATGTGCCACCTTCTCCTGCAAGACAGAGGACAGTGTGTCAGTGAGTATCCTGCAAGGTGTGTGGGTGATGTGCCTGTCATGGTCAAATAGCTGCCAGTGTGTGACCTGTGAGTGGTGGTTGTGTGGTCTGCGAGTGTGGTACAATGTGCGGGTGACGTGCAGCATGCCGAGCGCAGTATTGCGTATGGGTGGGCAGTGTTTGGTGGTGGGCGGGTGACGGGGAGTGTGATGCATGGAGCAGTGGTGCAGTTGGTCGGATGTGCCACTTGACACTTGCATTCTCTCACCTTGACCACTCGTGTCAAATCATTGAACTTCTTTCGGCACCGCACCCACGTGCGTGGTACAGTGCTCCTGGCGTTCACTTCCTGCACCACAGCCTGCCAATGCCTGCGGAGCTGCAGTCTGGAGAGTCTCCTGCCACCCTGCAGGTACACGTTGGCCCTTCTTTTGTCCGCCCCTTCTCATCGGAGAAGCGTGGGGCCCTCTCTCTCGGGCCAGTCCTGCCATCCTCGCGGCCATCCTAGTGAACTGTGTACCTGCCATTTAAAATGTGCACCTGCACCTTTAAGAGGTGCAGGCTGCTGATGACGTGCGCTGTGCACGCCCCATTTCCAACTTCCTCATTCTCCGTGCAGCTTCTCAGCTGGCTGCACGGAGCTATCGTGATAATTAGCAGGCAGCTCGAAGTTCACGTGCTGCCTGCTTCGGGGCCATGGGGCACGCTACCCGCGCCCGAAAATGGCCCTTATCCAATTTTTCCACCTGTATTTCCAAAATGTGTCTTACTTTGGGGTTAGTCAGAATTTCTAAATTCTTGTTTCCCACCCTCCCCTCATTTCATAACTTAAATAAATCAATGGATCAAAAGTGGACATTGTTGTCACACAACCAAGCTTCCTGGGCTAAATCTTATATCTTTTATTGCAAAGGAGAAATGCTTGTTTTGACTCGTAATTAATGACTCATTAATAAAATCATAGGAACACATAGCTTGGAACAGTCAAGGTTTTAAGGAGCGTCTTAAAGGAGGAGAGAGAGACGGAGAGGTTTAGGGAGGGAATTCCAGAGCTTAGGGCCGAGGCAGCTGAAGGCACGGCCGCCAATGGTGGAGCGAATGAAACCGGGGGATGCGCAAGAGGCCGGAATTGGAGGAGCGCAGAGATCTGACAATGGATAATAGATTTTAAAATGCAATGTGCAAAATTTCCAATAAAAGGGAGTACGCTTTAGATTTTAAAATACAAAATGTAATCATAGGAACACATACTTCTTGGGCATCACCCCAAGAACGGACTCTTGACTCTGTGAGCTGGTGTAAAACGGGAGAAATGAATCGGCAGCCTGTTTTACATCCCCCTCACCCATTTTGTTGACTTCAATGTCATAAGGGAGGGAATGCCGGAGGGTGGGGGCGATGCATCTGAAGGCACGGCCGCCAATGGCGGAGCGGATCAAGGGGTTGGAGGAGTGGGAAAGGGCAAATCTTTTTGGGTGGGTGCGTAGCGCTGGAGGAGGTGACAGAGAGAGGGAGGAGGCTGTGGGAAGGATTTAAACACCAGGATGAGAATGTGAGCCTTCAGATCTCCTGGTTCTCCGTTAGAACCCCAACTTTCAAATAACGAAAAGGAAACGATTTCCTGTGGGCATAAAAAAAAACTTCAACACCACTGTCTGGATAATTGCCGAAAGAACAGGGGGATAATTTGTTCACTTTACGACTTATGTGTCAGTGTAGGAACATCTCATGGTGATGTTCCCATTCTGTGGCGTGATGGAACGTGTGTGAAACACGTCCAATGCACTTTGCACCTGTGTCTGACTAAGGCAATAAAATTATTTTGTAATTTTATGCCTTATATTGGCTGTTATATTTTATTCTATTACAACCGGCCGTTGAACTCCCTACACTATGAGAAGATTTATCTTTTGCTAGGCTTTGCATGTCAGATAATTCCTCACTGTCACATTAAAGTTTGTAGATGAACTTTAATTTGCAATCTTGTCCCACACTCAGCAACATCTTTTGGGGGGGTACGAGACAGACTTTGTTTCAAGCCAAAGAAAGTTTTGTGCTTTCCAACGATTTGTTCCTTTAGAAGCTGTTCCTCGGTTTTATTAGACTCTATCCTTTCTTGTCCTCTGCACTGGCACTTGGAGGCACAGCACTGAGTACTGAGGGAGTGCTGTACTGTCGGAGGGTCAGTACTGAGGGAGTGTTGCACTGTCGGAGGGTCAGTACTGAGGGAGTGCTGTACTGTTGGAGGGTCAGTACTGAGGGAGTGCTGCACTGTTGGAGGGTCAGTACTGAGGGAACGCTGCACTGTCGGAGGGTCAGTACTGAGGGAGCACTGCACTGTCGGAGGGTCAGTACTGAGGGAGCACTGCACTGTCGGAGGGTCAGTACTGAGGGAGTGCTGCACTGTCGGAGGGTCAGTACTGAGGGAGTGCTGTACCGTCAGAGGGTCAGTACTGAGGGAGTGTTGCACTGTTGGAGGTGCCAACTTTCGGATGAGATGTTAAACTGGGGCCCTGTCTGCTTTCTCAGGTGAATGTAAAAGATCCCATGGCACTATTTCGAAGAAGAGCAGGGGATTTCTCCACAGTATTCTGGCCAATATTTATCCCTCAACCACTGAAAAACAGATGATCTGGTCATTATCACATTGCTGTTTGTGGGAGCTTGCTGTGCGCAAATTGGCTGCCATGTTTCCAACATTACAACAGTGACTACACTTCAAAAAAAAGTACTTCATTGGCAGTAAAGCGCTTTGGGACGTCCTGAGGTCTTGTAAGGCGTTATATCTTTTAAATGCACCTGGGAGGGCCTCGGTTTACCATCTCATCCGAAAGACGGCACCTCCGACAGTGCAGCGCTCCCTCAGTACTGACCCTCCTCCAATGCAGCACGCCCTCAGTACTGACCCTCCGACAGTGCAGCACTCCCTCAGTACTGACCCTCCTCCAGTGCAGCACTCCCTCAGTACTGACCCTCTGACAGTGCAGCACTCCCTCAGTACTGCCCCTCCAACAGTGCAGCACTCCCTCAGTACTGACTCTCCGACAGTGCAGCGCTCCCTCAGTACTGACCCTCCGACAGTGCAGCACTCCCTCAGTACTGACCCTCCGACAGTGCAGCGCTCCCTCAGTACTGACCCTTCTCCAATGCAGCACGCCCTCAGTACTGACCCTCCGACAGTACAGCACTCCCTCAGTACTGACCCTCCTCCAGTGCAGCACTCCCTCAGTACTGCCCCTCTGACAGTGCAGCACTCCCTCAGTACTGACCCTCCAACAGTGCGGCACTCCATCAGTACTGACCCTCCTCCAGTGCGGCACTCCGTCAGTACTGACCCTCCTCCAGCGCGGCACTCCATCAGTACTGACCCTCCTCCAGTGCGGCACTCCGTCAGTACTGACCCTCCTCCAGTGCGGCACTCCATCAGTACTGCACTGGGTGAGTCAGCCTGGATTATAATCTGGGTTGGGGTGGGTGGGGAAGGACTCTGGGAGCAGGATCAATTTCATGTAGGTTTCTAACCTAATTGATAAGCCCCCAATGGGGGTACGTACGGGCTTGGGTGCTTCTTCCCCACCTCCCACTCCCATCGAGACACCAGCCTCGGAGGCAGGAGTGGAGGGATGACGAGCTCCACTGGAAACCCTGACCGTTCCACCCACTGAAGCTTGAAGCAGGCGTCCTCACCATTCACGTCCCGTAACAGGCCCCACGCCACCATATCCCAACACCCACCCATTTAAATAGGGTAACAAGGACTTTACAATTTTCATAATGGACACTAAGGCCAGATTGGCTCCCCGTCCACCCTCCGACAGAGCAGTAAGGCACTGCTCTGAACTCCAACTACCTCTTGGGGGATGGGCTACCCAGTATCACTGTGAATAGTGCAGGGACCCACCTCTGTTATCTCCGGGATTTGGGACGGTGTCAGGGCAAGGACACATAGACAGATAGAAGTCCTATTCCTGCCACACATCCTGAATTTCTAGGCCATTATATTTTGTGCGTGTTCATCCTTGAGCTGGCCTGGTTTTAATATTGACCATTCTGGAATCCAGGTTAGACAGTCATGTGTCGACCTCAAACAGCTCATTATGACCACCTTTAAGCCATTTTTTCCCCAATACAAACACTCCTTAGACGTTCTTTGTAGCTCAGGCACCCAGTCATATTTATCAAAGCTTAAAAAATGCAAACAAAGCACTGGGGTTCATTTCTCGAGGGATAGAATTGAAAAACAGAGAAGTTATGTTAAACTAGTATGGGACCTTGGTTGGACCACACTTGGAGCACGGTGCACAGTTCTGGTCTCCATATTATGGAAAGGAAAAGATTACTAGGATAATGATACCAGAACTGAGAGGTTATAACTATCAGGAAAGGTTGAACGTGCTGGGGCTCTTTACTCTGAAAAGAGAAGGCTGATGATGACCTAAAAAGGTCTTCAAAATTATGAAGGGATTTGATAGGGTAGAGGTGGAGAAAATGTTTCCACTTGACTGGAGATGAAAACTAGGGGTCATAAATATAAGATAGTCACTAATAAATCCAATAGGGAATTCAGGAGAAACTTCTTTACCCAGAGAGTAGTGAGAATGTGGAACTCACTCCCACAAGGAGTATATGAGGCGAATAGCGTAGATACATTTAAGGGGAAACTAGATAAACACATGAGGGAGAAAGGAATAGAAGGAAATGCTGATCGGGTGAGATGAAACAGGGAGGGAGGAGGCTCGTGTGGAGCATAAACACTGGCATAGACCTGTTGGGCCGAATGGCCTGTTTCTGTGCTGTACATTCTATGTAATCAACTTAGTTGTCCTTCATTATATTTCATCCAAAGCGGAGATGTCCCTTCTGTGCTACAGTGTGCAGCGCTGTACCCAGTACTAAAGGTGGGAGCAGGTCAGTGCTCTGTACAAACGATCACCTGCTGGAACTCGAACCCTTCACCTGTAAATCCAAAGAGCCCATTTGCCCTTTTTCACCACGTTTTAGCCATCAGGTTAAGGGACTAAAAACCCCAGCTCCCCTTCCTGTGTTGTTTCCTTTCACAGAGGGATGGGTGTTGTCTATGGTTTGTCATCAGTGTTTCTTTCGGGAAAAGCGCTAAGCCTTGCTGTAGGCCGACAAACCCCTCCCACCACCCCCCTCCCATATCCTAATGTGACCGCATGCCCCACAATCCACTGGCAAAAGAACCAAGGCGGAGATGAGGAGTAATTTTTACGCAGCGAGTTGTGATGATCTGGAACGCGCTGCCTGAAAGGGCGGTGGAAGCAGATTCAATAATAACTTTCAAAAGGGAATTGGATAAATGCTTGAAGGGGCGAAATTTACAAGGCTATGGGGAAAGGGCAGGGGGAGTGGGACTAATTGGATAGCTCTTTCAGGAACGATGGGCCGAATGGCCTCCTTCTGTACTGTATGATTCTGTGATCCCGTGAATTCCTCCGACTGTTTAAACAGAGCGGTCTTCATACAGAAACTCCGAATGTTCAACCACTCCGAACTTTTCAAACTTTGTGCCATTCATTAGATGGCAGGAGATTTCAATCCCACTGCGATTTTCGAACGGCAGGATAGCGTAGAAGGCAAAATAGAGTCCACTCTTCCCAACGCAAATCCTGCTGACACAGGTCCTTTAATGGAGAAATGTTCCGTGTTTATTTGAGAAGTGAGACGAGCTATGAAGAATTCTCACTGTGATTTCATATGTATGACCGTACCTTGGTAATAGGAGTGGGGTGCGGGAGGGGTGGGGGAAGGCGTGGGCTGTTCCTTGGGTTGAGGGGGTGGGGGTATGGTGGGGGTGCGGGGGAGGTGTGGAGCTGTTCATCTCTAACATCTTCCAGTACTGATAAAGGGTCATCGACCTGAAACGTTGAACTCTGCTTCTCTCTCTCTCACCGACGCTGCCTGACCTGCTGAGGGTTTCCAGCATTTTCTGTTTTAATTTCAGATTTCCAGCATCCGCAGTATTTTACTTTTGTTTTGGTGACAGTACGCAGCCAAAGCATTGAGAGAGAGAGAGAGAGTGTGAGAGAGTTGTACCCTGTAATTAATGACAGTAATACAATCTGACAATTGTTTCTCACAGTCTTTCGTCCAGGTGCACCTGCATCACATTCCACTGCACCTGCATCACATACCTTAGCCCAGTTCACATGGTGATTGATTTACTGATGCCTGGTGTGAATGTCATCTTCTGAGTGACATTAAGGAATGTGCAATCCTCACTCTGTGAATTCATGTAAGGAGTCTTGCAACACCAGGTTATAGTCCAACTGTTTTATTTGAAAATCACAAGCTTTCGGAGGCTTCCTCCTTCACTCACCTGACGAAGGAGGAAAGCTCCGAAAGCTTGTGATTTTAAATAAAGCTGTTGGACTGTAACCTGGTGTTGTAAGACTCCTTACATTTGTCCACCCCAGTCCATCACCGGCATCTCCACATCTGTGAATTCAGACACTTGTAGGCCAGTTGTTAATTGACATGAGCTTGAAACCCGTGCGCCATGAGCAGCAAAGTCTCTCATGCCGGGAGTCTCTCATGCCGGGATCTGGTCGATGGCCGGGAAATTCCTCAGAGCTGCTCTCGCTCCGTCGATGTTACTCCGCTGGAAGTGCGACGGAAACCCCCGGATTGTGGACGGATGAGGGGGATTCTGACGCACGGTGAATTATGGCGGGTGGGCGGAGCGGGAACAGCTGCAAGGAAATTCCGGCCCAATGTCTCCAAACGTATAGAATCACACAGCACAGAAGGAGGCCGTTCGGCCCATCGTGCCTATGCCGGCTCTTTGAAGGAGCTGTCCAATTAGTCCCACTCCTCCCTGCTCTTTGCCCCGTAGCCCTGCAAATTTTTTTCCTTTTCGGGTATTTATCCAATTCCCTTTTGAAAGTTATTATTGAATCTGCTTCCACCGCCCTTTCAGGCAGCGCATTCCAGAATTTTTTTTCTGCAAATGTGAAAGGGGGAGACTACTTTTCGTTGAAAGTCCGCCCTGTACAATTCCCTGCGCCTTTATTGCTTCACATTTCAACCTGCATGAGGAGACTATAAAGACTATTTGTAGTGCTAATCGTAGGCAGGTTTTACCCTGTACGCATTAACCCAAGGGTGCAAGTTACAAGCTGTCAAAGTTTGTTCCGGTCGGGAAATTCCTCGGCGTTGCTCCCGTTCCGTCGCGGTTGAGTCTCCATCGCGCTCCTGGCGCCGTGATGCCGGAGGAGCTGGAGCAGCCCCCAGGAATTTCCTGGCCTACCCCTCGGATATTTGGGGCTTTGTCAGACTTTTTTGTTCTTCCCGAGACGCTGACAATATACCTCCTGTTCCTCCACAGCAGCGCTGGCTTTCTGCGATCTGCCACCTCTCACGGGGAAGCACCGTTGCTCTGGTCAGTGCCTTACAGGTGACCCTGACTGAGATAGGGAACTCACTAAAAAAAAAAAAATTGCATTTCCACAGCGCCTCGCACGGCCTTAGGATGTTCCCAAAGCCCTTTACCGCCAAAGAAGTACTTTTGAAGTATAGTCAGTGTTGTAATGTACGAAACGCAGCACAGCAAGGTCCCATAAAGAGCAACGTGATAATGAAAATACTTCATTGGCTGTGAAGCGCTTTGGGACATCCTGAGGTCATGAAAGGCGCTGTATAAATGAAAGTTCTTTCATTTATTGTGGAAAGGAAAGTCGGTGGGTTGTATAACAGGCGACCAATTTGTAAACGCTAGTCTTCTGCCTGTGCCCAAGATTTCCCCCTGGTTTGTCGGTACTGTGACTTTACATATCACTGCCATTCCTGGCAGGACGCATGTTCATAAAGAGTAATTTAGGGAAAGTTGTGTCTTCTTACGGTATTTCTGCTCATCCCATTCTTCAAGCTGCCATTGGTTCTGGGGGTTTGCTGCGGCGGATGAGGTTGATGTGGGGTGACTTAGGAACGTAGGAACAGGAGGAGGCCATTCAGCCCCTCGAGCCTGTTCCGCCGTTCAATTCGATCATGGCTGATCGGAATCTTAACTCCACCTACCCGTCTTGGTTCCGTGACCCTTAATACCCTGACCTAACAAAAATCTATCAATCTCAGTTTTGAAATTTTCAATTGACTTCCAGCCTCAACAGATTTTTGGGGGAGAGAGTTCCAGATTTCCACTCCCCTTTGTGTGAAGAAGTGCTTCCTGACATCACCCCTGAACGGCGCAGACACGATGGACCGAATGGCCTCCTTCTGTGCCATAAATTTTCTATGATTCTAAATTTAAGGTTATCCCCCTTGTTCTGGACTTGCCCACCAGAGGAAATAGTTTCTCTCTATCTACCCTATCAAATCCTTTAATCATCTTAAACCCCTCAATTAGATCACCCCTTAATCTTCAACACTCAAGGGAATACAAGCCTAGTCTATGCAACCTGTCCTCATAATTTAACCCTTTTAGCCCACACTGATGAATTCTGATCTACGCTGCACCCCCTCCAAGGCCAATATATCCATCCTGAGGTAGGATACCCATTCCCTCCATCGTTTCCCCCTCCCTCTCATTGGAGTTTCACCTCACATCTGCTCAGTGCCCTGGGCCATGACTGGTGAGATCAGCAATTCAACAAGTAGGAGATCACATGCACAAAATGGCTTCTCATGACTCGAACTGGACACACGGACCTCCCTCTCAGACTGTTGTCTTTGGGAAAGGACACTGACCTTGCTTTCTCCTTGACTCTTTCACATTTCCATGCAGTAAATGAATATTACACTGCCAGGTTGAAAAATATCAATCACTTTCATCGCTGTTACACCCTGGGGGTTATTATTTACTGTTTTGATAAAAGTCAGTTCCTGACTATTCTCTGAGTCACCCTCCAGTACCAGCGACCCCACCCCCAGGCACTATGATGGTGATTGTCATTAACCAGCCAGTTAGGTTCTGTTCACATCGAGCTACCAATATCCTTCATTTCTTTGAAAGGCAATTTGCAGTTTAATTTATTTCTTCTGTGCAAGCCCGTGCAATCACTGATAACCAGATCATACATCCTGGCACAAAAATTACATAGAACTGCACAGAATTTACAGCACAGAAACAGGCCATTCGGCCCAACCGGTCTATGCTGGTGTTTATGCTCCACACGAGCCTCCTCCCTCCCTACTTCATCCCATCCTATCAGCATATCCTTCTATTCCTTTCTCCCTCATGTATTTATCCAGCTTCCCCTTAAATGCATCTATGCTATTCGCCTCAACCACTCCTTGTGGGAGCGAGTTCCACATTCTCACCACTCTCTGGGTAAAGAAGTTTCTCCTGAATTCCCTATTGGATTTATTAGTGGTGATCTTATATTTATGGCCCTTAGTTTTGGTCTCCCCCACAAGTGGAAACATCTTCTCTATGTCTATCCTATCAAACCCTTTCATAATCTTAAAGACCTCTATCAGGTCACCCCTCAGCCTTCTCTTTTCTAGAGGCCGAATGGCCTGTTTCCATTGCTGTGTAATTTGTCTTCACAAGGACCGTGAGGTAGTCGCCTCTATTGTGAACAGACATATCTGTGACAGGTAGGCTGGTGAAGACGAGGTCAAGTAGGTAACTCCCTCGTGTTGGTTCTCTCACTACCTGAGGCAAGCCCAGTCTGGCAGCTGTGTCCCTCAGGACTCAGCCAGCTCCATCAGTGGTGATCCTACGGAGCCAAACTTGGTGATGGACATTGACACCCCCAACTCTTTAAATTATATACGATTTATATTAATTAGTGTTAATTGTATTCAGGTGGTGCTTATCAATTGGAGACTCTCTTGTATCCATTTATAAGAGAGCTGATCTAGGGTGCTGTGGGTGTAATGTAGATCTCTGTGAATAAAGGCTTGGAAGCAACTGAAGATCAGGCTCTAGTATTCCATTCTTCACCACCGGGCTATCCAATTTATTACACACTCAACCCAACCAGAGTACATTTTATGCCCTCACAACCCCTCATTGAAGTACTTTGCGATGCCCTGAGGATGTTAACAATGCTACATAAATTCAAGCTCTTTCTTGAGTTGCTGCATTCTTGGAATCAGTACTGAGGGAGTGCTGCACTGCCGGAGGTGCTGGCTTTCGGATGAGATGTTAAACCGAGGTCCTCTGGGGTGGACGTAAAAGATCCCACGGCCACTATTTCGAAAAAGAGCAGGGGGAGTTCTCCCCGGTGCACTGGCCCAATATTTGTCCATCAACCAACACCTAAAAACAGATTATCTGGTCATTATCACACTGCTGTTTGTGGGACCTTGCTGTGCGCAAATTGGCTGCCGCGTTTCCTACATTACAACAGTGGATACACTTCAAAAGAACTTCATTGTCCGTAAAGCGCTTTGGGACTTCCCGAGGTCGTGATAGGTGCTATATAAATGCAAGTCCTTTCATTCTGTCTGTCAACCCTAAATTATTCAAAGCCAAAAGAAAACACAGTGAAGGATGATGCAAGCGGGTACGAGGTGGAATGTGCAATGTGACACTGAGCGAGTGAAAAGACCCATTAGGAAATCCGGTTTTGACAGGAGTTTTTGCCAAGAACACCCAGTCCTCTCAGGGAGGTGGAACTGTGAAAGTCAGAGCAAAACAGACAGCACAGAAACAAACGGGCATAGAGTCTCCGCGAATGAAAAAATAGCTTCTTAGGCCTTCAGAAACTGGGTTGTGTAATCACAACGAATTCCAGTTTAGCCCGGGGGAGTGGGGGGGGGGGGAATTGGGTGAAGAGATGGCGATTGCGTCAGTTACAGAGTTTTCAAGGAGACTCACTTCCGAGAGCAGCCGCAAATTTACTGCTGTCAAAGTCCCACCGATACTCTCCCACAGCAAGCGCGTGCTGCAGCTAACGGTCCACATCTCTTACGGCCGCCTACAAATTCGGCCCTGTTTTTTCAGGCGCCAAACGGCCTCCTAAGCCTGCGATATAGCGGGCAGGAAGTGCGCGCGCTCGTTACAAGGCCCACCCGCCTTATTGGTAAAGGCCATCAACTTGGCCTGCCGTGCCCAGGCCTGAAACAGGCGTTAGCCTCTTTGCAATTGCAAATAAAGGGGCCTGAAGCCTGTTTGAGGCCCCCACTGCAAGACTGGTTTGCCCTGAGGCTTTTAAAAAAAAAACAGGCCTTAAAGGGACCGCCTGTTAGGCCGCAACCAACAAGGTGAGTTCTTAAATCTGCTTAGCTGATTGCGGAGCCTGGAGGAGCAGGAGTGCTCCTCCAGACCCCACATTAAAGGAACACTGACCTCCAGCGTTCTGGTTACTGGTCCCCTCTGACCCGGCCGCCAATCACCTCTGACCCGGCCGCCAATCACCTCTGACCCGGCCGCCAATCAACTCCCGCCCCCCACTCCTCTTACAGAGAACTCCATAGAATTTACAGCACAGAAACAGGCCATTCGATCCAACAGGTTGGCGTCAGTGTTTGTGACTCCTCCCTCCCTACTTCATCTCACCCTATCATCATATCCTTCTATTCCTTTCTCCCTCATGTGTTTATCTAGCTCCCATCTTCCACCCTCCATAAGCTTGAGCTCATCCAAAACTCTGCTGCCCCGTATCCTAACTCGCACCAAGTCCCGTTCTCCCATCACCCCCTGTGCTCGCTGACCTACATTGGCTCCCAGTCCGGGAACGCCTCGATTTTAAAATTCTCATCCTTGTTTTCAAATCCCACCATGGCCTCGCCCCCTCCCTATCTCTGTAAACCTCCTCCAGCCCCTACAACCCTCCTGAGATCTCTGCGCTCCTCCAATTCTGGCCTCTTGCGCAGCCCCGATTTTCATCACTCCACCATTGGCGGCCGTGCCTTCAGCTGCCTGGGCCCTAAGCTCTGGAATTCCCTCCCTAAACCTCTCCGCCTCTCTACCTCTCTCCTCCTGTAAGACGCTCCTTAAAGAATACCTCTCCTAATATCTCCTCATGTGGCTCAGTGTCAAATTTTGTTTGAGGAAGCGCCGAGGGATGTTTTACCACATTAAAGGCATTCTCACTGCTCTCTGAGTAAAGAAGTTTCTCCTGAATTCCTTATTGGATTTATTGGTGACTATACGGCCTCTAGTTTTGGACACTCCCACAAGTGGAAACATCTTCTCTACGTCTACTCTATCTTAATTTCTTTATGTACGGAGTCGTACAACACCAGGTTATAGTCCAACAGCTTTATTTGAAATCACAAGCTTTCGGAGCTTTGCTTCTTCGTCAGGTGAGTGAAGGGTTCCATAAAGGCACAGCATATATAGTCAGAGAACAATGCCTGGTGATTACAGATAATCTTTCCAACTGCCCGTTATCACACCTTGGCAGAGAGATAATCACAGCAATCAAAGGAGTGAATGGTGTTCAGACAGGTTAGTCAGGGACACATTACATCCAAGAATACTGAATACACAAGGGGTCAGATAACGAAGACAGAGAGAGAGAGAAACCCAAAAGGCAGAGAGAGAGAGAGAGAATGACCAGTTGTATTAAAAACAGATAACTTTTTTTTCCCGCTGGTGGGGTTACGTGTAGCGTGACATGAACCCAAGATCCCGGCTGAGGCCGTCCTCATGGGTGCGGAACTTGGCTATCAATTTCTGCCCGACGATTTTGCGTTGTCGTGTGTCTCGAAGGCCACCTTGGAGAACGCTTACCCGAAGATCAGAGGCTGAATGTCCTTGACTGCTGAAGTGTTCCCCGACTGGGAGGGAACCCTCCTGTCTGGCGATTGTTGCGCGGTGTCTGTTCATCCGTTGTCGCAGTGTCTGCATGGTCTCGCCAATGTACCATGCTCCGGGGCACCCTTTCCTGCAACGTATGAGGTAGACAACGTTGGCCGAGTCACAGGAGTAGGAACCGTGTACCTGGTGGGTGGTGTCCTCTTTTCTTTAAGGTGAATTTCTTTAAGGTGAATTCTGATATGCACTCGCACCAGGTAGGGACGTGAATTTGTAAAACTGTCCCTTAGGTGGCAAGGTTTGCCCATTGACGGTCGAAGTGCATTAAACTCCTTGTTGATGGCACACATCGGATTAATTCTTGCTTAATCAGAATTCTACCTAATTGTCTTTGCCTGTCTCAGTCTGGTCACGGTCCATAAATTAAATGGATTAAGGCTGATTATTCATTTCAACAGAACAATGAGATATTATCAAGTTATTGGCTCCATAGTACAACCACTGATGGAGCTGGCTGAGTCCTGAGGGACACAGCTGCCAGACTGGGCTTGCCTCAGGTAGTGAGAGAACCAACATGAGGGAGTTACCTACTTGACCTCGTCTTCACCAACCTACCTGTCACAGATTTGTCTGTTGACGATAGAGGTGAACTGCTGGGTGGAACTAATTTTGTTCTGGTGGTGTGTTGCGACCTTTCCCTGTCCACATGTCATTAATTAGTATCTTATGCTGTTCAAAAAAAACATTTCAGTGTGAGTTCAAGGTGAATGACTTTTGTCTTAATGTCAGTCAAAAGAGAAAAGTTTGGTTCATCAAAGTATGAGAAAGGAACAAGTCAATAAATCCAATAAGGAATTCAGGAGAAACTTCTTTATCCAAAGAGTGGTGAGAATGTGGAACTCACTACCACATGGAGTAGTTGAGGTGAATAGTATAGATGGATTTAAGGGGAAGCTGGATAAACACATGAGGGAGAAAGGAATAGAAGGATATGCTGATAGGGTGAGAGGAAGTAGGGAGGGAGGAGGCTCGTGCGGAGCATAAACACCAGCATAGACCTGTTGGATCGAATGGCCTGTTTCTATGCTGTACTTTCACTGTAATTCTATGTAAAAATAGATGAAGTAATTTGGGAATTAACCTGGGCCTCATGTAAAGGCACATTCACTTTTCCTGCCCTACACCTTTTGTCTGTTAAAGCTATTGCATCATTATCAGAAGCAGTTCAAACTGAATCACTTCCTTATCTCCTTTTTGGATCTTCAGTGAGACTTTACAAATCTTGGAAGTTTTTATTTACGTTTGGGTATAGCTTTCTGAACTCCTGCAATTTCACGATGAGGCCCAAGGACATTTGTCTGAAAAATGAGTCTGGGTCAGTAACCAAGAAAGCTCCCGTTCACCAGTCCAAAACATCAGCCAATTCAAATATTTAGATAGATGCCTGGATACGGCCCAGAATTTGCTGGAGCCGGTGAACAGACGGTGCCTGCCGTTAGTTAGACTTGCCCCTTGCCCGTTTAATCACCATGATCTTCGACAGCACCTCTCAAACCCACGACCTCTACCACCTAGAAGGACAAGGGCAGCAGGCACATGGGAACAACACCACCTGCACGTTCCCCTCCAAGTCACACACCATCCCGACTTGGAAATATATCGCCGTTCCTTCATCGTCGCTGGGTCAAAATCCTGGAACTCCCTCCCTAACAGCACTGTGGGAGAACCTTCACCACACGGACTGCAGCGGTTCAAGAAGGCGGCTCACCACCACCTTCTCAAGGGCAATTAGGGATGGGCAAGAAATGCCGGCCTCGCCAGCGACGCCCACATCCCATGAACGAATATAAAAAAAATATATTTTGCACCACAAGTTGCTGGAAGCGGGAGATGGAAACGGCCTCTGCAGGGCATCTGGGCCCAGAGTGAACAGGGCAAGTAACTGGGTATCTCCTTAACCAATCCGAGTGAAGGATTGGGAAATAAACAGCCCAAGGACTGAGAAGGAAGTGTAAATTAGAGTGGGTGAATTCAATGTCAAATCAGGTACAGAAAGAGAAATAAAGAGAGGGAAAGAAAGACTGGATTAAGAGAGAGAGAAAAAAGAGACAGAAAGGAAAAGTAAAAAAAAATTAATTTAAATTTTTTTTTAAAATCTGCAACAACAATTAAAACCTGAAGGAATGAGACTGCACGCTTGTAATAGTTAATTTTCAGTACCGGAGAGGTTGTTTGGCAGTTATTAACACTTATTGCGCCTTTAAAAGGGTGCTTAGACTGGAACGGACAAGCCCTAACTTTCTGTGGCGAGTTTAGTTCGTATCTCCTGCGCAAATACAGGAGCGTCACGATATTCAACGCATTTCAATGGTCAGGCAGACGGCGCGATGCCGTTTTCGCGAAGCTAACGGCAGAGCGGCGCATCTCGGACAGCGACTTTTGGATTTCGCCATTTAACCGCGCTCCTGCCCCTCGGCTGAAGTCGCTGTAGCGTTTACCCAGCAATAACGGCGAATGCCATTAGCCTCACCCTTATTTTGACAGCAATGTCAAAGTGTACGGGGGAGTGAGCTAGAGGGATTATACTTGGGTGAGTCACGTGGTGAAAAATACCAGCACAGAACCTGATGGGTCAAATGGCCTGTTTCTGTGATAACGTTCAATCATCCAATTCAGCCTCCAACCCTCCGACAATCTACAGATTTTTGAAATCCAAGTCTGACTTATCCCATCTTCTCTCCTACTCTTTTGAACCTCGCTGGTGATCTAATTAGCTCAGTTGGCAGCTCTCCTGCCTCTAAGTCAGAAGGCTGTGGGATTAAGCCCCAGCTGTGGACCCGAGCACGTAGCATAGATTGATACTTCAGTGCTGCACTGAGGGAGCAATTCATTGTTGGAGGTGCCGTCTTTCGGATGCGATGCTAAGCCAAGGCACTTTTCCATAGAGTCATAGAGTCATAGAAAAGTTACAGCACGGAAGGAGGCCATTCGGCCCATCGAGCCCGCGCCGGCTCTGTACAAGAGTAATCCAGCTAGTCCCACTCCCCTGCAAATTTTTTCCTTTCAACTACTTATCCAGTTCCCTTTTGAAGGCCATGATTGAATCTGCTTCCACCACCCCCTCGGGCAGTGCATTCCAGATCCTAACCACTCGCTGTGTAAAAAAGTCGCTTTTCAAAGAAGAGCAGGGAGTTCTCCTGATGTCCTGGCCAACGTTCATCCGTGAACCAACATCACCAAAAACAGATTAACTGGTATATTCATCTGTGGGACCTTGCTGTGCACAATTTGGCTGCTGCATTTGCTTACAAAACAACAGTGACTATACTTCAAAAGTAATTCATTGGCTGTGACTTGCTTTGGGACATCTTGAGGTCATGAAAGTTACCATATAAATGTACGTTTTTTTTCCTTTGCCCGATGGACCTTGTCTCTTCATTGGGGCTTCTCATTACCACCACTACCATAACCACCACAGCACTCACCACTACCATAACCACCACAGCACTCACCACTACCATAACCACCACAGCACTCACCACTACCATAACCACCACAGCACACACCACTACCATAACCACCACAGCACACACCACTACCATAACCACCACAGCACTCACCACTACCATAACCACCACAGCACTCACCACTACCATAACCACCACAGCACACACCACTACCATAACCACCACAGCACTCACCACTACCATAACCACCACAGCACTCACCACCACCATAAGCCATTAACCAGGGGGAATCAAGAATGAGGGGAGGCATAATCTTAAGATTAGAGCCAGGCTGTTCAGAAGCGAAATCAGGAAGCACTTTTTCACACAAAGGGGAGTAGAAACCGGGAACTCTCTCCCCCAAAAGGCTGTGGATGCTTCGGGTCAATTGGAGCTTTCAAGACTAAGGTCGCTAGATTTTTGTTAGGTAAAGGGTCTCAAGGGATATCGGATTAAGGCGGGTAAATTGAGTTGAGGTACAGATCAGTCATGATCTAATTGAATGACGGAATGAGCTTGAGGGGCTGAATGGCCTCCTCCTGTTCCTATTACCACAACCTATATTATTTTGGTATTTCTAACACTCAAAAAAGGTAACATCTAACCATTGGCAGTGATTGGACCTGTTCCAAAAACGCTGAAAACATTTATTCGACTTTAATTCAGACAGTAATACAATTGGAAATATCTGACACCATCTCATCACTGAAACATTCGTAGAGGAAGCCTGAGCTCCATTTTGTCCCGTTGCCCACCTGCATGGTTCAGATCTCTCGCCCGAAAGAGAAACTGATGGGTAACAGACAGTAACCTGGGGCTCCCAGCCTGCTGCTGTTCATTATCGGCTGCTTTCAGAGGTATAAAGAAGCACAGCTCACCAATAAAGTCCGTGGATACCCCAGTCACGTATTAAGTACGGATTCTAAGTATGTAGAGGAATTGTTGACACAGTCTGTATATAAAGTTATCTACCCCACTGTCAATATTGTGAAACTAAAACTGCGATTGTGAAGATCTACAGAGTAAAAATAAATTTATTATGAAGCAAAATTCATAAGAAAAACAAATTACAGTCCCCACCACTTAAAACGCCCACGTTTAAACGGTGCAGTCACTTATATCAGCTAATGAACGATAACCATTATCCATTTGCATTAACGTTAACTTCAAAGTTGCCGGTTACAGTGTCTTAAACCTTCCATTTATTTCAGGCAGAAACAGTTGTGCTTGCTCACTAGTTTTCACCTGGTAACGGTGCATTGAATTCAAGAACAGAGATAAGAAAGTAACACCTCGTAAATGTTCCGTTACCTTTTGTGTACTTAAACCTGTCCAGTCCATGGCTAGACCACACTTGGAGAACTGTGCACAGTTTTGGCCTTAATATTATAGAAAGGATATAGAGACATTGGAGAGGGTGCGCAGAAGAGTCATAAGGATGATATCAGAACTGAGAGGATATACTTATCAGGAAAGGCTGAACAGGCTGGGGTTCTTTTCTCTAGAAAAGAGAAGGCTGAGGGGTGACCTGATAGAGGTCTTTAAGATAATGAAAGGGGTTTGATAGGGTAGATGCAGAGAAGATGTTTCCACTTGTGGGGGAGTCCAAAAGTAGGAGCCATAAATATAAAATAGTCATTAAAAAATCCAATAGGGAATTCAGGAGAAACTTCTATACCCAGAGAATGGTGAGAATGTGGAACTCGCTAGTTGAGGCGAATAGTATAGATGGATTTAAGAGGAAGCTAGATAAACATATGAGGGAGAAAGGAATAGAAGGATACGCTGATAGGGTGAGATGAAGTAGGGAGGGAGGAGGCTCGTGTGGAGCATAAACACCGGCACAGACCAATTGGGCCGAGTACATAGATTGTTAAAATGTCATGAACAGGTACAGAAAATAATCAAAAAGGCTAATGGAATGCTGGCCTTTATATCTAGAGGACTGGAGTACAAGGGGGCAGAAGTTATGCTGCAGCTATACAAAACCCTGGTTAGACCACACCTGGAGCACTGTGAGCAGTTCTGGGCACCGCACCTTCGGAAGGACATATTGGCCTTGGAGGGAGTGCAGCGTAGGTTTACTAGAATGATACCTGGACTCCAAGGGTTAAATTACGAGGAGAGATTACACAAACTAGGGTTGTATTCCCTGGAATTTAAAAGATTAAGGGATGATTTGATCGAAGTTTTCAAGATATTAAGGGGAACTGATAGGGTAGATAGAGAGAAACTATTTCCGCTGGTTGGGAAGTCTAGGACTGGGGGACTGGGGGACATGGCCTAAAAATTAGAGCCAGGACTTTCAGGAGTGAAGTTAGGAAACATTTCTACACACAAAGGGTGGTAGAAGTTTGGAACTCTCTTCCACAAATGGCAGTCGATGCTAGCTCAATTGTTAATTTTAAATCTGAGATTGATAGATTTTTGTTAATCAAAGGTATTAAGGGATATGGGGCTAAGGCGGGTATATGGAGTTAGGTCACAGATCAGCCATGATCTCACTGAACAGCGGAACAGGCTCGAGGGGCTAAATGGCCGACTCCTGTTGCCATGTTCCTATGAATGGCCTGTTTCAGTGCTGTAGTTTCGATGTAACTCGATGTAATACCCACTAAGTGGTGTGGGGATACAATTTGTACTAAGCACTGATGCTAGTTTAAATAAAGCTGCAGGGGTCAGAGCAGAGCGGGAAGCAACAGGGCAAAAGATCGCCTCTTGACGACTGAAATAGCTCCATCACGTTATAGTGGACATTGCGTAAAGTGGGCAAATCGCTCTCGCACGAACACGCCCGCTATAAGCGGTGGGGTCTGTAGGAAGCCCGTAGGGAGAAAGGTGAGGGAATCCACTTGGGAATTAAAATGCAGCCTCCCGGGCACGGGTTCCAATTGGGCTCGGAGTAGCACCGGGACCAGACAACGTTTGCTCAGAGGTTCGGTTGACAGGTGAAAGGGTCTGCTTCAAGGGTGTACAGGCTACACATCGGCAGTCCCACGCACGCACATGTGGCTCTGCCTTTCTCAAAGTCACCATCTTCCTGAGTCCCGTACCCTAGTCAATAAAAGAAAAGAAAGACTTGCGTTCATATAGCGCCTTTCAAGGCCTCAGGACAACCCAAAGTGCTTTGCAGCCAATTAAGTACTTTTTGAAGGGTAATCACTGTTGTAATGTAGGAAACGTGGCAGCCAATTTGCGCATAGCAAGATCCCACAAACAGCAATGTGATAATGACCAGATCATCTGTTTTTTAGTCGTGTTAGTTGAGGGATAAATATCGGCCCAGTACACCAGGGAGAACTTCCCCGCTCTTCTTTGAAAAGACAGGGCCTGGGTTTAACGTCTCATCCGAAAGACGGCATCTCCGGCAGTGCAGCACTCCCTCAGTACTGCACTGGGAGCGTCAGCCTGGATTAAGGGTTCAAGTCTTTGGAGTGGGGCTTGAACTCACAACCTTCTGACCCGGGGATGCCCTGAGTTCAGGAAAGGCGCTATATAAATGCAAGCCTTCCTTTTTTTCTCTTTCACCTTGAGTTCACCGCACTCCAAATTATCGAAAGTATTTTTTTTTTAAAAAGAGAAAGAAAGGCAATTATTATTCTGTGCTGGTTCCTTCTGAGATCGAGGAATTTACAAGCAGCTACCAAACTTCAAACCTCCCTCACCCGCAGTAATTAGACTCTAATTGACCTCAGGATGTCCTATTTGCAACAATTAGACTTCGCGGTCTTAAAGGGACAAACCTAGCTAAACACAATTGCAGCTTGACTGCGGAGTAATGCTTTGCGCATGTTATAACATTCCTGTCGTAATAAAACTCTGCATCATCCAATTTACAGTGAGCAATGCCAAGGGCGATCTGCTAGTATACGAAAATAAGCCCCATATTTACAATTCCATTTGCATAAACGAATAGGGTGCGTTTTTCCTCAGTTATAGAGATGGAAACCTCGGTGTAATTTGCCTTAGTGCCTATTATAATTCAAGCTTTGTCTAGCTGTTGGACCTAAGGCAGGACTTTCGTTTAGGTTCAAGTTTGTACACAATGCTCCTCTTAATCTGAAATTGCCTTGTTCAGATTATCTGGTAATTTTAGCACTAAGTTCATACATTGCTGTAATAAAAACAGAAAAAATGCTGGAAAACACTCAGCGGGTCAGGCAGCATCTGTGGAGAAAGAAACAGAGTTAAAGGTTTCCAGGTCGATGACCCTTATATTGCTGTCTTATTTACGTTGCTTGATGCAAATGATTGGAAAGTTCAAAGACGCTAAATTGGGCCGTGTAGCGCTCGTTATTTCCGACATCCAAGATGGCGTCTTGGATGCGCACGCACGTTTCCTGCGTGACGTGCGCCGGACGCCATCTTGGTATAGGAGTTAGCGCAGGCGCAGAAAACGAACGCTGGGATCAGGTAAAGTCGGGAGAAAATGGCTTCAATCAGTGTGCAACGCTGATTTAAAGCGATAGACACCATATTGGGACTTAACGCTCAACTCAACGCACAGTCTTAACCCCGACCATCTGAACGTGTCTGGAGGACCCCCCACCACCGCTATTTAAAGGGACCATGCAGGATTTACAGGTTAGTGGCTGGATTATTGCTTCTGGCTGCCGAGACATTTGTAACTGTTTTTGGAGGTCTCCTAGACTTGAATACTGGGATGCGGGGACATAGTCTAACATTTAGAGCCAGGACGTGCAGGAGTGAAGTTAGGAAATGCTTCCACACGCAAAGGGTGGGAGACGTTTGGAACGCTCTTCTGCAGACAGCAGTTGATGCCAGCTCACTTGAGAATGTTAAATCTGAGATTGATAGATTTCTGTGAACCTAGGGTATTAAGGGATATGGGGCTAAGGCGGGTATATGGAGTTAGGTCACAGGTCCACCATGATCTCATTGAATGGTGGAACAGGCTCGAGGGGCTAAATGCCACTGCCACTTGCTGCCTCCTGATATGTGCCACCTTCTCCTGCAAGAAAGCGGGACGTGTGTCTGGGTGACGTGCCTGTCATGGTTGAATAGCTAGTGTGTGTGGCCTGTGAGTTGTGGGTGGGCGGCTTGAAACAGTGGTAATGTGTAAGGGTGAGAGGAAGCATCTGATTGGAAGAGTTGATTACTGATGGAAAGAGTTTGTTGGTATGTGGGTGATGGGGGTGTAGTGTGTGGTGTAGTTGGTCGGAGACGCCACTTGACAGTTGACCTCACTCACCTTGACCACTCATGTCAAAGTATTGAACTTCTTCCTGCACTGCACCCATGTTCATGATGCTGTGAGCCTGGCATTGACTTCGTCCCCCGCTGCCTCCCACTGTCTTTTGAGCGTATGTCTGGAGGGCCTCTTGCCCCCTCCCTCGCCCATGGATATAGGATGTCCCTCCTTCTGTCCACCTCTTGCACCCAAGGTCTGTAGTGCATCAGCAGAGAACCTTGGTGCATGCACTCTCGCAGACCTGGTACGAACTCAGATCGGCAGATTGGTGAGGTCTGGTGTGCAGATTGGAGCGTGTGGGATTTAGTAGTGCGCAACCTTTATTCAGTGTTTTAAGATAACTCATCAGTGTGTAAACATAGGGATGGGACCTGCATCTGTGTTTTACGTGTGCGATGTCTGATCTCCGTTCAGACTCCATGCAGACAGTAGACTGATACCTTCAGCAACTAACAGGTACCAGCTACCTTTAAGAGATTTCTAAGAAACATCCTCCCTTTAAGAGATTGAGCTCCCCCTGGTGGTGGAAAGTGCGAAGTGCAAGGCCCAGAATGGAACGCTGATCGCAGGTGAGTCCTCAGGCCGGCCGAAACTCGCATCCTGCCTGCGTCAGGGTCATTGGACGTGGGGTAATAGCACATCATGCTACCCACGCCCAAAAACGGCCCTTATCCAATTTCTCCCCCCAAATGTTGCTAAAAAATGACACTGAATTAAAAGAAAAGAAAGAACTTTGCAGCCAGTGAAATACTCGTGAAGTGTAGTCACTGTTACCAGAAGTAGACTGTAGATTATGTTATTCTTATGCTAATATCTTACATTCTATATTTAGCCTGGAATGGCAATGCCTCAATTTTAAAATTTTCACCCTTGTGTTCAACTCCCTCCATGGCCTTGCCCCTCCCTATCTCTGTAACCTCCTCCAGCCCTGCAACCCTCCGAGGTCTGTGCGCTCCTCCAATTCTGGCCTCTTGCGCATCCCCGATTTCTTTCGTTCCACCACTGGCGGCCGTGCCTTCAGCTGCCTGGGCCCTAAGCTTTGGAATTCCCTCCCTAAACCTCTCCGCCTCTCTACCTCTCTCTCCTCCTTTGAGACGCTCCTTAAAACCCACCTCTTTGACCAAGCTTGTCTTAATATGTCCTTATGTGGCTCGTTGTCAAATTTTGTCTGATAATCGCTCCTGTGAAGTGCCTTGGGACACTTTACTACATTGAAGGCACACAGCAAGATCCCACAAACAGCAATGAGATGATGACCAGATAATCTGTTTTAGTGATGTTGGTTGAGGGATAAATATTGGCCCCAGGGCCCTGGGGAGAACTCCCCTGCACGTCTTTGAATAGCACCATGGGATGTTTTACGTCTACCTGAAATACCAGACTTGGTTTAATATTACATCTGAAAAACGGTACCTCCAACACTGTGGCACTCCCTCATTACTACATTGAAGTATCAGCCTGGATTATGTGCTCAAGCCTCAGGGGTGAGTCTTGAATCCACAATCTTCTGACTTAGAAGTGAGAGTGCCACTCACTGAACCACGACTAACCCCTGTTAATGTGACTATTGACTGGCCCAATGAGTGGAGCGTGAGAGCCCCCCCCCAGTTTTTAGTATCTTCACTTTTCTTGATATATATTAATGACTTGGACTTGGGTGTACAGGAAACAGAGAATAGTGGTGAACGGTTGTTTTTCGGACTGGAGGGAGGTGTATGACTTGTATCAATTGGGGTTAATTGTATTCAGGTGGTGGGTATTGATTGGGAATTCTCTCGGATCCTTTTAATAGGAGAGCTTATCTAGATTGTGGTGTGTGTGTGCAAGTGGAAACTCTGTGAATAAAGGCTTGGAAGCAACTAAAGACCAGGCTCTAGTGTTCTGTCCTTCACCACATGGCTGTCCAATGTTAACACCCAAAATGCACCAGCTGAAATTAGCCAATCAGAATGTGGTGCTGGACGCATGCACTCTACCATGAGTGGTTGATGGGTTGTGTCACCAAACCAATAGAAGTCGTAGGCTGCACATTGCAACGGCCGATTCAATGCCACTTCACACCAACTCTAAAGTTCTGTCCTGTAAATCCAAATTAGGGCCCGACCTGACCCTGGAGGGCAGGGGAGTGAGAATCCCTCGAAGACGGAATCGAGCTCTGCGTCAGTCAGAAGTCAGATCAGGCGTCTAACTCCCGACGTACACTCCAAAAACAAGTGTCGATGTGAAGGGGCCCCAACACTAACACTTGTTCACAATGTTTCCGACATTACAACAGTGACTACACTTCAAAAGTACTTCTTTGGCTGTAAAGCGTCTTGTGACATTCTGAGGTTGTGAAAGGCACTGTATAAATGCAAGTTCTTTCTCTTTTATCTCTTTATGGAAGTGTCTGTGCCTCCTTTTTGCTGAACACTGTTAAATCAGAGCTGGCACTGCATCGCATATTATAATTAGAACTTAAACCAAAAGCAGAGTTGTCTGTTAGGGAGTGCAAATTACTGATTGATTATTGAAACAGAAAACCATACTTTTCAGATTCACGATGATAAACTGGGCTTTCCAGCCCTGTCGGATATTTTATTAAATTAAATATTCTCCCATCAGCTATCTGCCTGTGTTTGTTTGGTGTTTCACCTCCTCTAAGTGACCTTTGGAGTCAGAGCAATTCCTTTCATTCTTTCATGACAGTGTCTCATGCTGGAACCTGTGAAATAGCAGCGTTTCCTTTGGATTGCATAATTCAACTATGCAAAGCACGTTTCACGGCAGGAAGTCGCTTGTCCAAACATCAAAAGTTTCTCGCCGCAGAATTTTAATTTTTCTTTTCTCGGAATGATTTTTTTTTGGACTGAAAAGACGCGTATTCTTCTCAAGGAAATCTCTAAATTTCGTTTTAAAAACAAAAATGCGAGACTTTCACTGGTTTCAGATTAACTTTACACCGTGAGGGTATCCAATCTGTCAACTAGGGTGTGGCAGAAACGAACAGCTTAATTTTTCATTACTTTCATGTACTGGACGTGTTCAGTGTTTGAGAATGAATTCCATTCTGTTTACCTCACTACCTGCCCATGATAAATCCTCTTTCATCTTTCCTCTCCCCAACCAAACAGGAAATGCCTCCCCATTACAGGTCCGAGTGATAATCCTCCTTGTAGGGGAGGTCGGTAGGGTTGAGGTTGGTCCAAGCTGGCTCGCCTGGTGATACCAGACTGGCCATGAGGACCCTCTGCACCAAATTCTTCAACCTCATACCCTCGGAGGCAAACCTGCACTGCCCCAGAGCAATGTTGATGATTCACCCGCCAATCATAGAACTACATAGAAATTACAGCACAGGAACAGGCCATTCGGCCCGACTGGTCTATGTCAGTGTTTATGCTCCACACGAACCTCCTCCCTCCCTACTCCATCGCACCCTATCAGCATATCCTTCTATTCCTTTCTCCCTCATGTACTTATCGAGCTTCCCTTTAAATGTATCTCTGCTATTCGCCTCAACTACTCCTTGTGGGAGCGAGTTCCACATTCTCACCACTCTCTGGGTGAAGAAGTTTCTCCTGAATTCCTTATTGGGTTTATTAGTGACTATCTTATATTTATGGCCCCCACAAGTGGAAACATCTTCTCTACGTCTACCCTATCGAACCCCTTTCATTATCTTAAAGACCTCTATCAGGTCACCCCTCAGCCTCCTCTTTTCTGGAGAAAAGAGCCCCAGCCGGTTTCAGCCTTTCCTGATGGTTATGGTACTGGCTTTCCGTGCATGTCATATCAAAAGCGTTACATCTTTCTCTTTCAGTTTCTGATCAATCAACTGTGCATTTCTATTATTTGCGGTTTGCAATCCTGGCTCATTGGCATTGAGGGATTGACATATCAATATTTTCCCCATTCAGCTGCAGTTGACCCGAGAAAGACTTGCATTTATATAGCGCCTTTCACGACCTCAGAACGTCCCAAAGCGCTTTACAGCCAATCAAGTACTTTTGAAGCATAGTCGCTGTTGTAATGGAGGAAACACGGCAGCCAATTTGCCCACAGCAAGGGCCCACAAACAGCAATGTGATAATGACCAGATAATCTGTTTTTTGGTGATGTTGGTTGAGGGATAAATATTGGCCCAGGACACCGGGGAGAACTCCCCTGGCTTTTCTTTGAAATATTGGCCGCCTGATCTTTTACGCCCACCTGCGAGGACAGACGAAGCCTCGGTTTAACGTTTCTTCTGAAAGCCGGCACCTCCGACAGTGCAACGCTCCCACTGGGAATGTCAGCCTTGATTTTGTGCTTAGGTCTCTGGAGCGGGGCTCGAACCCACTGACTCAGAGGCCAGTGTGCTACCCGCTGAGCAACAGCACGACATGTCCGAGAAGGCCATGCCCTCATGCATAATTGGGCCTCGCTGGACAAACAGGAGGCGGGTGCTCAGTTTTAACTGGTTAAACTGAAGGCAAGGCCGCCAATGGTGGAGCGAAGGAAATGGGGGATATGCAAGAAGCCAGAATTGGAGGAGCGCAGAGATCTCGGAGGGTTATAGGGCTGGAGGAGGATACAGAGATAGGGAGGGGCGAGGCAACAGAGGGATTTTAACACGGGGTGAGAATTTTAAATCGGGGCGTTGTTGGACCGCCAGCCAATGTAGGTCAGCGAGGAGTGAAGGGTGAACGGGACTTGGTGCGAGTTAGGAGACGGGCAGCGGAGCTCTGGATGAGCTGAAGTTTTGCGTAATTGGAAACCTACCTCTTGTTCACTCTCTATTCCTGCTGTTGTCCACTCCAATTCCGGCTCTATAGCTGTTATGAGTCACTCGGCGGATGTGATGGTTTGAGACCTGAGGACACGAGGGGAAATTTTCTGCTCCTGCGCTGCAGCGAGCGCGATTTTCCGACCATGAAAGTGGGTGAGTGGAAAATTGCAGGATAGGAAATGCAATAGCGGAAATTTCCAGTCCGTTTTTCAGGCTTGAGGTTGTGTATTGATTCCACTTTTCTTCATCTTTGAATCACCTTCATGCCTGAGGTGGGACAGCCATGAGCCAACATCGCTCGTCATCGCCATTGCTCTTCCGATCAGCATTCCTCTCCAGTTCCTTCATATTGTCCGGCCAACCGCTCCTCGCTCTTCCTCTTGCTCTGTGGTTTGTTCATTTCTCCCGATGTGATCCCCTTGCAGCGCTGTGAGAACGGGATATATTAAGGGCCTGTAGGGATTGTAGGGGCCGGGTTCACATCGGGCAAATGCTGCTGGGCTGTTGTGAAAGGAGACAGTTCTAACAACAAAAACTGAAACGGTCGCAGGAATTGTCAAACACTTAGTGGCTCATTATTACCTCACAAAATATTCCTGACATAGAAATTTGTGGTAGCTAATTGTAGATGATTTCTCAATATTATTGCATTAATTGCATCCCAATCATTAGTTCCGTGTGTCTGTGCCTGTGTGTATGAATGTATGTTTGAGTGTGTGGGTGTGTGCGTGTGTGTATGAGTGCATGAGTGTGTGCATGTGCTTGTGTGTGTGTGTATGAATGTGTGCACGTGCATGTGTCTGTGTGTGTGTGTACGTGCATATGTCTGTGTGTGAATCTGTGTGCATGTGTACGTGTGTGTGTATGTGTGTAAATGTGTGTGCATGTGTACGTGCGTGTGTCTGTGTGTGTGCGTGTGTCTGTGTGTGTGAATGTGTGTGCGTGTGTATGTGCTTGTGTCTGTGTGTGCGTGTGTACGTGCATGTGTGTGTGCGAGTGTACATGCATGTGTCTGTGTGAATGTGTGTGTGTACGTGCATGTGTCTGAGTGTGTGAATGTGTGTGCGTGTGTACGTGCGTGTGTCTGTGTGTGTGAATGTGTGTGCGTGTGTACGTGCGTGTGTCTGTGTGACTGTGTGCTTGTGTCTGTGTGTGAATGTGTGTCTGTGTGTGTACGTGCATGTGTCTGTATGTGCGTGTGTGTACGTGCATGTGTGTGTGACTGTGCGTGTGTCTGTGTGTGAATGTGCGTGCGTGTGTATGTGTCTGTGTGTGTGACTGTGTGTCTGCGTATGTGTGACTGTGATTGTATGTGAAGGATCAGGTGGGACAGCTCCATAGGGTCAACAGCAGCAATAAATCCAGATCAGGGGGGCTGC
Source organism: Heptranchias perlo (assembly GCF_035084215.1). Taxonomy (NCBI): domain Eukaryota; kingdom Metazoa; phylum Chordata; class Chondrichthyes; order Hexanchiformes; family Hexanchidae; genus Heptranchias; species Heptranchias perlo. The sequence continues at coordinate 194,937,430 of NC_090325.1, read as the reverse complement.
TGGATATTCACCGCTGCAGAAACGATCGGTTGACATTGTCACAGGGCCGAGTAATAAGTCTGTGTCTCCCTTCGTCTCTGCAATGTCGAACTTCCTGAGCTGTGTTTGACTCTCCTGAACTCAGAGGAATCTGAAATAGGTTGTCTGTGAGAGATACCACACTCGCCTCAGAGCACAGCAGGTCCAAAAGAAGTTTGAGCCCATCCCATTAGGTTTCTGAATACAGGTCGGGAGTGAAGAATCTGCGGTGATTTTCTGATGTGCTCCGGTGGTGGACTGAGGTTCTGCACCATCGGAATGTCCTCGGAAAATTACCCCTCTCGTCAGCTTAACCTTGAGGCTCTGGCGCTCCCAGAAAAATCCCTGCCATTTTAATAGTCAGATAATCACAGGCTGCGCACTCTGGAGTCTTTCTGTGGTGATAATCCATGGGGGTGGAGAATTGGTCTTTATGGGGGTTTGGTGTCGCTGCCGGACACAAATGGTGAAATGTTTACTTTTCCTGTTGACCTAAATGTTTGAATACAGCGGAGCAGATTCTCCTCTTCCCACATTTAAGCGTAAAGGATCGACGGGGAGCAGCACTTGGGGAAATTGGGAGGATTGCAAGTATGACAACAACAACTTGCATTTATATAGCGCCTATAATGTAGTAAAACATCCCAAGGCGCTTCACAGGAGCGATTATCAGACAAAACTTGACACCAAGCCACATAAGGAGATATTAGGACAGGTGACCAAAGGGTTGGTCAAAGAGATAGGTTTTAAGGAGCATCTTAAAGGAGGAGAGAGAGGCGGAGGGGTTTAGGGAGGGAATTCCAGAGCTCAGGGCCCAGGCAGCTGAAGGCACGGCCGCCAATGGTGGAGCGAAGAAAATCAGGGATGTGCAAGAGGCCAGAATCGGAGGAGCGCAGAGATCTCGGAGGGTTGTAGAGGCTGGAGGAGGTTACAGAGATAAGGAGGGGGAGAGGCCATGGAGGGATTTGAAAACAAGAATGAGAATTTTAAAATCGAGGCGTTGCTGGACCGGGAGCCAGTGTAGGTCAGCGAGCACAGGGGGGTGATGGGAGAACGGCGAAAGTAAAAACCAAGGCGATGTGATGCTACTCGGTCCCTGAAGTGTTTGAAATAAATGTTTGAAGGTTGAACTGATGGGCAGAAACAAGCACAAATTCAAATTATACAGAGCGGATTCGCCTTAAGGTCTTTTAAAAAAAAAATATTTGTCCGGTTAGTTTGTTAGATGGAACAATGACCCCTGCAATCCCAGTGCTGTTTCTGATTTGCTGCTTGAATTTTAATAAGGTGTAAATGGTAACATTCAGATCGCTAATGACCACATTCACAACGCAGGGGATTAATGACCCCAATTACCTATAAATAGTCACAGTCAGATGGTAGTTTAAGGCTAGGAACCTGCTCCCGCCAGATATATGTACAATTTCTGTTACTTTGCACCAGGTGACCCCAGACAGTGTCAGAACTGCACCACTGAATTATATTAAAACACCTAATGAGGGCAACACAATTATTTCTTAATTTAAACAGTAAACTATGATTCCTGTGATTGCACTAAACATACCGCATTGAATTGCATAGAATTTTACAGCACGGAAAGAGGCCATTCGGTCTATGCCGGTGTTTATGCTCCACACGAGCCTCCTCCCTCCCAACATCATCTCACCCTATCAACATATCCTTCTATTCCTTTCTCCCTCATGTGTTTATCTGGTTCCCCCTTAAATGTATCTATGCTATTCGCCTCAAATACTCCTTGTGGTAGTGAGTTCCACATTCTCACCACTCTCTGGGCAGAGAAGTTTCTCCTGAGTTCCTTATTGGATTTATTAGTGACTATCTTATATTGATGGTCCCAAGTTTTGGACTCCCCCTACATAAGAACATAAGAAATAGGAGCAGGAGCAGGAGTAGGCCACATAGCCCCTCGAGTCTGCTCCGCCATTCAATCAGATCATGGCTGATCTTTGACCTCAACTCCACTTCCCGCCCGATCCCCGTATCCCTTGATTCCCCTAGAGTCCAGAAATCTGTCTATCTCAGCCTTGAATATATTCAATGACTCAGCATCCACAGCCCTCTGGGGTAGAGAATTCCAAAGATTCACAACCCCATAGCCCATACTAGGGTCTCCGTGGAGCAGCGCAAACGTCCCAGGAAATTATGGCCTGACACACGTAATGGCATAAGTCCCTCACGCCATAATTTCCTGGAATTCCTGCACCATAATTATGCTGTACGCTGTAGATACACCATAACTATGGCACAAGTTTTCAGCAAATTCAGGCCAGATAAAATCCAAAGTATTGGGGTTCATTTCTAGAGGGATAGAAAAGCAGAGAGGTTACGTTAAACTTGTACTGAACCACACTTGGAGTACTGTGCACAGTTCTGGTACCATATACCTTGGTTAGACCACATTTGGAGTACTGTGCACAGTTCTGGTACCATATACCTTGGTTAGACCACACTTGGAGTACTGTGCACAGTTCTGGTACTATATACCTTGGCTGGACCACACTTGGAGTACCGTGTACAGTTCTGGTCTCCATATCATAAAAAGGATAAAGAGGCATTGGAGAAAGTGCAAAAAAGATTTACAAGGATGATACCAGAACTAAGCGGTTATAACTTTTAGAGGCAATAATCCGGGACAATATAAATTGGCACTCGGAAAAGTATGAGCTAATAAATGAAAATCGGCACGGATTTGTTAAAGGAAAATCGTGTTTGACTAACTTGATTGAGTTCTTTGATAAAGTAATGGTGAGGGTTAATGAGGGTAGTGTGGTTGATGGTGTGGCATTTGGTAAAGTGCCACATAATAGACTTATTAGCAAAATTAAAGCCCAAGGGATTAAAGGGACAGTCGCAGAGTGGATACAAAATTGGCTGGGGAAAAAAGCAGAGAGTAGTGGTGAACGATTGTTTTTCAGATTGGAGGGAAGTATACAGTGGTGTTCCCCAGGGTTCAGTATTAGGACCACTACTCTTTTTGATATATATTAATAACCTGGACTTGGTATAGAGGGTGTAATTTCAAAGTTTGCAGATGACACAAAACTCGGAAATATAAACAATGTGGAGGATAGTAACAGACAGGGAGAGACTGGTGAAATGGGCAGACACATGGCAGATGAAATTTAACGCAGAGAAGTGTGAAGTGATGCATTTTTGTAGGAAGAATGAGGAGAGGCAATATAAACTAAATGGTACAATTTTAAAGGGGGTGCAGGAACAGAGAGACCTGGGGGTGCACATACACAAATCTTTGAAAGTGGCAGGACAAGTTGAGAAGGATTTTTTAAAAAGCATACGGGATCCTGGGCTTTATTAATAGAGGCATAGAGTACAAAAGCACAGAAGTTATGCTAAACCTTTATAAAACACTGATTAGGCCTCAGCTGGAGTATTGTGTTCAATTCTGGGCACCACACTTTAGGAAGGATGTCAAGGCCTTGGAGAGGGTGCAGAGGAGATTTACTAGAATGGTTCCAGGGGCTTCAGTTATGTGGAGAGACTGGGATTGTTCTCCTTAGAGCAGAGAAGGTTAAGAGGAGATTTGGTAGAGGTGTTCAAAATCATGAACGGCTTTGACAGAGTAAATAAGGAGAAACTGTTTCCAGTGGCAGACGGGTTGGTAACCAGAGGACACAGACTTAAGGTGATCGGCAAAAGAGCCAGAGGCGACATGAGGAAACATTTTTTTATGCAGCGAGTTGTGATGATCTGGAATGTGCTGCCTGAAAGGGCGGTGGAAGCAGATTCAATAATAACTTTCAAAAGGGAATTGGATAAATACTTGAAAGGAAAAAATTTACAGGGCTCTGGGGAAAGAGCAGGGGAGTGGGACTAATTGGATAGCTCTTTCAAAGAGCCGGCACAGTCATGATGGGCCGAATGGCCTTCTCTTGTGCTGTACCTACTATGATACTACGATATGATAACTATCAGGAAAGACCGAACAGGCTGAAGCTCTTTTCTCTAGAAAAGTGAAGGCTGAGGGGCGACCTGATAGAGGTCTTTAAAATTATGAAGGGGTTCGACAGGGTAGTCGTAGAGAAGATGTTCCCACTTGTGGGGTAGTCCAAAACTAGGGGTTTTGGTTAGACCACATTTGGAGCACTGTGCACTAAGATAGTCACTAATAAATCCAATAGGGAATTTAAGAGAAACTTCGTTGCCCAGAGAGTGGAACTCACTACCACAAGGAGTAGTTGAGGTGAATAGAATAGATGCATTTAAGGAGAAGCTAGATAAACACATGAGGGAGAAAGGAATAGAAGGATATGCTGATAGGGTGAGATGAAGTAGGGAGGGAGGAGACTCGTGTGGAGCATAAACACCGGCATAGACCTGTTGGGCCGAATGGCCTGTTTCTGTGCTGTAAGTTCTATATAATTCAGGCCCAATTCTATTATTACTCCTCTCCTGTGAAGGCAACACCCTTATATTTCAAATCAAGTCATAGCAATATGTTTCACCATTGCTTTTTTTTTTAACCACATTGTGATGAACACCACACAATCTGATGGACCCTTAACAGGAGAGAAAAGAAAACATTTTTTAATGTTCTGGACATATTAGGATATTTGTCATTTAAGGAAGCTGAACTGACATGTCTGAAAAGGGTGGTTTACCACATCACATTCCACTTGATGACAGTAACTCCTAGCAACTTACTACATGTGGAATGCTGCCTTTAAATCAATTAGCTTCATAGGTGAACATTGGTCTTATAGAATCATAGAACCATGGAATGATACAGCACAGAAGGAGACCATTCAGCCCATCGTGTCTGTGCCAGCTCTTTGAGAGAGCTGTCGAATTGGTCCCACTCCCCCTGCTCTTTCCCCACAGCCCTGCAAATTTTTTCCCCTTCAAGTATTTATCCAATTCCCTTTTGAAAGTTATTATTGAATCTGCTTCCACCGCCCTTTCAGGCAGCGCATTCCAGATCATCACAACTCGCTGCGTAAAAAAATGTTTCCTCATCTCCCCCTCTGGTTCTTTTGCCAATGACCTTAAATCTGTGTCCTCTGGTTACTGATCCATCTGCCACTGGAAACAGTTTCTCCTTATTTACTCTATCAAAACCCTTCATAATTTTGGACACCTCTATTAAATCTCCCGTTAACTTTCTTTGCTCTAAGGAGAACAATCCCAACTCCTTTCGTCTCTATAAAGTTTATGAATAGAGAATTTTGCTTTAAAATATAGGCCCTGCGATTCCTCGGCACTGGGATTCCAGCCACTGGTGTGTGTCCCCCCACTCCAAAGCTGATCCCGTCGGAGATTACAGGCTATCTAATGAGCATGGGGCAGGTAGACACAAGCGCCATTAAGGACACGTTTATGGCGCCCACCTGCCCCATGCCCACGGGCAAATTGGCGTTGCCCCGCCCACGGGGATGGGAGGAGGAGGTTGTCCATGTCCGCTTGCATGGCCCGGACCCCAACCGATGGGGCTCATGTGGGCCCCTTGTGGGAGCCGATATCCGCTTCGGCTCACTCAGTATAACCGCCTCCACCGGTACACACCAGGTACACCCGTGCAACTTTGTGACTTGGAAAGGTAAACTGGGAGGGGGTGGAGGTGGGAGGGTGGGAACCAACACACTGACGTTCCTCCCCCTGCCCAACACGAGCGTTTAAACTCGACCCCAAAGAGTTAGGAAGAGAGAGGCTTAACCTTCCCAAAAATAAACGGGGCCCCCAATGTTTGCATCCCACAGTTCAGTTTGATTTAACCTGGATAAGCAGATTTATCATTGGGCCAGTTATTAACGCGCAAGTCGTCCAGCAACTTGAGGTGAGGAAGAGAAACCCCGTGAATTACGAATCGCCACAAGTTGCTGGACGATTTGCGACTTTAGGTTCATGGAAACGGCATCTCACGCTTTGCCTCCCCGGGATTTTCATGAAGTCGCCGCACTTGCACATTAATTAAACTCGCCGCAGAAAGTTAAGTCTAGTAATTAATAGTGTAAGTACCCTTTTAATGTGGAGATGCCGGTGATGGACTGGGGTTGACAATTGTAAACAATTTTACAACACCAAGTTATAGTCCAGCAATTTTATTTTAAATTCACAAGCTTTCGGAGGCTTCCTCCTTCGTCAGGTGAAAATGTGAAAAGGGCATGATAATTGTTAATGACTGCCAATCAACCTCCCTTGCCCAGAAAGTGAACAATTATAAGTGCGGAGTCTCATTCCTTCAGGTTGTGAATTGTTTTAGGAGATTTTTAAAATGTCAAATTTAAAATGTTTTAAATTTTTTTTCTTTCTTTTCCTTTCTGTCTCTTTTTTTCTCTCCCTCTTAATCCAGTCTTTCTTTCCCTCTCTATTTCTCCTCCTGTACCTGATTTGACTCCAGTTCACCCTATTCCCTTCTCCGTCGTTCCTCTATTTCCTTCTCAATCCTTAAACCTCAATGATGTGGAGATGCCGGTGATGGACTGGGGTGGACAAATGTAAGGAATCTTACAACACCAGGTTATAGTCCAACAGTTTTATTTGAAAATCACAAGCTTTCGGAGATTATCTCCTTCGTCAGGTGAGTCACTCACCTGACGAAGGAGATAATCTCCGAAAGCTTGTGATTTTCAAATAAAACTGTTGGACTATAACCTGGTGTTGTAAGATTCCTTACACTTAAACCTCAATGATTGAGGAGATAGACTATTGGTCCCGTCGTTCACTGAGGTCCAGGATGCCCTGTTTCCCTCGCTGTGCCATTATCAGTTCGCACTCCCAGCAACTTACAGCGCAAAAATTGTTAAAGCCTAAACGTGCAGGAACAAATCTAACTAACAGGGCACGTCCAGCATGATCTGGCCCAATGAGTATTCTTGTGTGAATGCAAATTTTTTTTTTTTACAAACCAGAAATTTTCACGAGTCAAAAGAAATGTTGAGGGTGATAAATACACATGGGAAATTATTAAAAACAGAACGGTAGGTGAGGGGGGTCCATGAAAGAATTACCAGATAAAAGTCACACAGAGCGAAAATCCACTTTAAGTAAATAGAAATGAATATTAGGCTGAGGGGTAAAATTCGCTACGAGCGCTTTTACTGGTGCAGACTACGTCCACCCCCTTTATCCGCTCGCAGGGCAAGATGGCACTGTGGAAGGGCAGAGGGATTTGGATGGTACAGGTTGACAGGACATTAATGCCACCTCTGGTTGATAAGGCTGTTAAAAAAAAAACTAATGGAATTCTAGCTTTCATCTCAAGAGGTATAGAATATAAAAGCTCGGAGGTAAGGGTGAGCCAATATAAAAGCTTAATTATATCGCAGTTGGAGTACTGTGTGCAGTATTGGGCTCCACGCCAAGGGAAGGATATCGAGGCTTTAGAGAGGGCACAACACAGATTCACTAGGGTGCTGCCTGGTACGAGGAAACACAAATAGGAAGAAAGACTTAAAAACTGGGTCTTTTTTCATTAGGACACAGATGCCAGGACAATATGATAGAACTGTTTTAAATGATGAAAGGATGGGACAGGGTCGATAGAATCAGATTGTTTCCAGTAGTTGAGGGGTTAAGAACGAGGCGCCTGAGATACAAGATTGATTGTTGAAGGTTTAAAGAAAGAAAGAAAGACTTGCATTTATATAACGCCTTTCATGACCTCAGGTCGTCCCAAAGCTCTTTACAACCAATGAAATACTTTTGAAGGGTAGTCACTATTGTAATGTAGGAAACGTGGCAGCCAATTTGCGCACAGCAAGATCCCACAAACAGCAATGTGATAACGGCCAGATAGTCTGTTTTAGTGATGTTGGTTGAGGGGTAAATATTGGCCCCAGAACACCGGGGAGAACTCCCCCTGCTCTTCTTTGAAATAGTGGCCGTGGGATCTTTTACGTCCACCCGAGAGGGGCAGACGGGGCGTCAGTTTTAACATCTTATCCGAAAGACGGCACCTCCGGCAGCGCAGCACTCCCTCAGTACTCCCTTTGTGCTTAAGTCCCTGGAGTGGGACTTCTGACTCGGAAGCAAGAGTGCTCCCCGCTGAGCCACTAGCTGACACAGTTTAGAACTGAGGCCAGGAGAAACTTCTTCACACAGAGAGTTGTGAGGCTGTGGGGTGAATTATGGGCCCGGAATTTCCTGGAATGTTTCGACCTCACGATGGTGTAATTGCAGAGTTGGTCCGTTTATGTCCGAGGAAATTTTCAGGTAAGTGACTTACGTCGAAACATTGCCGTGGGTGAATTTCCTCGATCACTCACACCAGTCCCGAGTTATGTCTGCAGAAACCCCACTTAGCTGATTAGCTTGGCTCCACCCTTCTGCAAAAGCCCAGAGAACGTGATTTTCCTGACCTTAGTAACTACAGGACCCGAAGTCACTATTTCTAGTGCTTTATAACGATATTAAGCAGTTTTTAAAAAATTTCTCCTTACTGAGAACAGCACGAAGAAATTAAACCTTAAAATTAGAGCTTGGCCGTTCAGGGGTGATGTCAGGAAGCATTTCTTCACACAAAGGGTTAGTGGAAATCTGGAACACTCTCCCCCAAAAAGCTGTTGAGGCTGGGGGGTCAATTGAAAATGTAAAAACTGAGATTTTTGTCGGGCAAGGGAATTAAGATTACGGAACCAAGGCGGGTAGATGGAGTTAAGATGCAGATCAGCCATGATCTAATTGAATGGCGGGACGGAATTGAGGGGCTGAATGGCCTCCTCCTGTTCCTTTGTTCCACTGTATTTTCTATATCTTTCAGTGCTTTTTTTAGCAGGAGGAAACCAACACCTCACAACATCAGTTCAGTCGACTTTGCCAATCACCAACACAGCAACGCACTCCCCAGAGGAAGTAACACATGGTGAGTCACAGTGCATAGGTAAGGTGGAGCAATTGGTGATGGCAGATGACGTAATGCTAAACCTAAACCTATCAGGCCACAGATAGCATATTGTGTCCAGATTTGGGCATCTTACTTTAGGAAGGGTGTCATGGCCGTGGAAAGGGTGCAGAAGACCGAAAAATCGATAAAAAGGGAGAAAATGGAATATGAAAGTAAACTCGCAAGAAATATAAAAACGGATTGTAAGAGCTTCTACAAGTATGTAACAAGGAAGAGATTAGCGAAAGTAAACGTTGGTCCCTTAGAGGCTGAGACAGGAGAAATTATAATGGGGAATAAGGAAATGGCAGATGCTTTAAACAAATATTTTGTATAGAAGACACAAAAAGCAGACCAGAAATAGTGGGGAACCAAGGGGTAAATGAGAGTGAGGAACTTAAAACAATTAATATCACTAGAGAAAAAAGTACTGGAGAAACTAATGGGACTAAAAGCTGATAAATCCCCTGGGCCTGATGGCCTACATCCGAGGGTTCTAAAAGAGGTGGCTGCAGAGATAGTGGATGCATTGGTTGTGATCTTCCAAAATTCTCTAGATTCTGGAACGGTCCCAGTGGATTGGAAGGTAGCAAATGTAACTATTCAAGAAAGGAGGGAGAGAGAAAACAGGGAACTACAGGCCAGTTAGCCTGACATCAGTCGTCGGGAAAATGCTGAAATCCATTATTAAGGAAGTGGTGTCAGGGCACTTAGAACATCATAATATAATTGGGCAGAGTCAACATGGTTTAATGAAAGGGAAATCATGTTTGACAAATTTATTAGAGTTTTAGGAGGATGTAACTAGCAGGGTAGATAAAGGGGAACCAATGGATGTCATATATTTAGATTTTCAAAAGGCATTCGATAAGGTGCCACATAAAAGTTAGTTACGCAAGATAAGGGCTCATGGGATTGGGGGTAATATATTAGCATGGATAGAGGATTGGTTAAAGGACAGAAAACAGAGTAGAGATAAACGGGTCATTCTCAGGTTGGCAGGCTGTAACTAGTGGGGTGCCGCAAGGATCAGTGCTTGGGCCTCAGCTATTTACAATCTATATTAATGACTTAGATGAAGCGACCGAGTGTAATGTATCCAAGTTTGCTGACGATACAAAGCTAGGTGGGAAAGCAAGCTGTGAGGAGGACATAGAGTCTGCAAAGGGATAGAGACAGATTAAGTGAATGGGTAGATGCTGAGAGATTGTTTCCCCTGGCTAGAGAGTCTAGAACTGGGGGACATCGTTGCAGGATGAGGGGTCGGCCATTCAAGATTGAGCTGAGGAGGAATTTCTTCACGCAGAGGGTTGTGAATCTTTGGAATTCTCTACCCCAGAGGGCTGTTGATGCTGAATCATTGAATATATTGAAGGCTGAGATAGATAGATTTTTGGACTCTAGGGGAATCAAGGGATATGGGGATCGGGCAGGAAAGTGGAGTTGAGGTTGAAGATCAGACATGATCTGATTGAATGTTGGAGGAGGCCCAAGGGGCCGTACGGCCTACTCCTGCTCCTATTTGTTATGTTTTTATGTTCTTAAGAGATTGACTAAGATGATGAGATGAGAGACTTTAGTTATGAATAGTGAGCTCCATTGAATCCACAGTTAATCCTCTGAGATCTCTCCGTAATTTCAACTGCCTAGGCCCTAAGCTCTGGAATTCCCTCCCTAAACCTCTCCGCCTCTCTCTCCTCCTTTAAGACGCTCCTTAAAACCTACCTCTTTGACCAAGTTTTTGGTCACCTGACCTAATATCTCCTTATGTGGCTCGGTGTCAAATTTTGTTTGATAATCGCTCCTGTGAAGCGCCTTGTTTCACGACCTTATAGGCGCTATATAAATGCAAGTTGATAATCGATTCAATTTTGTCATTGAAAAGTTGGTATTCACGGGGAACCAATTTTATATGATACTGAAAAGACGTCTCCACATCCAGTACTTGTTAAACAGTAGGGTACTCCTTTTGAAAACTGGGTATATTACTGGTATTGTATATTGAGTTTATAAAGTATTATTCACTTTTAATATACCATTTGTAGCAAAGGCTTTTAAATCTAATTTGATTTATTCCTGTAAACGACTTAGAGCTTTGGTGCTCATAGACTAGGCTTGTATTCCCTCGAGTGTAGAAGATTAAGGGGTGATCTAACTGAGGGGTTTAAGATGATTAAAGGAGTTGATAAGGTAAATAGAGAGAAACTATTTCTCCTGGTGGGGAACAAGGGGGCATAACCTTAAAATTAGAGCCAGGCCGTTCAGGGGTGATGTCAGGAAGCTCTTCTTCACACAAAGGGGAGTGGAAATCTGGAACTCTCTCCCCCAAAAAGCTGTTGGGGCTGGGGGTCAATTGAAAAAGTCAAAATTGAGATTGACGGATTTTTGTTGGGTAAGGGTATTAAGGGTTACAGAACCAAGGCGTGTAGATGGAGTTAAGATACAGATCAACCAGGATCTAATGCAATGGCGGAACAGGCTCGAGGGGCAGAATGGCCTCCTCCTGTCCCTATGTTCATATCACTGATAACGAGATTTGACAAGTGAGGACAATGCTCCGTTATGCTTACATCAGGCTGGGTTTCTAACGCTCCGGTATAGGCTAATTAGGTGCACAGGAAATTTCAGCGTAAATTGACATTGGCAAAATTGACGTACAAATGGGAGTAAAATCGGGTGCAACTTCCTGACTGCGCTGCTACAGGGAACTCGTAAGTGAAGGGAGATGCGGAGAGGGGGCAGCGATTATTGATCCGCTGGCAGAGTCCACAGGGGCCAGTCGCAGGACGGGGTCTGCGGAACAGGAAGTTGGCAAGCTGAATCCCCAGCGGAGGGCTCTGGGTGGGGGAGGTCAGCGAGAGAGGAGGATGGGACAGTTGTCGGGGTTGGGGGTGAGGGGGCGGGGGTTGCTGCTCGTAATGTTCTTATGTAAGGAGGCAGCGACGAGTGTCTCGATGGTCCCTTCGGAGAATGCCGAGAGAAGCACAGAGCGAAGATGTGGGCTTATCCTAGATGGAGTCAAGCCTGGGAGGGTGGCATGAGAGTGGAAATATCATTTCACTGTAAACTGTTGCAGAAGTTAACCCATTTAATTACTTTCGATATATTGTTTTTTTTATTCATTCATGGGATGTGGGCGTCGCTGGCAAGGTCGGCATTTATCGCCCATCTCTAATTGCCCTCGAGAAGGTGGTGATGAGCCGCCGCCTTGAACCGCTGCAGTCCGTGTGGTGAAGGTTCTCCCACAGTGCTGTTAGGGAGTTCTAGGATTTTGACCCTGCGACAATGAAGGAACGGCCGATATATTTACAAGTCCGGATGGTGTGTGACTTGAAGGGGAACGTGCAGGTGGTGTTGTTCTCATGCGCCTGCTACCCTTGTCCTTCAAGGTGGTAGAGGTCACGGATTTGGGAGGTGCTGTCGAAGAAGCCTTGGCGAGTTGCTGCAGTGCATCCTGTGGATGGTACACACTGCAGCCACTGCGCGCCGGTGGTGAAGGGAGTGAATGTTTAGGGTGGTGGATGGGGTGCCAATCAAGCGGGCTGCTTGGTCCTGGATGGTGTTGAGTTCCTTGAGTGTTAATGGAGCTGCACTCATCCAGGCAAGTGGAGAGTATTCCATCACACTCCTGACATGCACTCGCCACAGAATACCCAGCCTCTGACCTGCTCTTGTAGCCACAGTATTTATATGGCTGGTCCAGTTAAGTTTCTGGTCAATGGTGACCCCCAGGATGTTGATGGTGGGGGATTCGGCGATGGTAATGCCATTGAATGTCAAAGGGAGGTGGTTAGACTCTCTCTTGTTGGAGATGGTCATTGCCTGGCACGAATATTACTTGCCACTTATCAGCCCAAGCCTGGATGTTGTTCAGGTCTTGCTGCATGCGGGCACGGACTGCTTCATTATCTGAGGAGTTGCGAATGGAACTGAACACTGTGTAATCATCAGCGAACATCCCCGCTTTTGACCTTATGACGGAGGGAAGGTCATTGATGAAGAAGCTGAAGATGGTTGGGCCTAGGACACTGCCCTGAGGAACTCCTGCAGCAATGTCCTGGGGCTGAGATGATTGGCCTCCAACAACCACTACCATCTTCCTTTGTGCTAGGTACGACTCCAGCTACTGGAGAGTTTTCCCGCTGATTCCCATTGACTTCAATTTTACTAGGACTCCTTGGTGCCACACTCGGTCAAATGCTGCCTTGATGTCAAGGGCAATCACTCTCACCTCACTCTGGAATTCAGCTCTTTTGTCTTTTTTTGGACCAAGGCTGTAATGAGGTCTGGAGCTTAGTGGTCCTGGCGGAACCCAAACTGAGCATCGGTGAGCAGGTTATTGGTGAGTGACATTGGAATTTTTTTTTGAGGGTTTCATTCTGGCAGTCAGTATAACTACCATCTCTACCCATACAAGAAGGATCCCTAGACAAACCTCCACAAGTAATAAGATCTACAGTTTACCTTCACTAAGGAACATAATTTTGTACGGTAAGATGGGCACAGGAATTTCAAAATTCTTAGAAAAGATCCCAATAAGTTTTAGTTTGGTTTTGGTTTCATTCTGAAGACGTTTGTAGAGTGTCGTTTAGGTTTCTGTTTCACAAAATGTTCTTTAAATAGACATCAGATTCCACCAGTTATCTATGTATGATGTCAAGGAAGAAAGACGATTGTGTGGTGTATGTTGTCAGCAATAAAGCTTTAAAGAAAAACTGTAGTCCTCCCTTAACACTAACGCAGCAAGACAGATTAATTCAAGTCCTTCTTTATTGAATACTTAGTTTCTCAATAATATTTTCAACTCTTACAATTCAGTTGTAAAAAAAAATTGCTGATAAATAAACTTAAATAATAAATAAATACTGATACATTAACAAATCTGTTCAAGAAATCTTTGATAAAATTTTTACACTCAAGCTTTAAGAGATCCACGGGGTAAGGGGAAGGGGGCAGAAAGCCGCCATGGCGTGGCTGGTTAAGGCAGTGATTAGCTGGCCCATAATCGTACTGGAAGTTCAGGTCTGTGCTGAGTGGGTGAACTCACAGGGCACGGAAATTGGTCTCAGCATCCCTGGAACAGAGGCGGACAAATCTGTGAAAAACCAGAATTCCTGGTCATGATCCCTATCGAGTGATCCCTGCACGTATGAACATTGTGTGTGAGGACTGGATCCAGCTTATGCAAATATGCTTCACATTGAATGCCCAACAGTATGCAGTGCATGGGAGCTATTTACAAAGCATTAATTGTATTTTGCTCCTTAGCTGGTAACAGTTTACGCAATAAACTCTTCTTGTGCAACAGTAACCACAGCAAATCAACAAATATTTCTCATCTACATGTTGCCGCTCCGTAACATCGCCCGTCTCCGCCCCTGCCTCTGCTCATCTGCTGCTGAAACCCTCATCCTTGCCTTTGTTACCTCTAGATTCATCTATCCCAATTCTCTCCTGGCTGGCCTGCCACCTTGCTCATCCAAAACTCTGCTGCACCGTATCCTAACTCGCACCAAGTCCCGTTCACCCATCACCCCCTGTGCTCGCTGATCTACGTTGGATCCCAGTCCAGCAATGTCTATAATTTCAAATTCTCATCCTTGTTATCAAATTTATAAGTTTAACCTACTGTATACATCAAGAATAGCGATGAAACAGAAGAAATTGGAGGGAGAATTAAGTGGGCACCCTACAATAGATGCAGATGAAAGATTTATTGGACTTCTCGTTCTCCAGTCTTTCAAACATCTGATGCAGTCAACATCTGATGCAGTCCTTCCTGAAAATACAAGTTTATCATCCATTAGCATCAATATTAACCAATACAGCGTGTGCTGCCAACCATCAGTATAAAATAAACATCCTTTCTGCAGTACATTAAAAACTAGGTCATTTCCCTCGATAGGTTTGGCTATTTTTGTCATCAGTTATGTATCTCGAGATGGACAAAGAAGGCACACAGAAGGCAGCTGTGGTCATTGTGGGATTGAGAAGCAGCACCCTTGGTGGCTGCCTTGTTTTACGTTCTCCCTTTCAACATTAATAACGTCAGTTCGGTGATCGTTTCAGGACACCGCTTAGGATCATAGGACGGAATTTTCCCAGTTAAGTTGGATTCCGATCACTACAACTATTTCCGGACACTAGAGTACTTTCGTCAGCCTGAGCGGATGGCTCACCCGTTCGACGGGACAGAAATCGGACGGGTTCTGCGACGGGCAAACAAACTGTTCACCCAGATCACCGCCCCGCTGAAAATTAACCCCCGAGGTGGGGGAGAAGACTGCGGGGGGGGGGGGCCGGGGGGAGATTGGAGAGCGTCGGCCTGCCGTCTCGAACTGGTGGCAGGGAACAATCCCACGGGAAGGACTGAGGCCCGCTCGATATGGCAGCGGCCCTCGGCTAGCTCCTGGGAGGTGGCTCCTCCCGACTCCGTATTCAGCTATTTTTTTTAATGTAAACTTATCTTTTTGGTGGAGAACTCCAGCGGTACCTTTAAGGGCCACAGGTAGACATGGTTACCTCGCACCCGGCAGGCGTGGTGCCAGCTGAGTTCATGGGCAGCCCAATTTCAGGAAGGGGTCCTGAAACCGGCATTCGGCGCTCTATTTGCATACTAATGGGGGGGGGGTCTGAAGCCTGTTTCAGGCATTAGTTGTCCATACTTCAACCTTTATCAATATGGCGGGCAGCGCATTTCCAGAGCGGAATGCTCTGCCATATTGGATGCTGAGGCACCCATTTTACGCATGGAATCAATGCACTTCTAGGCCAAGTTTTCGGCTGTTACGTTCACTCCTCGGGCGTCTACGAAGCACAGCTAGTTACCCACTCGCAAATACATACTTTTCTTTTCATTCAATGCAGCACAAAAACACAAGGAGCTGAGATTCGTGGCGGAATTTGCACCCAACTTTGCTAATATCCAGTTTGAAAAGCCACTTTCTGAGTAAAGAAGTTTCTTTTGAATTCTTTATTGGATTTATTAGTTGACTGTCTCATATTTATGGTCCCTGGTTTTGGACTCCCCCCACAAGTGAAAACATCCTCTCTACGTCTAACCCTTCACAATGTCAAGGACCTTTATCCGGTCACCCCCTCAGTCTCCTCTTTTCTAGAAGTGTATCGTTCAATTTGAGAAATTCAAGTGCAAAAAGGTACCTCTGCTCTCAAATTTGACAAATCCATTTACAATTATCAATTATTAACTGAATACAGATATAATTCAGGCTTAAGGCCACTGAATTAAAAAACCACGAGGTCTGATTTTCTTTTAAAACAAGCGATTTAACTTACATTCTTAAACCACAATTCCACTCTCCGTTCTCAGTTTCTGTTTCTCTTCACTTACAACGTCGTGTTCGACCCTCAATTTTTTCCTAATTCTGAAACAAGGAGATATCATTAGAAATGCAGCGATGCAAACAAAACTAATTAGTATTCTTTAACAATCTCGCTTCACGTTGTTCTCAAGTTATAGTCGGAAACTTTTTATCACAATGCAGCAAACCAGAAAAGTCGAGGTACTTCCTTCGCAAACACCCACCCAGAATGGGCGATTTGTGCAAGTTCCAGCACCAGGCCACTCAACAGAGTCACAGAATCGTACAGCCCACAGGAGGAGGCCATTCGGCCCATCGTGCCTGTGCCGGCTCTTTGAAAGAGCTCTCCAATTAGTCCCACTCCCCCCTGCTCCTTTCCCCATAGCTCTGCCAATTTTTCCTTTTCAAGTATTTATCCAATTCCCTTTTGAAAGTTACTACTGAATCTGCTTCCACCGCCCTTTCAGGCAGCGCATTCCAGATCATAGCAACTCGCTGCGTAAAATAATTTTTCCTCATCTCCCCTTTGGTTCTTTTGCCAATTGCCTTAAATCTGTGTCCTGTGGTTATCGACCCTCCTGCCAGTGGGAACAGTTTCTCCTTATTTACTCTCTCGAAACCCCTTCATAATTTTGAACACCTCTATCAAATCTCCCCGTAACCTTCTCTGCTCTAAGGGGAACAATCCTAGCTTCTCCAGACTCTCTACATAGCTGAAGTCCCTCATCCCTGGTACCATTCTAGTAAATCTCCTTTGCATCCTCTCCAAGCAGAGACTCATGTAAATGCCAAACAGGGACAAGAGTTAGTTGCTAGTGCACAAGTTCACAGCACAGTGAAATTCTCTCGAGTTATACTCACTGCAATGTCACAGCAGCAGTCACAGCAGTTAAAATGATGATGAGCAGCATTACTGCTACGACCACTAATGCGATTGAGAGGTCATCAATCTGCTTCTCATTTGTTCCAGTATGCAATACCTGTATCCCACAGCGCTCATTCTGGTACCCAGGAAGGCATCTAAACAGGATAAATGTAAATAGGAATAAAATTTCAGCAGGACTGAAAGTAACATCGAGTACCCATTAAGTAATGGGGTCACACATTACAATTTTTCCGCATAGTCCACGTTTGCAAGTCTGTTGCAGCTACATCTAGAGTACTGGGCACAGTTCTGGTGTCCATATTACAAAAAGCATATAGAGGCACTGGAAAAGGTGCAAAAAATATTTACAACCATGACACCAGAACTGAGAGGTTATAACTATCAGGAAAGACTGAACAGGCTGGGGCTCTTTTCTCCAGAAAAGAGAAGACAGAGAAGTGACCTGATAGAGGTCTTTAAGATTGTGAAAGGGTTTGATAGGGTAGACGTGGAGAAGATGTTTCCACTTGTGGGGGAGACCAGAACTAGGGCCATAAATATAAAATAGTCACTAATAAATCCAATAAGGAATTCAGGAGAAACTTCTTTACCCAGAGAGTGGTGAGAATGTGGAACTCGCTACCACAAGGAGCAGTTGAGGCGAATAGCATAGATGCATTTAAGGAGAAGCTGGATAAACACATGAGGGAGAAAGGAATAGAAGGATATGCTGATAGGGTGAGACAAAGCCGGATGGAAGGAGGCTCGTGGAGCATAAACACCGGCATAGACCAGTTGGGCCGAACGGCCTGTTTCTGTGCTGTAAATTCTGTGTAATGCATCCAAACTCTATCGGAGTTCATGCATCTTAGCCCAGCACTTCTACAAACTTCCCCCTCACACATCCCCTCAGACTTCAGAAATTCACATCATTTTAGCCTAGGGCCAACTTTTTAACGTTAAATATCACAGCTGTGTACAAAATGGAACTGAATAGTTGGAAAGGAATGATTTGCAGGGCAATGGGGAAAGAGCAGGGGGAGTGGGACTAATTGGATGGCTCTTTCAAAGAGCCGGCACAGGCACGATGGGCCGAATGGCCTCCTTCTGTGCTCTACGATTCTACAAAAATAAGTCCTTCAACAACAATTTTGAGATTGGTCAATTATACTGACTAAAGGTCCCTGAAGTTCCCTGGGGAACAGATGTTGTACAGGGTTTGCAACACTGCAAAGAAGGATTTTACACTGACAACTTGAGTCTAATTCTCCCGCTGGAATAAACCATGTCCCACCATCAAGGGGAGGCCAATAACAACACTGACTGCAGTGTCACCCAGGGTCACTTCCACTTTAATGGGAGCTAAAATATCACACAAACATCACATGGTATTTCTGGGTCTTCTCCAATGGAGGCATTTGGAGTAGAGCCCATGAAACTATAAACGATATGTGAGGAAAAATGCACAGAAGAATTATTACCTCCCATGCAAAGTTGAAAATCTCTCTTTACAGCTCCACGGAAAAATTGTGCCCAACTCGGCACTACTGTAAATAAGGCGGACACACTTGCAAAAGCATACATCCTCTTAACCAAAAGCAAAATACTGCGGACGCTGGAAATCTGTAACAACCTCTTAAGCCTCCTCGAGGCTGGGGGGGCAAGTGAAAATTTCAAAAACTGAGATTGGTAGATTTTTGTTGGGTAAGGGGTATTAAGGGTTACGGAACCAAGGCGGGTAGATGGAGTTAAGATACAGATCAGCCGTGATCTGAATGGTGGAACAGGCTCGAGGGGCTGCATGGCCCACTCCTGCTCCTATTAACAATGAGTCAAAGTACATCAGCACGCTGTTATCAAGACATTTATTCTGAGGGTCCCGTTGCCCATGGATTTACTTACATACATGATGGCTTATTGAGATCTTTCAAGTATTGGCATTTTCCGTGAATGCAGTAATCCTCGTAAATAGTTTTGCACGGATCTTTCTTTTTCTTTGTTCCATTTCTCTGTTTCTTTCCCTTGCTTTTAGTTTTTTTTGACCCCTTTTTCTTTCGGTCTTCATTCCGGGGTTTAACAACAGGCTGGACTGGAAGCACAAGTAGACGTATGTCATTTCACACCATTCCATGCACTCTTATACTCTTGTCCCCCACCTGGTTTAACACTTCTAGTATTCACTTTCCTAATATTTTTCTAAAAATACAAACAATTTTTCCTCTATATATTGTATATATTACACAGAAGTTACAGGGCAGAAACAGGCCATTCGGCCCCACTGGTCTGTGCCGGTGTTTATACGCCACACGAGCCTCCTCCCACTCTACTGCATCTCATCCTATCAGCATATCCTTCTAACCCTTTCTCCCTCATGTACTTATCAAGCTTCATATAGCACGTGTGTGTGGATTCATTAAGTTTCTAGCTTTCTTATACAAATAATTCATCTCAAATCGTATTTTCTATAACCTGGACTGCTACATAAGATTGATGCTATGGTGTAACATTGCTTTTCTAATGGCATTTTTCATCAATTTTGAAGTGTTTTGAGTGTGCATCAGTGCAAATGTGGTCGTACAATTCACTAAAGCAATGAGGTGTAAACCCCCACCCCCCCCCAAACAGGCCATCTCACACCTGTTTGAGTTCAGAGTGTAGATGACAACAGCCTGAGGCATCAAGTAGGAAATGAAGGGATCAGAGAAAGTATAGCAGTTGACACTGGAAGTGAAAGAATTTATGGGAATTAAATCTGATCTAACGCAACATTAGTGTAAATGTCAATAGGGGAAATTCCGTGATCTTCAATTCGGGCCTCTTGCGCATCTCAGATTTTATTCACTCCACCATTGGCGGCCGTGCCTTCAGCTGCCTAGGCCCTAAGCTCTGGAATTCCCTCCCTAAACCTCTCCACCTCTCTCTCCTCCTTTAAGACGCTTCTTCAGACCTCTTTGACCAAGCTTTTGGTCACCTGTCCTAATATCTCCTTATGTGGCTCGGTCTCAAATTTTGTCTGATAATCGCTTCTGTGAAGCGCCTTGGGACTTTTTACTACGTTAAAGGCGCTATATAAATGCAAGTTGTTGTTGTTGAAGCTCCCAACAGGGAGTGATGCTCCCAGCGATGGTGGTGTGTAGCCACGTGATTTTCCTCTCGTTGATGAACCACGCTTTCCTGTGATGCGCTCCCCGAAAGCACTGCTTCCGCTGGGAGTGGTGAATCGCAGGTAATATGTTCTGGACATAATGGCCTGGAGTTTCCTCCGCATTTGCATCCAGAGAGACATGCAATCTGGGTGCAAACAAGTTATGTGGCTTAAACGATCGTGGAATTTTGTGCGCAAGTGAGTTACGCTCAAAAACTCAATACGCCAAAGTCTCCTCGATCTTTTACGTGCATCCGTCAAACCCTCCATCCCGAATGAGTCTCTGCCACAAAACTGGCCCCAGCCCGACTCTCAAACGCGAGGATTCTCCGATTGTGCTCGTCGGGCGTCTCCCGACATTGTGACCAGATTTGGAGGCGCAGCAGGAAACAAGTCATTTTTTTCTGGTCTTTTAATTGCAATTAATTAAGCGTTTTAAAAAAAAATTATCTTCACTTGTGACCTGCTCTGTATTATCTGTTTATTTTAATGCATTTTTATGGCAAAGTATAAGTCACATTAGAAATTGAAAAGATTTCCCAGATTTCAGGTTCTTAAACATACTGTGCCTGAATGATGGATAAATTAGTTGAAATTTTAAACTTTACAGTTCAAAAGAGATATCCTGGTGTGAGTTCTGCATTTCCTCAGGGCCCCAATTGTTTACCCTGTTTTTTTGCCAATTTACGCCCATTTTGAGTGCGGGCGTTTTCTAATGAAATTGGGAGGATTCTTGAGCATAACTTGACAATCGACACAATGGGTGCAACATCTGGGTTTCACCCAAGGAGGAAACTTCAGGCCAACATGTTCGTTGAGTAAACACAAGACAATCTTTTGGGAATGATGGCACGAGACAAAGATGTAAGACAAGTCACACTGTTATGTTCACCCTAAATATTTGCCCATTCCCCGGAGATTAAAAAGGAAGGATTTGCTAATTTTCCAATAAAGGATTTTCACTAATAAATCCAATAGGGAATTCAGAAAAAACTTCTTTACCCAGAGAGCGGTGAGAATGTGGAAATCACTACCACATGGAGTAGTTGAGGCGAATAGTGTAGATGGATTTAAGGGGAAGCTGGATAAACCCCCCATGAGAGAGAAGGATATGCTGATAGGGTGGAAGGAGGTTCGTGTGGAGCATAAATGCCAGCTCGGACCACAGTTGGGCCGAATGACCCGTTCCTGTGCTGTAGACTCGATGTAATTTTAAGATCATCACTATAACTATCCCAAGGTACAGCTGGAGAAACAGCTCATGGTGAAACAAAAAGATTCAGACTTTATTCCCATTGCCGTGTTTAGAGCTGCAGTTTCGCAAGCGCACGCATTTCAGAAATGTCATGGCCTTAAAATGCCAATAGCTTCTCAGATTATCAGTGTGATTGGAGTTTCAAGTCTATCACAGGTAATAAAACATGGCCCTACTGCAACAACTGAACCTAAGTTCTACTTCAGCCAGTTACACAGCTGTTCGGAGCTCCCTGAAGCACATCTGGTAAAGTTCTGCCAAATTCTCACTTCCCCCAACTTGCACTTCTATCTCTACGATGGCTGTCTAATGCTGTCGATACACTGCCACCACTAGTCTGAGACTAATTGCTGCAGTTCTGATGAAAGGTCATTGACCTGAAACGTTAACTCTGTTTCTCTCTCCACAGATGCTGCCTGACCTGCTGAGTATTTTCCAGTATTTTCTGCTTTTATTACTAGTAGCTGCAGTGTCTGTGCCACTCAGGCAGCATCCGGTGTATATTGTCTGGTGACACTCAACATGGTGTCAAACCAACACCATCCAGGGGGCTGCATACTGTTTCTTTCAGGTTGGACCCCCGACTCTGGATTTACATTAAATTCGCATCAGTACAAAGCTGAAACTGCTTCACCCCAAAGCTGAACGGTGTTGTAAATGTAGCTTCAATTATAGTACCAAACAGTTTTGGCAGAAGTACCATTTTAGTGCTTGTTTTGGCAGAAATACCTGACATTTAAGTTACTGGACTGATAAAGCCCTCAGGTACTTATGAATTTTAACATGCCAGAATTTAGAGTACATGCCACCATATTGTAGTGGCACAACACCAATTCATTTACAATGGAAGCATTTTGCTGTCATTAGGATGTAGCATAAAATCAAGTGCAAAATTAATTCCCTGCGTTACCAGTTAACATTAAATAAACCTTGGGTGTTTTGTTTTTTGTTTCAAGTCCATCAACGATTGGTCTTATACACTGAGAACAGACTATAAGCCGTTGTGCAATTTATGACGTAAAAAATGACCTAAAGATGATTTTATAAAGAGATGATAAACCTTTTGCTGGTAACATTCCATCTTGCAATTCCTCAGATTCCAATAGCCCATAGTCGTCCTCATAGTCGTCCTCATGGTAGTCCTCGCTGGTGTCACTGGACACCTCTGTGGTGAGCTGTTGGGTGTTGTTGGGACTGGAAGTGGGGGGACTGGTAGTCGGAACCCCAGTGGAAACTAACAGCTTATTCTCACCCTCTTCCAAAGACGACCCATCAACTGTCCAGCAACAAGCTGTAATACAAAAATAAGAGTTGTGATGATCTGGAATGCGCTGCCTGAAAGGGCGGTGGAAGCAGATTCATTAATAACTTTCAAAAAGGAATTGGATAAATACTTGAAAAGGAAAAAATTGCAGGGCTATGGAGAAAGAGCAGGGGAAAGTGAGTCTAATTGGATAGCTCTTTCAAAGAGCAGGCACAGACAGGGTGGGCCGAATGGCCTCCTTCTGTGCTATCTCATTCTGTGATTTTTTTTTAAAGTACATTGAAAACCTGAAACACAGGTGTTCTGATCAGAAAGCAAAATTTCCCAGCCATTGCATCAACAATAGTTTTTTTGCACCCGGTAGATAAATCAATCAATAAAAAACTGGGAACAACCTAAGAGTTTCCAACTCGTTCAAAGAAAACAAAACACAAAGCTGCACCGATCAAAGCGGCGAGCACTTCCGTGTGTGTTTGAAATTTACAGCAAGTTCAGATCGAAAAAAAACTTTCCATTCGCAGCTGGAATGAGTTCAGCCCCGCTCACTTCTAAAGTGGCATCACAACAAACTTTGTAAAGAGAATACAAAAAGTTTATTTTTTAAAAAAATTGCAAATGATCCATTGCAATGTTCCCGTTGCAGAATCGCATGTTTTCATAACTCTGATCTTCCGCGCTCCAAAACTTTTTATATAAAAAGATACTGGGGGAGGAAGAAAAAAAACTTTCTTTACCTGCAGTTACCAGCAGCAGATGCAATTGAACCATCTTTATCAAACAGTGTTGGAATGTGAGATGAGGCGATGGTTGAGCTTTGCTGCCTCTCTGTCTCTCTCCCCGAGCCCTGGGCTGGTGCTGCGCCCACAGGTACAGGTACAGGTACAGGTGTGCCAGGTGCGCCTGCCGTCGATTTTTACCTGTCCTCTGGTTTAACCAGGTTGTCACTCGCCCTCCTCCCCCCCCGTGACGTCACCGGCCCCGCCCCTCCTCCCCGCAGCGCTGACTCAGTTTCCCCCTTTGGGCAGGAAAGTCTGGCGCAAGTTTTGCAACTCACCCTTAAAGCTTGTCCCAGGGTCATCAAACCCCAAAGACGTTCTCCCCCCACCACCTTTTTTTGAAGAGGGGCACAGCTAGTGAGGAAGCAAAAACCATAAAAGCAAAGGAAACTT
This sequence comes from Heptranchias perlo, assembly GCF_035084215.1. Classification (NCBI taxonomy): domain Eukaryota; kingdom Metazoa; phylum Chordata; class Chondrichthyes; order Hexanchiformes; family Hexanchidae; genus Heptranchias; species Heptranchias perlo. The sequence continues at coordinate 194,913,532 of NC_090325.1, read as the reverse complement.
CGAACATTAAATCATTGGGCCAGATTTTGCTGTCAAGATTCAATTTGGCTAAAGCCTGAGGGAATGAATGGATTGGAATGTGACATATTAAGGATACCTTTGTTTCAAAGAATGATAAGGACCTTACAAGATAACGGTGAGGCAAATGAAGCTCGCTATTATTTCGGTGCAAATGGTACAGAATCTTCAGGCGGATTCCCGTTGAAACGCTGAAACCAACAGTTTTAAGATATTAAGGGGAACAGATAGGGTGGATAGAGAGAGAAACTATTTCCGCTGGTTGGGGATTCTAGGAGTAGGGGGCAGACCTTTCAGGAGCGAGATTAGAAAACATTTCTACACACAAAGGGTGGTAGAAGTTTGGAACTCTCTTCCGCAAACGGCAATTGATACTAGCTCAATTGCTAAATTTAAATCTGAGATAGATAGCTTTTTGGCAACCAAAGGTATTAAGGGATATGGGCCAAAGGCAGGTATATGGAGTTAGATCACAGATCAGCCATGATCTTATCAAATGGCGGAGCAGGCATGAGGGGCTGAATGGCCTACTCCTGTTCCTAATATTCCTAACAGTTGGTGTCCGAGTTCAGCTGCTCCGCCGTTATCTTTGCGATAACAGCATCTCTCTGAATAATGTTATTCCCAGTTGTCCACTACATACTCCAGTCCCTTGCGGTGCCCACCGGTCATGGAAGGCACGAGCGTTCTGGCAGACACCGGGGGTGCTGCTTCTCCGGGGGCCACCCGGGCGCAGACAAGACTGCGGAACAGAGAGGCAGGCAGCCAGAGGGACCCCACCCTCCTCCCCGTCCGACCCAGCCCCACCCCCCCCCTTTACAGGCCGCGTCCATCCTGTGAATGGACGCCTTGACCAGGCCCAGGAGCAGACCCACGAGGAGGTCCTCAGACTTGCCACTGCCCCCACTCCGGGCGGCCAAACATCAGGAGAGTGGGACTGAAATGGAGCCAGAAGTTGAGGAGCTGCCCCCTTCAAACAGATAAACAAAGGCTGCAACCTCTCATAATTAACAAAAATATGGAAAACCATCAAGCGTGTGCTGCTGACTCATTTGCAATTGAGGTTATCTTTTTTGTTCCTAAGTACACACTCGAAGGTTTGCATGAGCAAACAAGCCATTTCATCCAGCGGTGCTGTCATTGCAACAGAACACTCCCAACTTTATGAATGAGTTATTTTACAGTACGAGCCGTGGCTCAGTGAGTAGTTCCCCCGCCTTCACGTCAGAAGGTCTGGGTTTGAGCCCCACTCCACAGAGTTGAGCACAAAAATCTAGGCTGCTGACACTCTCGGTGCCAGTATTGAGGGAACTGTCGGAGGGTCGGTACTGAGCGAGCGCCGCACTGTCGGAGGGTCAGTACTGAGGGAGTGCTGCACTGTCGGAGGGTCAGTACTGAGGGAGCGCCGCACTGTCGGAGGGTCAGTACTGAGGGAGCGCTGCACTGTCAGAGGGGCAGTACTGAGGGAGCGCTGCACTGTCAGAGGGTCAGTACTGAGGGAGCGCCGCACTGTCGGAGGGTCAGTACTGAGGGAGCGCTGCACTGTCAGAGGGGCAGTACTGAGGGAGTGCTGCACTGTCGGAGGGTCAGTACTGAGGGAGTGCTGCACTGTCAGAGGGTCAGTACTGAGGGAGCGCTGCACTGTCGGAGGGTCAGTACTGAGGGAGCGCTGCACTGTCGGAGGGTCAGTACTGAGGGAGTGTGGCACTGTCGGAGGGTCAGTACTGAGGGAGTGCTGCACTGTCGGAGGGTCAGTACTGAGGGAGTGCTGCACTGTCGGAGGGTCAGTACTGAGGGAGTGTGGCATTATCCAAGGTGGTGCCTTTCAGCTGAACCATGGCCCCTTCCTCCTGTTCAGGTGGAGATACAAGATTCCACGGCACGATTTCAAAGACGAGCAGGGGAGTTCTCCCGGTGACCTGGCCAATATTTACCCCTCAACCAACATCACTAAAACAGATTGGAGAAGAAATTGAACATTGATGCGTCTGTTTTACGGGCACAACTGGGGCCAATTTCAGGAATCAGTGCCCAAAGGGCGCCTGAAAGACCTCTGACCCAATATTGGGTTGTGCCATTCTTCCAGGCATCCCTGGCAGCCACCTAAAATGAGCGTTAGGCCCCTTACATATGTAAACGAGGCATAGACCCTGTTGGGCCGAATGGCCTGTTTCTGTGCAGTGTACTCAATGTAACAGTGACTTTGCTTAGAAAAAATAATTAATTGTCTGTGAATCACTTTGGGAAGTCCTGAGGATGTGAATAGTGCTACATAATGCAAGATTTTTCTTTCTTTCTATACTCCATAAGTGAACTTGCTCTGCAAGGGTGCATTTACACTGCACCTGTCGCATTAGGACACTGCTACTGCAGTTAGTGTTAAAGGCAGTCTAAGTCCAGAGTCAGAGCTGACACTGGAGTGAGACTCCCTCACACACACACACACACACACACACAGAGCCTCACTCCACTTTGCTTCCGAGTCAGTTTCAGCCTTAACATCCAGTGTGAAAAAAGAAATGAAAGACTTGCATTTATATAGCGCCTTTCACGACCTCAGGACATCCCAAAACGCTTTACAGGCAATGAAGTACTTTTGAAGTGTAGTCACTGTTGTAATGCAGGAAACCCAGCAGCCAATTTGTGCACAGCAAGATCCCACAAATGGAAATGTGACAATGACCAGATAATCTATTTTTTTTAGTGATGTTGATTGAGGGATAAATATTGGCCCCAGGACACCACCCCTGCTGTTCTTCAAAATATTGGACATGGGATCTTTTATGTCCACCTGAGAGGGCAGATGGGGCCTTGGTTTAATATCTCATCCGAAAGACAGCACCTCCAGACAGTGCAGCATTCCCTCAGTACTGCACGGGGAGTGACAGCCTGGATTTTGTGCTCAAAGTCTCTGGAGTGGGAATATGAACCCACAACCTTCTGATGTCAGAAGTAAGAGTGCGTCCCATCGAGCCACGGCTGACACCATGCGCTGTACGACACAAGTTTATTGTCGTGGCAAAGCTGGAACCACAGACCTGAACTTGTAAGGGGAGGTTTCCCTGGGCCTGCGGCCAAGCACGCTAAATCACCTGGGCACAGTGGAGATCGGTTAATTAGGCAGGTTGGAGCACATATCAGTCATTGGAACCTGCTCGATTTTCCTCCCAGGAAAATCTGCCCTCAAGTGTACATGCACCCTAAGACGGTGGTCAGATTGCATGTGGACATGTGTCCTACCCCCATTTGTCTTGTGTAGATCTTCGGTCAGCTGGACTTGCTTTAATTACGTACTCTGTTCCATTTTGTAGAGACTCGTGAAAGGAGAATATTGTGACATTGGTACACAGCCCCCGAGCATGGGGCGAAGAAACCCAAATGACACTATTCGTTAAGTAAGTAAAACAACTTTTTACATGAAATAGTAACAAAGGTGTCACGTTTTGGGATTTCAAGCTTTGCCACTAGAGATGGGAGCCTTGGTGTAATATATTTTTAAAATACTACTATTTGGGCTAAATGTTGCTCTCGAGGGGTTAAATTCGCTGGATAACAAGGCTGGCAGGTAAGATTAGGTTTCAGAGGGAGCATCTGAACCAGTGTTTTGTTGACAACGAGACAATGTTTGACATTCCATTGATTGTTCACACTCATTATTCCTGGAACAACTCTATTCATTTGAATTCAGGTTACACTGGTAGAATCTGCTCTGGGTTAGTGATTTTGACTGGTAAGTGCTAGCAAAAATCTATCGCTATCACATTTAAAATTATTAATTGAGCTAGCATCTACTGCTTTTTGTGGGAGAGAGTTCCACACTTCTACCGCCCTTTGCGTGAAGAAGTGTTTCCGAACTTCTCTCCTGAATGGCCTGGCTCTGATTTTAAGGTTATTTCCCCGTATCCTAGACTCCCCCACCAGCGGGAAAAGTTTCTCTCCATCCACACTATCAATTCCTTTCAAAATCCTAAGAGCCTCAATTAATTCACCCCTTAACCTTCTATATTCCAGGGAATACAAACCTAGTTTATATAATCTCTCCTCATAATCTAACACTTGGAGCCCTGGGAACATTCTGGTGAATCTGCGCTGCACTCCCTCCAAGGCCAATATATCCTTTCTAAGGTGCGGTGTCCAAAACTGCACACAACACTCCAGATGTGGTCTAACCAGGGCTTTATATAACTGTAGCTAAACCTCCTCCCCTTTGTATTCTAGCCCTCTGGTTATAAAGACCAACATTCCATTAGCCTTTTTGATTATTTTCTATACCTGACCACTACATTATAGGGATCTGTGTACATCTCTTTAGACCTCCGCTGTTCCTTGCTCTTCAACATTTAAAAAATGCTCGGATATATCCATTTTTGCTCCAAAGTGGATGACCTCGCACTTTCCTAGCTATGTGGTCAGTTGTCTTGTGCAGATCAAAAGTATTCATAAATTAAAGAGATGGGCCAAGGAATGACAATGGAATTTAATGTGGAGAATGTAAAGTAATGCAAATCTGTTGTGGAAAAGCAAAACGATTTGTATGTGATTGTTGATTGTACACTACAAGGATCCATATGAGACATATTACAAATTGGGTCTCGGATGCATCTCAAATGTATGTATTTTTTAAATGGTGAGAAACTATTAAGTGTTGGTGTTCAGAGAGACTTGGGTGTCCTTGTACAAGAAACACAAAAAGTTAGTATGCAGATAGAGCAAGCAATTAAGAAAGCAAATGGCATGTTGGCCTTTATTGCAAGGGGGTTGGAGTACAAGAGTAAGGAAGTTTTACTACAATTGGACAGGGCCTTAGTGAGACCTCACCTGGCGTACTGTGTACAGTTTTGGTCTCCTTAGCTAAGGAAGGATATACTTGCCTTAGAGGCGGTGCAACAAAGGTTCCGTAGATTAATTCCTGGGATGAGAGGGTTGTCCTATGAGGAGAGATTGAGTAGAATGGGCCTATTCTCTCTGGAGTTTAGAAGAATGAGAGGTGATCTCATTGAAACATACAAGATGCAGAGGGGGCTTGACAGGGTAGGTGCTGAGAGGTTGTTTCCCCTGGCTAGAGAGTCCAGAACTAGGGAACATAGTCTCAGGATAAGGGGCAGACCATTCAGGACTGAGATGAGGAGAAATTTCTTCACTCAGAGGATTGTGACTCTTTGGAATTCTCTACCCCAGAGGGCTGTAAACGCTGAGTCATTGAATATATTCAAGGCTGAGATCGATAGATTTTTGGAATCTGGGGGAAATCAAGGGATATGGGGATTGGACGGGAAAGTGGAGTTGAGGTTGAAGATCAGCCATGATCTTATTGAATGGCGGAGCAGGTTCGAGGGGCCGTATGGCCTCCTCCTGCTCCTATTTCTTATGTTCTTATGTTCTTATTTGGTCACAAATCTAAACATTTAATAACTCATTGGGGAGGCCACATTTGGAATATTGAATATTTCCTCTGCAGTAAATGTAGCAAAATCATTAGTGCGTTATAAATAACAGGTTTATGATTATGCTACGCCGAGCAAATAGAGGACATCTCTGATTCTGTGCAGTTTTGACTATAGAATCACAGAATGATACAGCACAGAAGGAGGCCATTCGGCCCATCGTGCCTGTGCCAGCTCTTTGAAAGAGCTATCCAATTAGTCCCACTCCCCTGCTCTTTCCCCATAGTCCTGCAAATTTTTTCCTTTTTATGATACGTTAAAAAGGATATGAGTGCATTAGAGAGGGTAAATAGACAAGTGCTCAGGAAAATTCTGGGGTCCAAAACTCGAAATTAGAACGATAGACTTGCAGAACTGAAATAGTTTCATTGGAGAAAAGTTGAAGATGTGACATGGAAGGAAGAAATGGTTAATAAATGAGAAATAGATTTTTTTTAGTTTCAACTGTGACTGTGAGAATAGAGGACATATGTTGATGACACAGGCTCGATGGGCCAAATGACCTCCTTCTGAGCTGTAACCATTCCACGATTCTATATATTCAGAATAGTCAAGCTCCATGCAAGTCTACAGATTGCCCACAATTAGAGGTCATAAATATAAGATACTCACTAAGAAATCCAATACGGAATTAAGGAGAAACTTCTTTACCCAGAGAGTGGTGAGAATGTGGAACTCGCTCCCACAAGGAGTGGTTGAGGGGAATAGCAGAGACGCATTTAACGGGAAGCTGGATAAACACATGAGGGAGAAAGGAATAGAAGGATATGCTGATAGGGTGAGATGAAGTAAGGAGGGAGGAGGCTTGTGTGGAGCATAAACACCAGCATGGACTAGTTGGGCCGAATGGCCTGTTTCTGTGCTGTAACTCTATGTAAGGTGGTTGATGTGTAGAATAGACTTCCTTCAAAATTAATTAGTTCTACGTTAATGACTTGCTTTTAAAAATGGGCTGGACGATTATCTGACTAGAAGTGGGAATGAAGGTTAAATTTATGTCTAAATTATGGATTGCATATTATTCAGGAAGTGGCCATATTTCCTGCAGTTAATCACCTCCCTCAGGAGATTCAGACAAATTAAGGTGCCATTACAATTGCTAATTCTTTATGGTCCATTGGATAGAATGAGTTTGATGGGCGAATGACCTTTTCCCATTCCCTGGACATTCTTTTGAAAAAATATTAGATAGGAGGGAAGAATGGAAGAAAATAGTGTGAGGGAATATGTAATTTTCTGTTTAAAATTGCCCTCAAGATTCAAAAGAGCCTGGGGAAATTTGATCTTCCCGGATCTAAAGTATTACTCCCATTACTACGCCAAGATTAAAGGTAAGGCTTATTTGAGGCCCGCTCTTGGTGTGTATTTTGCTGTATGTGTAAAGTCAAAGGGAAATTCTTTCACTGAAACTGTCATCATAGATCTCCCTGCTTTAGTGAAAGAATTATACCATAGCTTACGTGCTGTGCAAAAAATACAGCCCTTGATGTGGAAGGCAATTTAAAGGGAAAATAATCGGTTTGTAGAGTACAGTGATAATAAGAGGGTAAGTTTTACGAGCTGCAACACCTCTCACATAGCCAGTGGGGCCTCGTAAAATTCTCCTCCGTAATTTCCTGCGACCTACACGCACGCACACACGGTGGCCTCTCTGAGTCAGACTTCCAGTTTTGTGCTGTGCGCCCTTGACACCCAGGGACTGGATGGAGACTGGTTCCCTCCAGAGCCACTCCAGCGTGTCACTAATGAGGGGGGAGGTGCCCCCACACACTGAAGCAATTGAAAACTTAGACCAAATTGGCTGACCTCAGGAAAACAGGTCAGCACTTGGTCATAAAATGAACACTCAGCCAGCAGCATGTCACCCCGGGTTGGATTGTTACAGATTTGGTTCGCAGGCTGACCCAAAGTTCTGACCTTCATTCAAACGAGTGGGTCTGCACCAGGGTGTAGACTATTCCTTCCTGATGGTGACATTCCTGGAAGGGTCCTGGAGGTAAGGAGAGCAGCAATAAAGCGTCTCCAATGGGCTGCAGATTTTGAAACTTTAAAAATAAAATCAATATTTTAGTGACCAATTTTTTCAAATATTGTGTGTGCGCGTGAGTGCGTGAGCATGTGTGAGCGTGTGTGCATGTGTGAGCGTGTGAGCATGTGTGAGCGTGTGTGAGCGTGTGTGCATGTGTGAGCGTGTGAGCATGTGTGAGCATGTGTGAGCGTGTGAGCATGTGTGCGTGTGTGAGCGTGTGAGCATGTGTGAGCGTGTGAGCATGTGTGAGCGTGTGTGAGCGTGTGAGCATGTGTGAGCGTGTGTGAGCGTGTGTGCATGTGTGAGCGTGTGTGCGTGTGTGAGCGTGTGAGCATGTGTGAGCGTGTGTGAGCATGTGTGCATGTGTGAGCGTGTGAGCGTGTGAGCATGTGTGAGCGTGTGAGCATGTGTGAGCGTGTGTGCGTGTGTGAGCGTGTGAGCGTGTGAGCATGTGTGAGCGTGTGTGAGCATGTGTGCATCTGTGAGCATGTGTGCATGTGTGAGCGTGTGTGCGTGTGTGAGCGTGTGAGCGTGTGTGAGCATGTGTGCATGTGTGAGCGTGTGTGAGCGTGTGTGCATGTGTGAGCGTGTGAGCATGTGTGAGCGTGTGTGCATGTGTGAGCGTGTGAGCATGTGTGAGCGTGTGTGCATGTGTGAGCGTGTGTGCATGTGTATGTGCGCGGGGATGGAACATTGAGGAGAAAGTACTTCCCCTCGACATTCCCTCCTCTTGAAGCTTTGTGCCCCAAACTTACTCTCACAATTAGATGACAACCATGTAGTCATTCCGTGTTATTCATTATTCCATATGTAATCCTGCCCATTGGGTCCAACTGTAAAAGAAAGACTTGCATTTATAGAGCGCCTTTCACTAACCTCAGGGTGTCCCAAAAAGCTTTACAGCCAATGAAGTATGGTCAATGTTGTAATGTAGGAAACGTGGCAGCCAATTTATGTACAGCAAGATTCCATAAACAGCAATGAGATAATGACCAAATAATCTTTTTAGTGACATCGGTTGAGGAGAGGAAACTGGGGAGAACTGCCCTGCTCTTATGAAATAGTGCCATGGGATCTTTTACATCTACCTGGGAGGGCAGATGGGGTCTTGGTTTAATGGCTCACCTGAAAAACAGCACCTCTGACAGTGCAGCACTCCCTCAGTACTGCACTGGGAGTGCCGGCCTAGATTTTATGCTCAAGTCTCTGGAGTGGGACTTGAACCCACAACCTTCTGCCTCAGAGGCGAGAGTGCTACCCACTGAGCCACAGCTGACACGTTGACTGCTGGTAGGTAGAATTTTAAATGGTCTTTATATTGGGATTTATGTTGGAACAGCGATATGAAAAAGGAATGTTCTTCTATACATGTAGTCTTTAAGAATGGTTCTGATGTTTATGGGTTAATGGAGTAGATACCTTTCACTCTCAACTCATCCAAAGTTCAAAGGAACAGCTAAATTATAAATTGTGTCAACCATTAAGAGTTCTGCATTGGACACCAAAGGCTCGATTTTCTGCATTGAACACCAAGGGTTAGGGTTAGGGTTAGGGTTACCGGTGAGTTCGTGGCGGGGGGGCTGTGAAAATCGGGGATTCTCGGGATGGGTCCGGAGCCCGGCTCCAACCCGACCACTTCCGGGTTCCCCAGTGACGCGCTTAGATGCGTGCGCAGCCCCCGCATGCGGGACTCCCGCCGGCAATTAAAGCTCTTAAACCAATTATTTACATAGTTCAGGTCATTTGCAGACCTGATTGACATGATATTTTAGGAGGAGTGGGATTTTCAACTCAACTGAGACTGTTTCCCGTACTGGGGGAAACACTCCCAGTTGAAATGGATGTGTTGCAGCCACCAGCCTGTGGCAACTGCAAAGGTCCATTTGACAGGTGGGGGGGGAGACCCTCACTCATTGCAGGAGGCCACTCTGTCACTTTGGACAAAGTTTGGCCTCCACCACTCTCCTCCTAACAATAAAATTCACCAACTTGGAACCTCAACCCCGGTGTGCAGACACATTTACCTACCTTGCGGACCCCCTCAAACGTACATCTTCCGGATGGGGGCCGCCATAGCTGCAGTCATGACCTCCTCGGAGGACGAACAGCATCACCAGCCTCTCCCGCCACGCTGTCCGCCTCTGACACGTGGAGCTCCACAACACAGTACTGTGACACATCCACCTGCATAGCAGGAGGGAGGGCAACCGCAGAGAGAGATGCGTCGCAGAAGGCACTACCCTCGCCACAGGGTCTACAGACCGAGGCTCAGCTTCCTGGACCTCTCTGAGGAGCAGTGCACATGGAGGCTCAGAGTCACTCGACATGTAGCCGTGGACATCTGCAGCCTCCTTCATGCCGAGCTGCTCCCGGCTGGCCCGAGCACCATCTTCTTACCTGTCGCTGTCAAAGTCACCACTGCCCTCAACAGCTTCTCCTTCGCATCCTTCCCGGGTGCCACCGGGGACATCGCCGACGTCTCTCAGTCGTCTGCACAAAAGAGCCCTGAAAATACATCTACACCCACTCTGCAGTGACACAATGGGTGGCATCAGTTGTGGGTCTTCATAGTGATCCTCAGGAAAGGGCATAATTGCACAAACCAGACAAGATTTGCAAAGACGTGGCAGTAGTGGTGACAATATAATATGTAATGTGAGTTGATCAGAAATCAAATATAAGTAAAAACCATGACAAACCCTCAAACACCCTTGTGCATCCCCTTCATGCTCACGACACGTTTGCCTTACGCTTCCTACTGCACATATGTGATGCATGTCCTGTGGCTGCAGCACAGGTAGTGGCAGGTTGAGTGAGGCTGACTGTGAAAGAGATGCATCAGAGGGTGAGTATGAGACAGAGCCATGAGATTGTATGAGGATTGGGTTGAGTGGTAGTGGTGGGATGAGTACTGGCGAGGTGAGTAAGTGCAGGTAAGATAAGGATGAGCTTTGAGTGGGTGTGAGGAGTGATGTGATAGAGTAGTGTTGGCAGTGCAGAAGGAGGTGTGGGGTGGGGCGGTGATGTGGCAGACAGAGTGTAGGGGAATGAGTAAGTGTACTCACTTTGGCTGACCTACTTAGGTCATTGCAGCACCTCCTGCACTGTATGCAGGTGCGTGATATGTTGGCGGTGCTGGTGACCTCCTCTGCCACCTCGAGCCAGGCCTCCGTGGTGGCAGAGGCAGGCCACTTCCTCCCGTCCCCTGGGGAGAAGATCTCTGTCCTCCCCCTCCTCCTCACCCCATCCAGTAAGACCTGGAGTGAGGCATCATTAAGCCTGGGAGCAGCCTTTCCCCTGGGCTGCTCCATGCTGAAATTTTGCCTATTTTCTGCAGCATCAGTCAGTGGAGGACTGCCCCTTTAAATAGGGCTCCTCCAGCTGACAGCCTATGATGCGGCTGCGCAGTCCGCCCGCCGCGCAGCTTTCCAGCGCGAAACCCGGAAGCAAAGGTAAGTACCTTCAATCAGGCTGCGATCGCGTGGGGAGCACCCCAAATTCACTGGGCGCGTTACCCACGTGCCCAGTCGACCCCCCGCTGCGAACCCACCTCCCTCCTAAAATCGAGGCCCAAGAGATGAATTCACATTTGGTTTGTGAAGTGCGACACAAAGATTTCTCAGTGTCACGTGACATCCGCTATAATTGTTGCCACATATTTCTTGGTGTAGAAGAATGGACAGCCATAAATTTTCTGAATCCCTCCCTCCTGATTGACCCTAAATATTTTCAGCCCAGTTGCTTTGGCATGTTGAAATCCATTAATTTCCCTATCAGTACATCCATTTTTATATTTATAACAAATACTATATGACATCATATTTGATCTTTGATCCTGATCAGCCAACTGGGGAGCTGCAGTACAAACACATATTACATAGAATTTACAGCACAGAAACAGGCCATTCGGCTCCATACAAGCCTCCTCCCTCCCTACTCCATCTCACCCTATCAGCATATCCTTCTATTCCTTTCTCCCTCCTGTGTTTATCCAGCTTCCCCTTAAATGTATCTATACTATTCGCCTCAACTACTCCTTGTGGGAGCGAGTTCCATATTCTCACCACTCTCTGGGTAAAGAAGTTTCTCCTGAATTCCCTATTGGATTTATTAGTGACTATCTTATATTTATGACCCCTAGTTCTGGACTCCCCCACAAGTGGAAACATCTTCTCTACGTCTACCCTATCGAACCCCTTCATAATTTTAAAGACCCTCTATCAGGTCACCCCTCATCCTTCTCTTTTCTAGAGAGAAGAGCCCCAGCCTGTTCAGTCTATCCTGATAGTTAGAACCTCTCAGTTCCGGTATCATTGAATCAGACCTTCTGTAGTAGTTCTATCCACAACCAATCTATTCTGTATATTGCGCTAAATGCCATCTGCGATTATGCTCATTATTGAGACACCAGCATGCACGCTGTTTATAATAAATTTATTTATTGACTAACACTTTTCAACTGAGAAATGCAAATACAGAAATGTTGTAAGAAAAGAAAGCTAAAAACCTTTACATCGATTGATTCCATATTTATAACTGTAATACAAACAGTTTCAAGCTGCCGTTCCATACAATGCACGACGCTGGGTGTTTCACAATAAATTAGGTAGCAATCATTTTGGTTGCATAGACACCACAGCCCTTAATATTTAACTAACAATACTTTTTCATAGAAGTGACAGCATTTCACCAAGTGACCGTTTGGTGTGTTTTTGTGTTTGTTGTTAAGATTGGGGGTGCGGATGTGCTCCACATGAAATGTGAAAGTTAAATTATTTACACGTTATTATAAAATTGATCCGTTCTTGCGCAAGCCATAAGACTCACACAGTAACAGCTGGTCTCTGAAAGGGGCAATGGAGGCAGGACTGTCACTGTGTTGTTTCTTCCAGTTCTAGCCGCTTCATCCTCCCCTGGCATTTTTACTAAACATCGAACATTGCCCAGTGAGTACAAGGAAATGGTACAGGTTCACTTGGGGCTTCCATTGCTTTATCAAGGCAACGCAGTCTAAAGGAAAGTCTCACGCAGAAATGACTGCGCTCTTAGTCAAGTCACTCTTAGTCAGGACTAAACATCCCACAATATTGGGTATAACTCTCAATCTGCAAACATGAAAACCAACAGGAGTCTCAGAATAGAATGTGCTTAATTTGGTTATTTCTTTTACGTGCCTGGATTAACACTTTACTGTAGTTTGATGAGATGATAAATAGCTAAAGATTTTAACTATATACCATCAAAATACAAGAAAGTATTTGTTGGGCAAGGATTATGGAACCAAGGCGGGTAGATGGAGTTAAGATACAGATCAGCCATGATCTAATTGAATGGCGGAACAGGCTCGAGGGGCTGAATGGCCTCCTCCTGTTCCTGTGTTCCTAAGTTAATGAAAAGTGTAGGGGGAATAAACAAATTACACACATTCCAGGTTTTTGTTCCCCAACTCATGTAACTCCTAGATTGCTTTTGATCCTAAGCATTTTCAAATGAAGAATGTTGCTGCCAAGTTGAGACAGTGGGTCCAGGATTGAAATCAGGACCGTTGAGAGGGATGGCATTGGGATCAGGAAAGAAATGGAAATTAACGAATGTATTTACTGCGGGCTCTGTGGCGCCAACTTGCTTGATTTTGAACTTTTAAATAATTGTGCGCTATCAACCCAGCCTCTGAACAGGGTAAGTTGACGGGCACGGGACAGTCTGTGAGGATAGAAGACACGCCCACAAAATCTGTCAGGAGGAGAAGTCCCGCCCACAAGCGGGCAAGCAGACTTCATTCATTTAAAGTTAGTATTCTGGAAGTCATTGTAAATAAAAATTTTAATTTTTTTTAAATAAAAAGACAAAGAAACAATCGAATTAAATTAAACAGACAGAAGGGAAAAGTTAAAAAAAATTAATTTTCAAACTTTTTTTAATGATCAAAAACTATTAAAATAAGAAGTAATACGAGTCTCCACATTTTTTAATTTAATTTTTAGTTGCTTCGCCGTCATTAAGACTAACCATGCTTTTAAAACTTAGATTAGACCTGCTTTTTAAGCGAACCTTTTGGCGGCGTGATTAGTTACTTTCCAGCTGGGCGGATGAGCAAGTTTGCGATTTTTTCCCAGGGGTTTCTACGATTGCAGCGTGCGACGGCCCTTTAATTCGCAGCTGTCAAATCAACGGGAGAAAGTTCACGGTTTCCACGTTTTAGTGCGCGTGTGCAAACGCGGGAATTCGCTCCTTCGATTCGCCATTAAAAACGGAGAGCGCCGTTGAGCTCCTCGGTCATTTCGGGAGCAGGTTCTGCCCCGACGATCGAAAGGGAAACCCTTCAACTGCAACTGTTCCCGTTCCTTCCTGGGGCCTGTCAAAGAAACATTGCCCTCTACTGGAGTCTAAATCTATGACAAAGACAACTTGTTTATCCATTATGTGCATAGCCTAATAGAATATATTAGATAAATATATTGCTATAAATAAATATTTTACATGAATTTGCAGTGAAATAAGTTAGTCTGCTTAAAGGAGATGATAAGTCTTCTCACTTTCAATTCATATTATTATCTAAGTCGTTTAACTCCAAACACAAAGCACTCACACCTTGTACTCTGAAAATGTTTCTCCAGAAAGATTTTTCAAAATTAGCTTGAACAATAAAATATTTATGCATTCAATGCATTTTTTGATGATTGATGGATCACTCCAGCACTTCAGACCAATTCCAGTCTAAACAGGAGGGGGGGGGAAGACGGGGGGGGAAATCTCCCAGTGTTTCTGCTCCTTATTGAAGTCCAATAACTCACGTTAGAAGTGCAATTATATGGACATTGGGTGACGACAGGAATGGCCTCAGCTTGACCTTCACCTCCACCCCCCACCCCGTTGAAGATTCCCTGCCCACATCCAACATAAAGCTTCACGCATGAATACCAGCCACTTGGATAAGGTGCGTTATCCATGGAGATGTGCCCCAGTCAGGAGTCAGCGTCTTCAGGAAAGATGGGGAAGAGACAAAATTATCCAGAAAGAAACGTTTTTCTCAGTAAATAGGGCACTTTGCCCATTAGATATGTAGCACTGATGCATCTGTAGCTGAAGGCGGCCCATAATACTACCATCACTATCGTCCTTTAGTGGATTTACTTTCAATATTTTGAAATTGATGGCTGTGTTTAGCAGTAAAGAATGTTCTGAAATTTGGTGTTCGGAGGTGATGTATTCAAGCCCATGAAAGACTCTTTGCATTCAGTTTTCGCTGGATTTTTTTCAACAACTATGTACTGTGGTTGATTTTTGGATTTGTTCATCCTGCACCTGTAAAATTAAAAAAATATATACAGCGTTACATATCCAGTAAGGACATTGTGCACACAAATAATACATGCTGTTCGTGTCTTTGGGTTAAAAAAAACATATTGCATTGTTTTCATAGAGATGGAATTTGAAAGGAAGTTATGGTAAAACTTTACAGATCACTGGTTAAACCTCGCAGAATCATAGAAAGGTTACAGCACGGAAGGAGGCCATTCGGCCCATCGAGTCCGCACCGGCTCTATTCAAGAGCACTCCAGCTAGTCCCACTCCCCCACCCTTTCCCCGTAGCCCTGCAGATTTTTTCCTTTTAAGTACTTATCCAGTTCCCTTTTGAAGGCCATGATTGAATCTGCCTCCACCACCCCCTCGGGCAGTGCATTCCAGATCCTAACCACTCGCTGTGTAAAAAAGCTTTTCCTCATGTCACCTTTGTTTCTTTTGCCAATCACCTTAAATCTGTGACCTCTGGTCCTTGACCCTTCCGCCAATGGGAACAGTTTCTCTCTATCTACTCTGTCTAGACCCTTCATGATTTTGAATACCTCTATCAAATCTCCTCGCAACCGTCTCTGTTCCAAGAAGAACAATCCCAGCTTCTCCAGTCTATCCACGTAACTGAAGTCCCTCATCCCTGGAGTCATTCTAGTAAAATTCTAGTAAGCCTCAGCTGCAGTATTGTGTCCAATTCTGAGCACCACACTTTAGGAAGGATGTCAAGGCCTTAGGGAGGGTGCAGAGAAGATTTACTAGAATGGTACCAGGGATGAAGGACTTCAGTTATGTGGAGAGACCGGAGAGGCTGGGATTTTTCTCCATAGAGCAGAGAAGGTTAAGGGGAGATTTAATAGAGGTGGAATACAAAGGGGAGGAAGTTAAGCTTCAGTTGTGTACAGCTTTGATCAGACTCCATCTGCTAAGGAGAATCAAGAACAAGGGGACATAATCTTAAAATTAGAGCTAGACCATTCAGGAGTGAAATCAGGAAGCACTTTTTCACACAAAGGGTAGTAAAAGTCTGGAAGGCTCTCCCCGAAAAGATTGTGGATGCTGAGGGACAATTGGAGCTTTAAAGACTGAGATCGATACATTTTTGTTAGGGAATCGTATCAAGGAATATTGAGCAGATGTGGGTAAATGGAGTTGAGGTACAGATCAGCCAGGATCTAATTGAATGACAGAGCAGGCTCGAGGAGCTGACTGGCCTCCTTCTATTCTTAATATTCCTATGTTCACAGACCAAGTATAAAGTTTCAATCAGTCTTCCCTTTGAATTATATTTAACTTGAAGTGCAAATACTAACAGACACTAATAGATGTTCTGATTTTTTTTTAAATTCTTGGGATGTGGGTGTCACTGGCGAGGCCGGCATTTATTGCCCATCCCTAATTGCCCTTGAGAAGGTGGTGGTGAGCCGCCTTCTTGAACCGCTGCAGTCCGTGTGGTGAAGGTTCTCCCACAGCGCTGTTAGGAAGTGAGTTCCAGGATTTTGACCCAGCGACGATGAAGGAACGGCGATATATTTCCAAGTCGGGATGGTGTGTGACTTGGAGGGGAACGTGCGGGTGGTGTTGTTCATGTGCACCTGCTGCCCTTGTCTCTCTAGGCGGTAGAGGTCGCGGGTTTGGGATCTATGAAGCAACAGCATTAAGAGTAGTCTCTTTCTAAAACCCCTGGCCCGTGAAATTCAAACAAGACAAACCAGTGAGTAAGAAACATAAGCCCCAAAATAACTGGATTTGTGGGCCAGACTGACTGGGTGTATGTGCGATATATGACCCACAAGCTGTAATTAGGACACCCCTGCCTAAATCTAGGGGCCATAAATATAAGATAATCACCAATAAATCCAATAGGGAATTCAGGAGAAACTTCTTTACCCAGAGAGTGGTTAGAATGCGGAACTTGCCACCACGCGGAGTGGTTGAGGCGAATAGTATAGATGCTTTTAAGGGGTAGCTAAAGAAGAAAATGAGGGAGAAAGGAATAGAAGGATATGCTGACAGGATGAGGTGAAGAGGGGAGGGAGGAGGCTCGTGTGGAGCATAAACACCGGCATAGACCTCTTGGTCTGAATGGCCTGTTTCTGTGGAGTAAATTCTATGTAATTCTGTGTATTGCTACAATTATTCTGTTTGCAATATCAAACAAAACAAGGCACAGATACGTTCTGGTTTTCGAAGACTGCACAAAATGAATATACCTCCTGTAGATCAAGTAAGAGGCGATCAGCAGACCCACGAAAACAAGGAACGTCACAGCCACTGTCAGCGCCACATCCTCCTCACTCATTGGTTGCTGTACCAGTTCAAAGTGCATACATCTGGCACCGCTGAAACCTTTTTTGCACCTGAAGAAGGTAAATGTGGAATTAATCAAAGGTGGGCACACCTGTCGCACGAACACAACAGACACCCTTTGGCTCCATCAGTAGGAACCAAGGCAGGTAGATGGAGTTAAGATACAGATCAGCCATGATCTAAATTGAATGGTGGAACAGGCTTGAGGGGCTGAATGGCCTGCTCCTGTTCCTATGTACTAGGTGGTTGTGGCCTCAAGGTGGAGAGGCCATCTGAATAATGAACGATTTCATGGACATAACAGCGTGATTAAAATAAATAAGAGGACTCTCAGTGGTGATAGTTTAGTGAGGTAGTGGGTTAGACTTTTAGCTGTGGCAAGGAATGGCAAATTACGACGGTAATAGTTACGATGCATCACTCCTGGCGTGGAACCTTACTGGGTGGCGTGGAGGTCGCAAATAGGGTCACAACACAAGAAGGGTCGATTCTGCAACCCATGCTTTTATCGATCAAGGATCTGCACTGGGAGCCTCACATCACAAAACTTGCCCTTTGGTAATTTTCCACCCAACTGAAAGGATTTCCATCATGCAACAGTCCCTCAGTGGGGAGGTACTTTCTCGTCTATGATTAAACAGTCCCGAGCACTGCCTTAACTAGCCATAATCTAATAAACATCTTACATCTGCGTACTTCCTATCCACAGAACTTTATTTCCTGTTGTCACGTTTTTGTCACACTTTT
Organism: Heptranchias perlo; assembly: GCF_035084215.1. Classification (NCBI taxonomy): domain Eukaryota; kingdom Metazoa; phylum Chordata; class Chondrichthyes; order Hexanchiformes; family Hexanchidae; genus Heptranchias; species Heptranchias perlo. The sequence goes on along the minus strand of NC_090325.1, from coordinate 194,895,691 downwards.
GGATCAACTTTTTGCCATTATCAGTTCCGATGTCCACATTTATAATGGGCACTGCCTATGTAAACTTGTTCTGCTGCAATTACAACCTCCCACCATTGGTGACGCTGTAGTACCTCCATTTTTATGAATTCTCTGCTTGAAAGTACAAGAGACTCCAAGATGCTCCAACCAACTCTACTTCTTTGCTTCCCAAGTTGCTGTCAAGTTTAGATATTTAGCTATAAATAATGACATAAAATCAGAGAGTGTTATGTAAAAATAAGAACAGAATGTATGAATGATGTCTGCACTCCCTGGTCCAATTAACCCCCATCCTGTACCCTACTTCACCCGATGGCTATACTTGGTCTCGACTCCCTCTGTGCATTGCCACAGGGTATCGTCGAGTGTTTCTTAATGAACACCGAGGCTGCTGTGAACTGTTTGCGTGGGACAGAAGAATAACAGGTGTTGCGGACGTAGAAATCACCGATCGTGAATGCTGCCCCCCTGTGCCAAGACCACTTGGGCGAGCATAAAAATAGCGCGCGTAGGAATGCAAGCCTCAATTTTAACCTAACCCGCCTGGCGGATGCCCGTTTTACACCTGGCCCGATTTTACTCTCCGTTGACTTCAATAGCGAATAAAATTGGACTGGGCGTCAAACCGGGCTCTGGCTCGAACCTGCCCCCATCCTGATGGGCGGGTTAGGTAATCGGGGGGGGGGGGGGGCTGTAATTTTGAACCTAAAGAAATGTAGGTAAACTTTCCCATTTAGAATTTCTACCCTCCTTGCGTGTATTTAAGGCAACTGCACACAAACTTTTATGCCAGTCCACTAAATGCCGTGAGACTTTTGACAACTTAAGTGCAATTCATTCCTTCCTACCTGCAGTAGTGTAAATTTTCATGTGCGATATACACACAGTCTCCATGAAGACAATAGCCTTCTATTGACGCAGGACACTTTGATCTTCTCATTTCTGCTGCCTTGGGCATTACAACAGGAGTATCTGTTTGGAAAAGAACAGAGATTAACAGGGTAGGAAAGGACTTTGAAATGGTACATCCGAAATATTTCAAATTACGTTACAGACGAAAGACATTTATATAAATGATCAGTCAAGGGCACCAGCATCGTTAAACCCCCAGTATACTTTATCTAGGGCATTTATTCCCCCTACCCCCCTGTTGGCCAGGGAATGCAAAAACTACTGAGTTTATTCCGAATTACTAACACTCAGGCAAAAGTAACTTTTGAACTGAAGTAACCTGGAGTTCAGTCACTGGTCTGGGCTGGCCAGAACCGGTTTGAATTAGCTACGCTTCTAAGAGACAAAGGGGATGTGCTGAGACACCAGTCCTCATTTAGAAAAGGAGTAATGAGGTGATGCTACCTAACCCCTTGGAACAGAGCCAATCAGGGGATGACACCGACCGCTCGAGCAAACCTCAACCAACAGGAGAAAGACAACACAGCTCGAAGAGATAAGACTTGGAATAAGAATGAAGAATTGCAGGCTTGGTGCCAGTGCGAGACTCCGGAGACTAACCATCGCGGAAGCGGAAGACCCTACATCAGGGACGTGGAGACGACGTCAAGAGAGAGAAAACGGAACGCCTGGCCAGCGTCAGCTCTCCTTTCCGGGTAATATAATATCCTTTCTATTCTGTGACCACTCAGGGAGTGTCAGAGAAACCTAGTGGGTGTGCGTTTAAATCCTAGTTTGGGTATAAAACTGTATAACCTGCTGTAAACTGCATGCCTATATCTAACCAGACATATAAGCTATATGTACATAATCTAACAACGTTAATAAAGCGAATTGAGAATTAAG